>NW_026901267.1:0-329315 GCF_033783945.1 Neopsephotus bourkii
TTGCCCCCCCCGGGTTCTCCACCCCCACCCCCAGGCAATGACATCACAGCCCAGGAGTGACGTCACAGCCCGGGGGTGATGTCACAACCCTTGGCAGCCAATGAGGCCGCAGGTTGGGCTGATGTCACCCCTGGAGAGGTCCTAGCGGCTGATGATGTCACGGTGATGTCACAACCTCGGACTGAATGATGTCACAGCCTCCCCCCTGAGCAGCCAATGATGTCACAGCCCCTTCAGCACGGCAGCCAATCGCATCACTTGATGTCATTGCTCCGGAAATGGGTGATGTCACACTCGGCAGCCGATGACGTCACAGCCATCCGATGACGTCAGCACTGTGGCCCCCGCCCTGCCCTGCCGCCATGACGTCACCACTGGGGTATGACGTCACAGCGATCTCACTGCCAAGACTCCGCCCTCGTCCCGATGACGTCACGGGGCGGGGGCTTTTTTGATGATGTCACCTCTCTCCCCCTCCCCACCCCCCCCAACCCGGGGAGAGAGACTTCCTGTTTTTAACTCCTCCCCCTTTATGACGTCACCACCCCCAGTCGAGTGCTCTGATTATGTAAGCCCCTTCCGTGACGTCACAGCCCCTCCCTCCCCCCCCTCCCAGATCGAAGCCATACAATGGGGGAGGGGCGGTCCCCGTGACCCCCCCGTGACCCCTGCGCGAGGCGGAGGGAGGGGCCACGTGCCTTAGAGCCCCGCCCCCCTCGAGAACCCCCCCCCAACACCCTCCCCCTCCTCCGCCCAGGGCCCCCCCCCCGCGAGAGGGGAGGAACGATGGGGGAGGGGAATAAAGTGACGTTTCCTGCCCACGTGACTCATTTGGGGTTGTCCAATGGGGGGGTGAAATGGAGCGGAGGGGGGGGCTTTGGCCGAGGGGTTGTGGGGCGGGGCGCTCCCGAATCTCGCGGTCTGATTGGCTGCTTGGTCCGCCCGTCATAGCCGAACCCCGCCTCCCCGCTGCCAGCGGAAGTACCACACTCTCGCTCCCTCTTCCATCGCCTCCCATTGGCCAATCCTTCCTTTTAAACCTCCAGGTTCCGCCCCTTCCGCCGACCGTTACGGCGCTCAGCCCGCTGCTCCCTCCCCGCCCATCCTCTTCCTCCCAGGGGGCACCAATCCCCGCTCAGCTCCCGCCCCTTCCCTCTCTCCCCATTGGTCCGCGCCTCTGCCCTCCACCTCCCATTGGCTCGCGCTGGGGGCCGCTAAAAGCGGGCGGGGCTCGCGGAGAGGCTCAGCGCGGCGGGCGGGCGGTAACGACAGCGGCGGCTGCTCCGCGCTTGGAACCCGAACCGGAACCGAACCGGAACCGAACCGGAACCGAACCGGAACCGGAGCCCCTCGGGGCAGCGTCCGGTGCCCTCCGCACCCGCCCTGGGGGGAGCCCCGGGCAGGCCCGGCCGCTATGGTGAGAGGAAAGGAGGGGGGGCGCTTATGAGGAGGCTGTGGGGGGATTTGGGGGTTTTGGGGTGATTTCAGGGGGTTTGGGGGAGTTTAGGGTGATTGGGGGATTTTGGGGTGATTTGAGGGGGGCTTGGGGTGATTTGAGGGGGGTTTGGGGGGTTTAGGGTGATTGGGAGGTTATGGGAGGGTTTGGGGTGGTTTTGGGGTGAATTAAGGGGTTTATGAGGTGATTTGGGGGTTTGGGATGATTTAAGAGGGTTGTGGGGTGGTTTTGAGGTGATTTGAGGGGGTTTTGGAGAGTTTAGGGTGATTGGGGGGTTGTGGGAGTGTTTGGGGTGGTTTTGGGGTGATTTAAGGGGGTTGTGGGGTGATTTGGGGGGTTTGAGATTTAAGAGGGTTATGGGGTGGTTTTGGAGTGATTTGGGTGTTTTTGAAGTGATTTGAGGGTGTTTTGGGGTGATTTGAGAGCGTTTTAGGGTGATTTGAGGGAGTTTAGGGTGATTGGGGTTTATAGGAGAGTTTGGGGTGGTTTTGGGGTGATTTGGGTGTTTTTGGAGTGATTTGAGGGTGTTTTACGGTGATTTGGGGGTTTTGGGGAGTTTAGGGTGATTGGGGTTATGGGAGGGTTTGAGGTGGTTTTGGGGTGAATTGAGGGGTATTTGAGGTGATTTGGGGGGGTTGGGATGATTTAAGAGGGTGATGGGGTGTTTTGGGGGTTTTGGGGTGGCTTGGGGGAGTTTAGGGTGATTATGGCGGTTATGGGAGGATTTGGGGTGGTTTGGGGGTGATTTTGGGTGGTTTTGGGGTGATTTGGGGGGTTTGGAATGATTTAAGAAGGTTATGGGGTGGTTTTGGGGTGATCTGGCGGGGTTGGGGATAATTTAAGAGGGTTAGGGGGTGATTTTGGGGTGATTTGAGGGGCTTGTGGGGTGATTTGGGCCTCATCCCTTGTGTGTGTCCTCCACAGGAGACTCGTGGTGGTGCCTGGCAGGTGAGTACCTGGGGGGGGGCAGCTCCCATTGCCCCCAGTGTCAGCAGTGGGCACCCCCTGCTCATTGCCCATCAGTGGGGGGGTGTTAGGGGTCCATGGGGGGTGTTAGGGGTTCATGGGGGGGTCCATGGGGCGGGGAGTGTTTGGGGTCCATTGGGGGGGTCAGTGGGGGGTGTTTGTTGTCCATGGGAGGATTTTAGGGGTCCATGGGGCGGTGTTAGGGGTCCATGGGAGGATTTTAGGGGTCCATGGGGGGGTGTTAGGGGTGCAGGGAGGGTCCATGGGGGGTGTTTGGTGTCCATGGAGGGGTGTTGGGGTCCATGGGGGGTGTGTTTGGGGTCCATTGGGGGGGGTGTTTGGTGTCCATGGGGTCTCTGAGGCCTCTCCCCCCCAGACCTCGAACGTGGAGAACCTCCCCCCCCACATCCTGCGCCTGCTCTACCGGGAGCTCTCCCTGCTCAGCGCCGACCCCCCCGCCGGCATCAAGCTCTGCCCCAACGATGAGGACGTCACCGACGTGCAGGTCACCATCGAGGGGCCCGGTACGAGAGCAATGCACCCCCCACTGCACCCCCCACTGCACCCCCACTGCACCCCCCCACTGCACCCCCACTGCACCCCCCACTGCACCCCCCACTGCACCCCCCACTGCACCCCCACTGCACCCCCCCCTGCACCCCCCACTGCACCCCCCCACTGCACCCCCCCCCTCACCCCCCCCTCCTACCCCCCACCCCACCCCCCATTCCTCACCCCCCACTGCACCCCCCCACACCACACCCCCCACCGCACCCCCCACTGCACCCCCACTGCACCCCCCACTGCATCCACCGCACTCCAATTGAACCTCCATTGTACTCCATTGTATCTTGCCATTGTATTCTGATTGTATCTTTGATTGTATTCTCATTGTATCTTGGATTGTATCTCATTGTACTCCATTGTATTCTCGATTGTATTCGCTATTGATCTTCATTGTATTTCTAATTGCATGCCTTTATTGTATTCTCTATTTAATTCCATCATTTTTGATTGTATTCTCATTTAATTCCATTGTATTTTCTATTGTATCTTGATTGAGTTCCATTGAATCCCATTGGTTCCCATTGATTCCATTGGTTCCCATTGTTACCTATTGTTTTTTATCCAATTTCATTGTATTCTGATTGTATTCCATCTATTTTGATTGTATTTTGATTGTATTCCATTGTATTCTCTATTTAATTCTCCATTGTTGCCATTGATTTTATATTGTATCTTCATTGTATTCTATTGGTATCCTCTATTTATCTTCTATTGTATTCTATTGTATTTTCTATTGATTTTTATTTATTTTCTATTGTATTTGATTGTATTCTATTGTATTCTCATTTATTTCATTGTATTCTCATTGTATTCTCTATTTATTTTTCTATTGTATTCTCATTGTATCTTCATTTATTTTCATTGTATCTTCATTTATTTTCTATTGTACTTCCTATTGTATTCTCATTGTACTATCCCTCCTCCATTGTATTCTCATTGATCTTGATTGGAACCCCCCCCACTGCACCCCCCACTGCACCCCCCCACCGCACCCCCCACTGCACCCCCCACTGCACCCCCCACTGCACCCCCCCACTGCACCCCCCACTGCACCCCCACTGCACCCCCCCACTGCACCCCCCCACTGCACCCCCCTCACTGCACCCCCCCAATGCACCCCCCCAATGCACCCCCCAGTCACACGGCCCGAACCACACCCCCACTGCACCCCCCCCAATGCACCCCCCACTGCACCCCCCAATGCACCCCCCCACTGCACCTCCCAAACCCACTGCCTTAATGCACCCCCCCAATTCACCCCAATGCACCCTCAATGCACCCCCAATGCACCCCCCAATGCACCCCCAATGCACCCCCAATGTACCCCCAATGCACCCCCAATGCACCCCCCAATGTACCCCCAATGCACCCCCAATGTACCCCCAATGCACCCCCCAATGTACCCCCAATGTACCCCAATGTACCCCCAATGCATCCCCAGTGCACCCTAATCCACTTCCATGTACCCCCAGTGCACCCCAATACATCACAGTGCACCCCAATGTACCCCAATGCACCCCCCAATGCACCCCCAATGAACCCCAATGAACCCTGATGTAACCCCAATGAATCCTAATGTAACCCCTATGTACCCCCAATGAACCCCAATGTACCCTCAATGCACTCCAGTGCACCCCAGCGTACCCCAATGCACCCTAATATACCCCCAATGCACTCCCAATGCACTCTAATGTACCCCCAATGAACCCTAATGTAACCCCAATGCAGCCCCACTGCTCCCCAATGTACCCCCATGTACCCCACTGCACCCACGTTTACCCCAATGCACCCCTATGTACCCCAATGCACCCCCACTGCACCCCTAATGTACCCCAGTGCACCCCAATGTGCCCCCACTGCTCCCCAATGTACCCCAGTGCACCCGCACTGCACCCCTGTGTACACCAATGTACCTCCCAGTGCACCCCAATGCACCCCAATGTACCCCAGTGCACCCCAATAGCCACCAGTGCACCCCAGTGCAGCTCAATGCACCCCCAATGTACCCCAGTGCAGCCTAGTGCACCCCACTGCACCCCAGTAGCCACCAGTGCACCCCTCAGTGCACCCCAATGTACCCCAATGCACCCCAAAGCACCCCTAATACAACCCAAATACCTCTTAATGCACCCCAAACACCTAATGCACCCCAATTACTCCCCTATGCACCCCAAACCCCCTAATACAACCCCAATACCCCTTAATGCACCCCAAACCATCCCCAGTGCACCCCAAACCCCCAATACAACCCCAGTACCCCTTAATGCACCCCAAAACACCCCAATACACCCCCATGCACCCCAGTTACTCCCCAGTGCACCCCAAACCATCCCCCAATACAACCCCAATACCCCTTAATGCACCCCAAAACATCCCCAATGCACCTCAAACCCCCCCTAGTGCACCCAAGCACCCCCAGTCCCCCCCAGCCCAGACAGAGGCCCCCAAACCGTCCCCCATTGACTCTGGGACCCCTTCCTATTGGAGCCCCATGACGTCCATCCCGTTGTGTCTCTATGACCCCATCCCATTGGATACCCATGACCAATAGCAAAGACCACCCCATTCCATCCCTTCCCTACACCACATCCCATTGGATCCCTCTGACCCCATGCTATTGGATCCCCGTGACCCCATCCCATTGGATCCCTATAACCTCTTCCCATTGGATCCCCCTGACCCCATCCCATTGGGTCCCCCTGACCCCATCCCCTTGGATCCCCATGACCCCATACCCTTGGATCCCCATGACCCCATACCCTTGGATTCCCATGACCCCCATCCCATTGGCTCCCCATGACCCCATCCCATTGGCTCCCCCTGACCCCATCCCATTGGCTCCCCCTGACCCCATCCCATTGGCTCCCCCTGACCACATCCCATTGGCTCCCCATTACCCATCTCATTGGCTCCCCCTGACCCCATCCCATTGGGCTCCCCCTACCACATCCCATTGGCTCCCCCTGACACCATCCCATTGGCTCCCCCTGACCCCATCCCATTGGCTCCCCCTGACCCCATCCCATTGGCTCCCCATGACCCCATCCCATTGGCTCCCTTTCCCCCCCACAGAGGGCACCCCATACGCCGGGGGGCTCTTCCGGATGAAGCTGGTGCTGGGCAAGGAATTCCCGGCGGCTCCTCCCAAGGGATTCTTCCTGACCAAGATCTTTCACCCCAATGTGGGGCCCGGGGGGGAGATCTGCGTCAATGTGCTGCGGAGGGACTGGAGAGCGGAACTGGGGCTGCGCCACGTCCTGCTGGTATCCACTGGGAATGGGATGGGATGGGATGGGATGGGATGGGATGGGATGGGATGGGATGGGATGGGATGGGATGGGGGAGATCTGCGTCAATGTGCTGCGGAGGGACTGGAGAGCGGAACTGGGGCTGCGCCACGTCCTGCTGGTATCCACTGGGAATGGGATGGGATGGGATGGGATGGGATGGATGGGGGGATCTGCGTCAATGTGCTGCGGAGGGACTGGAGAGCGGAACTGGGGCTGCGCCACGTCCTGCTGGTATCCACTGGGAATGGGATGGGATGGGATGGGATGGGATGGGATGGGGGAGATCTGCGTCAATGTGCTGCGGAGGGACTGGAGAGCGGAACTGGGGCTGCGCCACGTCCTGCTGGTATCCACTGGGAATGGGATGGGATGGGATGGGATGGGATGGGATGGGGGAGATCTGCGTCAATGTGCTGCGGAGGGACTGGAGAGCGGAACTGGGGCTGCGCCACGTCCTGCTGGTATCCACTGGGAATGGGAATGGGATGGGATGGGATGGGATGGGGGCGTTATATTAGGGGTAAAGGGTATATTATGGGATGCAGAGATACATATTAAGTGTTACATTAGAGGTAAGGCATATATTATGGGATGGGACAGTTATATTAAGGGTAAGGGGTGTATTATGGGGTGGGGGGTTACCCTAAGGGGGTATATTATGGGATGGGGGGGTTACATTAAGGGTAAGGGGTATATTATGGAATGGGGGGTTACCCTAAGGGGGTATATTATGGGATGGGGGGGTTACATTAAGGGTAAGGGGTATATTATGGAATGGGGGGTTACCCTAAGGGGGTATATTATGGGATGGGGGGTTACTTAGGGGGTATATTATGGGATGGGGGGTTACCTAAGGGGTATATTATGGGATGGGGGTTACCCTAAGGGGGTATATTATGGGATGGGGGGGTTACATTAAGGGTAAGGGGTATATTATGGGATGGGGGGTTACCCTAAGGGTATATTATGGGATGGGGGGGTTACATTAAGGGTAAGGGGTATATTATGGAATGGGGGGGTATATTATGGGATGGGGGGTTACCCTAAGGGGGTATATTATGGGATGGGGGGTTACCCTAAGGGGGTATATTATGGGATGGGGGGTTACATTAAGGGTAAGGGGTATATTATGGGATGGGGGGTTACCCTAAGGGGGTATATTATGGGATGGGGGGGTTACATTAAGGGTAAGGGGTATATTATGGGATGGGGGGTTACCCTAAGGGGTATATTATGGGATGGGGGGGTTACATTAAGGGTGGGGTATATTATGGGATGGGGGGTTACCCTAAGGGGGTATATTATGGGATGGGGGGTTACATTAAGGGTAAGGGGTATATTATGGGATGGGGGGTTACCCTAAGGGGGTATATTATGGGATGGGGGGGTTACATTAAGGGTAAGGGGTATATTATGGGATGGGGGGTTACCCTAAGGGGGTATATTATGGGATGGGGTGTTACCCTAAGGGGGTATATTATGGGATGGGGGGTTACCCTAAGGGGGTATATTATGGATGGGGGGGTTACATTAAGGGTAAGGGTATATTATGGAATGGGGGGTTACCCTGGGGGGGGTGGGGGGTTTAAGGGGGTATATTATGGATGGGGGGTTACCCTAAGGGGGTATATTATGGGATGGGGGGGTTACATTAAGGGTAAGGGGTATATTGGGTGGGGGTTTAAGGGGGTATATTATGGGATGGGGGGGTTACATTAAGGGTAAGGGGTATATTATGGGATGGGGGGTTACCCTAAAGGGGGTATATTATGGGATGGGGGTTACATTAAGGGTATATTATGGGATGGGGGGTTACCCTAAGGGGGTATATTATGGGATGGGGGGGTTACATTAAGGGTAAGGGGTATATTATGGAATGGGGGGTTACCCTAAGGGGGTATATTATGGGATGGGGGGTTACCCTAAGGGGGTATATTATGGGATGGGGGGTTACCCTAAGGGGGTATATTATGGGATGGGGGGGTTACATTAAGGGTAAGGGGTATATTATGGGATGGGGGGTTACCCTAAGGGGGTATATTATGGGATGGGGGGGTTACATTAAGGGTAAGGGGTATATTATGGGATGGGGGGTTACCCTAAGGGGGTATATTATGGGATGGGGGGGTTACATTAAGGGTAAGGGGTATATTATGGAATGGGGGGTTACCCTAAGGGGGTATATTATGGGATGGGGGGTTACCCTAAGGGGGTATATTATGGGATGGGGGGTTACCCTAAGGGGGTATATTATGGGATGGGGGGTTACATTAAGGGTAAGGGGTATATTATGGAATGGGGGGTTACCCTAGGGTTTTTGGGATGGGGGGTTTAAGGGGGTATATTATGGGATGGGGGTTACATTAAGGGTAAGGGGTATATTATGGGATGGGGGGTTACCCTAAGGGGGTATATTATGGGATGGGGGGGTTACATTAAGGGTAAGGGGTATATTATGGGATGGGGGGTTACCCTAAGGGGTATATTATGGGATGGGGGGGTTACATTAAGGGTGGGTATATTATGGGATGGGGGGTTACCCTAAGGGGGTATATTATGGGATGGGGGGTTACATTAAGGGTAAGGGGTATATTATGGAATGGGGGGTTACCCTAAGGGGGTATATTATGGGATGGGGGGGTTACATTAAGGGTAAGGGGTATATTATGGGATGGGGGGTTACCCTAAGGGGGTATATTATGGGATGGGGTGTTTGGGGTTTTGGGTGGGGGGTTTGGGGTTTTTGGGTGGGGGGGTTACATTAAGGGTAAGGGGTATATTATGGAATGGGGGGTTACCCTAAGGGGGTATATTATGGGATGGGGGGTTACCCTAAGGGGGTATATTATGGGATGGGGGGGTTACATTAAGGGTAAGGGGTATATTATGGATTGGGGGGTTACCCTAAGGGGGTATATTATGGGATGGGGGGGTTACATTAAGGGTAAGGGGTATATTATGGGATGGGGGGTTACCCTAAGGGGTATATTATGGGATGGGGGGTTACCCTAAGGGGGTATATTATGGGATGGGGGGTTACATTAAGGGGTATATTATGGATGGGGGGGTTACATTAAGGGTGGTATATTATGGAATGGGGGGTTACCCTAAGGGGGTATATTATGGGATGGGGGGTTACCCTAAGGGGGTATATTATGGGATGGGGGGTTACCCTAAGGGGGTATATTATGGGATGGGGGGTTACCCTAAGGGGGTTATTATGGGATGGGGGGTTACCCTAAGGGGGTATATTATGGGATGGGGGGTTACCCTAAGGGGGTATATTATGGGATGGGGGGTATTTATCCCCATGTCAAGGCTTCACCCCCCTGTCGTGTCCCCCCCCCCAGACCATCAAGTGCCTCCTGATCCACCCGAACCCCGAATCCGCCCTCAACGAGGAGGCCGGGAGGCTCCTGCTGGAGAACTACGAGGAGTACGCGGCCCGCGCCCGCCTCCTCACCGAGATCCACGCCCGGGGCCCCCCCCGCGCCCCCCCCGACGCCCCCTCCACATCCGGGCCCCCCCAACCCCCACCCCCACTGCCCCCCGACGGGCCCCAGCCCAAGAAGCACGCGGGGGACAGGGACAAGAAACCTGCCCCCCCCAAGAAGAAAGTGGACAAGAAACGGGCCCTAAGGAGGCTTTGAAGGGGGGGGAAGGCACCCCAAATACCCCCCCCGTTGGGGTTTAAATACCCCCCTTGTGGTTTAAATACCCCCCCTCTTTGGGGTTTAAATACCCCCCTATGGGCATAAAACACCCCTTGGGGGGGGGAATAGCCCTAGGAGAGCCCCAAATACCCCCCCCCTTTGGGGTTCAAGTACCCTCCCTATGGGGTTGAAATACCCCCCCATGGGTATAAAGCATCCCTTGGGGGGGGGGGAGAATACCCCTTGGAGAGCCCCAAATCACCCCCCCCCATGGGGTTTAAATTCCCCCCCACGCTTTGGGCTTTAAATATCCCCCTATGGGCATCAAGCACCCCTTTGGGGGGGGTAATGCTCTTTGGGGAGCCCCAAACCCCCCCCAATGGGTACCAGTTCCTCTCTGGAGCTGTGGGTACCCCCGGGGGGGGGGCAGGCATCAAATACCCCCCTTTGGTGAAATACCCCCCCCATAGGCTTTACTTGCCCCCCCACACACCCCCCCCTTGAGGCTCTAAATACCCCCCATAGGGAGCTGCAGGTACCCCCATGGGGGTGACATCGGCCTTGGCACCCATTGTGCACCCCCTTGGGGCTCTAAATACCCCCTGGGGGACATCAAATACCCCCTTTGGGGCCCCAAATTACCCCCAGAAGGGGCAAATAACCCCCTTTAGGGTGCCTCAAATAACCCCCCCCCCCTTTGGAAGCCGTAAATACCCCATTGAGGGCCTAGAATACCCCTTGGGGACATCAAATAAGCCTTTAGGGTGCCCCAAGTACCCCATTGGGGGGTGAAATACTCCAAGGGGGGGTCCCCAATATCCCTGTTTTGGGGGGGGGTTGGAATAAATGGTCCCTGTCAGCTCCCACCTCCAGCTTTGGCTTTTTGGGGGGGTTTTGGTGATTTTGGTGGTTTTTCTTTCTTGCTTTAAGT
Organism: Neopsephotus bourkii; assembly: GCF_033783945.1. Classification (NCBI taxonomy): domain Eukaryota; kingdom Metazoa; phylum Chordata; class Aves; order Psittaciformes; family Psittacidae; genus Neopsephotus; species Neopsephotus bourkii. The sequence goes on from NW_026901267.1 coordinate 10,864, forward strand.
TATTTAAATTATAGAAACGGCCCCCAAGAAAGGGGGAATGCCCCCAAAATCCCCCCCATCCCTTCCCTCCCCCCCACATTAAAAGGCTTTGGGTTTTGTAGTACCCGGATGTTGTCCTTTTTTTTTGCCGCGGGGCATGATGGGAGTTGTAGTTATCACCCCCCCATTGAGTTCAATGGGAGGACACGGGGGGGGGGAGGGGATCTTGCCGCCCCTCGCCCCCATTGTGATTAATTAACCCCGACATTAATGCGGCTTTAATGACCCCCCCGCCCCCCCAGCACCATCTGCTGCCCCCCCCCACCGGGCACGTGACTGGGGGGGGCTGGGGCATTAAGGGGTGTTTATATGGGGATGGTATTAGGGGTGTATTGGGGTCATTTGGGGGTATTTGGGGTGTATTGAGGTGTATTTGGGGTTTATTTCGGGTCTTTTGGGATGTATTGAGGTGTATTTGGGGTGTATTGAGGTGTATTTGGGGTCTATTGGGATGTATTGAGGTGTATTTGGGCTGTATTGAGGTGTATTTTGGGTCTATTGAGGTATATTTGGGGTGAATTGAGGTGTACTTGGGGTGTATTGAAGTGTATTTGGGGTCTATTGAGGTGTATTGAGGTGTATTTGGGGTGTATTGAGGTATATTTGGGTTGTATTGAGGTGTATTTGGGTGTATTTGAGCTGTATTTGGGGCCTATTAGGGTGTATTTAGGGTCTTTGGGGTGTATTTGAGCTATATTTGGGGTGTGTTTTGGGAATATTTTGGGTCTATTGGGGTGTATTTAGGGTCTTGGGGTGTATTTCAGCTATATTTGGGGCCTATTGGGGTGTATTTTGTGTCTATTTAGGTGTATTTGGGGTTTATTGGAGTGTATTTTGGGTGTATTTGGGGTCTATTGGGGTATGTTTAGGGTGTATTTGGGGTCTATTTCAGTGTATTTAGGGTCTTTTGGGGTGTATTTGAGCTATATTTGGGGTCTGTTGGGGTGTATTTGGGGTTTATTTTGGGTGTATTTGGGGTCAACGGGTGTGTTTAGGGAGTTTTGGGGTGTATTTGAGCTGTATTTGGGGCCCATTGGGGTGTATTTTGGGTCTATTTGGGTGTATTTGGGGTCTATTGGGGTGTATTTGAGCTGTATTTGGGGTCTGTTGTGTGTTTAGGGTGTATTTTGGGTTTATTTAGGTGTATTTGGGGTCTGTTGGGGTGCATTTGAGCTATATTTAGGGTGTGTTTGGCATCAGTTGGGCTGTATTGAGGTGTATTTGAGCTGCATTTGGGGTCTATTGGGGTCTATCTTGGGTGTATTTGAGCTGTATTGGGGTGTGTTGAGGTGTATTTATTTAGGTGTATTTGAGCTGTATTGGGGTGTATTTGGGGTCTATTGGGGTGTATTGAGGTGCATTTGGGTGTATTTGAGCTGTATTTGTGTTTTGGGGTCTCTTCGGGTGTATTTTGGGTCTATTTGGGTGTATTTTGAGTCTATTTGGGTGTATTTTGGGTCTCTTTGAGTGCATTTTGGGTGTCTTTGGGTGCATTTTGAGTCTCTGGGTACCTTTTGAGTCTATTTGGGTGCATTTTGAGTCTTTGGGTGCCTTTTGGGTCTCTTTGGGTGCATTTTGAGTCTCTTTGGGTGCATTTTGGGTCTATTCAGGTACCTTTTGGGTCTATTCGGGTGCATTTTGGGTCTATTTGGGTGCATTTTGGGTCTATTTGGGTGCATTTTGGGTCTATTTGGGTGCATTTTGGGTCTATTTGGGTGCATTTTGGGTCTATTCGGGTGCATTTTGGGTCTATTCGGGTGCATTTTGGGTCTATTCGGGTGCATTTTGGGTCTATTCGGGTGCATTTTGGGTCTATTCGGGTGCATTTTGGGTCTATTCGGGTGCATTTTGGGTCTATTCGGGAGCATTTGGGGTCTGTTTGCTGCCTTTACTCTTTGCGGGGGGGGTTGGGTCCCCTTTGGGTGTCTCCATCCCCTCCCCCCCATCCCCACGTGTCCCCGCTAAGCCGGGATCACCTTCACCCCCCCGCTCCCAATCCCTATAAGAGCCGCTCCCGAGGGGGGGGGCTCCATCCTCATCCTCATCCTTGCCGGGGTTGGGGGGGTCCCTTTGGGCTCCCCCTCCTCAGCCTCTGCTTCCTCCCCAGCGGCTCCCATCGCCCCCCCCCCCCATCCCAGCCCTTTCCCATTCCCAATCCCATTGGACTCCAGCTCCCGACGCCTTCCTCCTCCTCCTCCTCCCCCCATTGAGGTTTTGGGGTCCCGTCCTCTATCGCCCCTCCTTCACCTCCTATCCCCCCTTATTGCCCCCTATCCCCCTCTATTGACCCCCATATCCCCCCTCATCGGCCCCCCATCGCCCTCCTATTGACCCCTATTGCCCCCTAACCCCCCCATCACCCCCTTTTGCTCCCTATAGCCCCTCTGTTCCCCCCTATCGCTCCCTATCAGCCCTCATCGCTCTCTATCGCCCCCTATAGTCCTCCTATCGGCCCCTATTGCTCCCTATCGCCCTCTATCGCTCCCTATTGCTCCTGTCTTCCCCTACAGCCCTGCTATCACCCCCTATTGGCCCTATAGCCCCTCTATCCCCTCCATATCCCCCCATCACCCCCTGTCCCCCTCTATCGGCCCCCATTGCCCTCTATCGCTCCCTATAGCCCTCCTCTCACCCCCTCTGTCTCCCTCCATAGCCCTCCTGTCACACTCTTATCACCCCTTATAGCCCCCAAGCATCCCTTATTAATCTTCTATCACCTCCTATCGTTATCGCCCCCTATAGCCTGCTCTATTGCACTCGTATCGCTCCCTATTGCGCTATCGCTCCTATCACAGTCCTATTGTCCCCTATCTTGCTCCTATCGCCCTCTATCGCGCTCCTATCGCTCCCTATCGTGCTCCTATCGTCCCCGATCTTGCTCCTATCGCTCTTTACCGCGCTCCTATCGCGCTCTATCGCCCCCTATCGCCCCCGATCTTGCTCCTATCGCCCTCTATCGCCCCCGATCTTGCTCCTATCGCCCTCTATCGCTCCTATCTTGCTCCTATCGCCCCCGATCTTGCTCCTATCGCCCTCTATCGCGCCCTATCTTGCTCCTATCGCCCCCTATCGCCGCTCTGTGCCGCCCCCCTGCCGCTCGGGCGGTGCCGGGGGGGGGGGGTGGGGAGGGCTGGGTGTGAGCGATGGGCACGGCGCGGAGCCGCGCGCTCTCGCGGGAGCTGCTGGAGGAGCTGCAGGCGAGCACGCGCTACTCGGAGGAGGAGCTGCGCTCGTGGCACGAGCGCTTCCGGCGGCAGTGCCCGGATGGGCGCATCTCTCGCGAGGACTTCGAGCGCCTCTACGGGACCTTCTTCCCCTGCTCGGAGGCGCAGGGCTACGCGCGTCACGTGTTCCGCAGCCTGGACGCCAACGGCGACGGCAGCCTGGACTTCCGGGAGTACGTGCTCGCGCTCCACCTGACGGCGCCCGGGCGCGCGCGCCTCAAGCTCGAGTGGGCGTTCTCGCTCTTCGACGTGGACCGGAACGGGGAGGTCAGCAAGGGGGAGGTGCTCGAGATCGTCACGGTGAGAGCCGGCCCCATAGGGAGCTGTGGGGCAGCTATGGGGGGAGCCATGGGGCTATGGGGTAATGGGGGCTATGGGGCAAGGGGGAGGTGCTCGAGATCGTCACGGTGAGAGCCGGCCCCATAGGGAGCTGTGGGGCAGCTATGGGGGGAGCCATGGGGCTATGGGGTAATGGGGGCTATGGGGCAAGGGGGAGGTGCTCGAGATCGTCACGGTGAGAGCCGGCCCCATAGGGAGCTGTGGGGCAGCTATGGGGGGAGCCATGGGGCTATGGGGTAATGGGGGCTATGGGGCAAGGGGGAGGTGCTCGAGATCGTCACGGTGAGAGCCGGCCCCATAGGGAGCTGTGGGGCAGCTATGGGGGGAGCCATGGGGCTATGGGGTAATGGGGGCTATGGGGCAAGGAGGAGGTGCTCGAGGTCGTCACGGTGAGAGCCAGATGGAGGCAGCCACGGGGGGCTATGTGGCAGCTATGGGGTAATGGGGGCTATGGGGCTGGGGTAGCGGGGGGGATGGGGCTGGGGCTGGGGTAATGGTTATGGGGGGAGCTATGGGGTAATGGGGGCTATGGGGCTGGGGTAATGGGGGCTATGGGGTAATGAGGAGCTATGGGGGCTATGAGACAAGGGGGAGGTGCTTGAGTTCATCACGGTGAGACCCGGCCCCATAGGAAGCTATGGGGGGATCTATGGGGTGATCTAGGGACTATGGGGTGAGCTATGGGGTGTGATAGAGGGGCTATGGGGCAAGGGGGAGGTGCTCGAGATCATCATGGTGAGAGCCGTATAGAGTCCTATAGAGAGTCTATGGGGTGAGCTATGGGGTAATGGGGGCTATGGAGCCGGCTATGGGGCTAAGGGGTGAGCTATGGGGTGTGACAGAGGGGTTATGGGGCAAGGAGGAGGTGCTCGGGATCGTCACGGTGAGGACCTATGGGGAGACCCATAGAGAACTATGGGGTGAGCTATGGGGCTATGGGGGGTAGAGGGAGCTATGGGGTGATGCAGGGTATAGGGGGCTGTGGGGAGCTATGGGGTGAGAAGGCTTCATAATCGTATAATAGAGATCTATGGGGCAAGGGGGGAGGTGCTTGAGATCATCACAGTGGGAGCTATGGGGGGTGTGGGGCTATGGGGCCTATGGAGCAAGGGGAGCTATGGGGGCTATGGGGGCAGTGGGGGGCTATGGGGCAAGGGGGAGATGCTCGAGATCATCACAGTGAGACATGGGAGAGCTATGGGGCGCTATGGGGTGATGGGGAGCTATAGGGTGATGGGGAGCTATGGGGTGAGCAGGGGCCATAATGCCATGGGGATCTATGGGGCACGAAGGTGGCATGGTGAGGGGGAGAAGGGGCTGTGCTCTAATGGGATCTATGGGGTGAGCAGGAGCTATGGGGGCGGAAGGTGATGGGGATCTATAGGGTGAGAAGGGTTAAATGGGGGGGGGGAGAAAGGGCCATGGGGTGAGGGGGATCTATGGGGTGAGAAGCTCCTGTGATCCAATAGAGGTCTATGGGGTGAGAAGCTCCTGGGATCCAATAGAGATCTATGGGGTGAGAAGGTCCCATTGTGCAATGGGGCCCTATGGGGCCCTGTGGGGCTGCCCCACAGCCCGGGCACGTGCAGGGCCTGCACTGATTTGGCTTTGCCCCCCCAGGGGTTAAATCCCCTTAAGCCTGATGGAAAAAGCTGGGGGGGGGGGAGGGGTTAAAGGTGCTTTGGGGGGAGGGGGGGATTAAACCCCCCCCCCCGGGGTTAAATGAAGGACCCAGAGCTGGGGGGGGGGGGTACATGGGGGCTCTATGGGGCTCTGTGAGTCTCTATGGGTCTCTCTATGGTTGTTATGGGTCTCTCTATGGGGCTCTGTGGTCTCTATGGGGCTCTATGAGTCTCTATGGGGCTCTGTGGGTTATTATGAGTCTATGGTCTCTATGGGTCTCTGTATGGTCCCCATGGGTCCCTATGAGTCTATGGTCTGTATGGGGCTCTAGGGTCTCTGTGGGGCTCTAAGCTCTCTATGGGTCTCTATAGGTCCCTATGGGTTTCTATGGGTCTCTCTGGGTCTCTATGCTCTCTATGAGTCCCTATAGGTCTCTATGGTCCCTGTGGGTCCCTATGGGTCTCTATGTGTCTCTATGGGTCCCTATGGTCTCTATGGTCCCTGTGGGTCCCTATGGGTCTCTCTGTGTCTCTATGGGTCCCTATGGTCTCTATGGTCCCTGTGGGTCCCTATGGGTCTCTCTGTGTCTCTATGGGTCCCTATGGTCTCTATGGGTCCCTATGGGTCCCTATGGGTCTCTCTGTGTCTCTGTGCCCCCCAGGCCATTTTCAAGCTCATCCCCCCCGAGGAGCAGAAGTCTCTGCCCGAGGACGAGAACAGCCCCCAGAAACGGGCGGACAAACTCTGGGCCTACTTCAAGAAGGGCGACAACGGTACCGGGCCAGCACCGACACACACACACACACACACACACACACACAGACACACACAGAGCTCAGAACTGAGCCAAACTGAGCCAAAACTGCCTGAAACTGACCCCAAATACACCTGAAACTGACCCCAAACTGACCCAAACTGACCCAAAACTGCCCCAAAACCGGCCCAAAACTGTCCCCAAACACACCAAACCACCCAAAACCGCCCCAAATACACCAAAACTGCCCAAAACTGCTCCAAAACTGCTCAAAACTGCCCCAAACACACCAAAACACCCAAAACTGCCCCAAACACACCAAAACGGCCCCCAAGCCGCCCAAAACTGCCCCAAAACCAGCCCCAAACACACCAAAACAACCAAAACTGCCCCAAAATGGCCCAAAACTGCCCCCAAACACCCCAAAATACCCAAAACTGCCTGAAACTGCCCCAAAACTGCCTCCAAACACCCAAAACCACACAAAAGTGCCCCCAAACCAGCCCCAAACACCCCAAAACTGCCTGAAACTGCCCCAAAACCCCAAGAGCACCAAAGCAGCCAAAACTGCCCCAAAGCTGCGCCAACGCCAGCCCAAAACAGCCCCAAACACCCCAAAACCACACCCAAACCGCCCCAAAACCAGCCTAGAACACCCCAAAACAGCCCCAGAACACCCAAAAACCAGCCCCAAACCACCCCAAATAGCCCCAAACCAGTCCCCAACTGCCCAAACCAGCCCATAACTGCCCCAAAACTGCTCAAAACACCCCAAATTGCCCCAGAAGTCCCAAAACTGCCCCAAACCAGACATGAAGACCCCAAAACTGCCCCAAATCAGCGCAAACCTGCCTGAAAACAGCCCCCAAAAGCCCCAAACCCACCCTAAACTGCCCCAAAATGACCCCAAAATCCCCTTCCCCCCCAAATACTCACAACCCCCCCAAAGCTCCATTGACCCCCATGTTGTGTCCCCCATGGTTCTCCCCCCCACTGACCCCCATTGTTATCTCTGCCCCCCCAGACAAGATCGCCGAGGGGGAGTTCATCGATGGGGTCATGAACAACGATGACATCATGCGCCTCATCCAATACGAGCCCAAGAAATAGGGGGCGGGGCACCCCAAACCCCGCCCCCCCAAACCAAGGGGGGGGCCCCTTTCCATGGAGCATCCCCCCAAGAGGGTATTGGGGTGCAGGGGGTGATGGAGGGGGGGGGTTGGACCATGGAACCCCCCCCACCCCTCACGGACCCCGCAATAAACGCAGCCGGAGCCAGGGGGCGCTGTTGGGACCCCTTTATTATGGGGGGGGGGTCAATGGGGGGATTCACGGAGCCTTCGCCGCCCGGACCCTCTTCTTCTTCATCACCACCGGCTTCTGGCTGCGCAGGAGGGCGCTGGCGCGGCGCAGGGCGGCCTGGGGGGACACAGACCCGAAATGGGGGGAAATGGACCCAAAATGGGGGGAAATGGACCTGAAATGGACCCAAAATGGCGGGAAATGGACCCAAAATGGGAGGAAATGGACCCCAATTGGGGAAAAATGGACCCAAAATGGGGGGAAATGGACCCAAAATGGGGGAAAATGGACCCGAAATGGGGGGAAATGGACCCGAAATCGGGGAAAATGGACCCGAAATGGGGGGAAATGGACCCGAAATGGGGGGAAATGGACCCAAAATCGGGGAAAATGGACCCGAAATGGGGGGAAATGGACCCGAAATGGGGGGAAATGGACCCGAAATGGACCCAAAATGGCGGGAAATGGACCTAAAATGGGGGAAATGGACCCAAAATGGGGGGAAATGGACCCAAAATGGGGGGAAATGGACCTAAAATGGGGGAAATGGACACGAAATGGGGGGAAATGGACCCAAAATGGGGGAAATGGACCTAAAATGGGGGAAATAGACCCAAAATGGGGGAAATGGACACGAAATGGGGGAAATGGACACGAAATGGGGGAAATGGACACGAAATGGGGGGAAATGGACCCAAAATGGGGGGAAATGGACACAAACTGGGGGGAAATGGACCCAAAATGGGGGGGAATGGACCTAAAATGGGGGGAAATGGACCTGAAATGGGGGGAAATAGATCTAAAATGGGGGGAAATGGACCTGAAATGGGGGGAAATAGATCTAAAATGGGGGGAAATGGACCCAAAATTGGGGGGAATGGACCCAAAATGGGGGGGAATGGACCTGAAATGGGGGGGAATGGACCCAAAATGGGGGGGCATAGACCAAAAAAGGGGGAAAATAGACCCAAAATGGGGGGAAATAGCTCAAATAAGGGGAAACACACCCAAAATAGGAGGAAATAAGATCCAAAATGGGAGAAAATAGACCCTAAATGGGGTAAATAGACCTAAAATGGGGGGAAGCAGACCCAAAATAGGAGGAAATAGACCCAAAATGGGAGGAAATAGACCTAAAATGGGGGGAAATAGACCCAAAATAGGAGAAAATACACCTAAAATGGGGGGACATAGACCCAAAATGGGGGGAAATACACCCAAAATGGTGGGAAACACACCCAAAATAGGAGGAAACAGATCCAAAATGGGGGAAAATAGACCCAAAGTAGGAGGAAATAAACTCAAAATAGGGGGAAATAGACTCCAAATGGGGGGAAGTACACCCAAAATAAGACTAAACACCCAAAACAGGGGGAAATAGCCCCCAAACAGGAAGAAATACACCCCAAAATAAGGGCAAACGCACCCAAAAGAGGGGGAAACAGCCCCCAAATAAAGGGAAAGAAACCCAAACTGGGGAAAACACCCAAAATAGGGGGGAAAAGCCCCAAAACAGGGGGAAATAGACCGAAAATAGGGGTCTTAGAGCCCTCCCATTGCATTTAATGACCCCCCCCAAACACCCTTATTGATGGGTCCTAGTCTCCTATTGGGTCCACTGGGTCCTAAAGCTCCCCTTCTGCCTTTACTGACTCCCCTAAGTTTGGGGATCCCCCTCGGGTCTGAAGACCCCCCCCATTGCATTTAATGACCCCCTCATAGTCATAGCCCCCCTTAGGGCCATAATGAGCACCCCCAAACACACCCCCATGGGCTGACTCCTATGGGATCCCTTGGGTCCTGAAGCCCACCCCTGACTGACACCAATGGGCACCACTGGGTCCTAAAGCCCACCCCTGACTGACACCAATGGGCACCACTGGGTCCTGAAGCCCACCCCTGACTGACACCAATGGGCACCGCTGGGTCCTAAAGCCCACCCCTGACTGACACCAATGGGCACCGCTGGGTCCTAAAGCCCACCCCTGACTGACACCAATGGGCACCACTGGGTCCTGAAGCCCCTCCTCTGCCTTTAACGCCCCCCCCGCTCTGAGCCGCGCCCCCCCTGACCATGCGCAGGTCCCGGCGGTACTTGTTCTTGCGGATGATGTTCCGGAGGCTGCCCAGGGTGGCCCGAGCATCCCTGCGGATCGTGACCCGGTTGTAGGACGCGGCCGGTTTACGTTGCCCTGGGGGGGGAAGGAAAAGGCCATTAAAGGGGGGGTATAAAGGGGTTTAAAGGGTGGGATGGGGGGGGGCACCCACCAGTGCGTTTCTTCAGCACCACGACGATGCCTTTGCCATCGGGGGCCGGTTCCACCCCCACGGTCTTGCGATGGATCAGGCCATTGTAGCGGAAGGAATTGCGGGACTTGAGGTTGTTGGGTTCCTGCGGGGGGGCAAAGGGGTTTAGGGGGGTCCCCATAGGGTTTAAGGGGGTCCCAAAGAGTTTAGGGGAGTCCAAATAGGGTTTAGAGGAGTCCCCATAGGGGTTAGGGGGTCCGCAACAGGGTTTAGGGGGTTCCCATAGGGTTTAAGGGGGTCCCAAAGGGTTTAGGGGAGACGCCATAGGGGTTAGAGGGTCCCCAACAGGGTTCAGGGGAGTCCCCATAGGGTTTAAGGGGGTCCTAAAGGCTTTAGGGAAGTCCAAATAGGGTTTAGGGGGGTCCCCATAGGGTTTAAGGGTGTCCCAAAGGGTTTAGAGGGGTCCAAATAGGGTTTAGGGGCTCACCAACACGGTTTAGGGGGGTCCCCATAGGGTTTAAGGTGGTCCCAAAGGGTTTAGGGGAGTTCAAGGGTTTAGGGGAGACCCCATAGGGATTAGAGGGACCCCAACTGGGTTTAGGGGGGTCCCATAGGGTTTAAAGGGGGCACAAAGGGTTTAGAGAAGTCCCCATACGGGTTAGGGGGGGTTCCAAAGGTTTTAAGGGGGCCCTAAACGGTTTGGGGGGGATCCAAAAGGGCTTAAGGGCTCCCCAAACGCATTTAGGGGGTACCAAACGGTTTACGGGGGTTCCCCAAAGGGTTTAAGGGAGTCCCCATGGGGTTTAGGGGGAGGGACTCAAATGGTTTAAAGGGGTCCCCAGTGGGGCTTAGGGGATGCCAAAGGGTTTGGGGGGGTCCCCAATGCTGTTTAGGGGTCCCCAATGGGGTTTAGGGGGTCCCCAATGGGGTTTGGGGGGTCCCCATCGGGTCTGAGGGGGGCACTGACCGTGCTGTAGGTCTGGTTGTTCCGCTTGATGAGGAAGCTGGAGCAGTTCCGCAGCACCATCCACTGCAGGTGGGACGACATCGCCCTAGGGATGGGGGGGGAATGGGGCTCAGCGGCTGCGGGGACCCCCCCACAGCCCCCTATGGACACCACAAAGGCCACTATGGACACCCCATAGGCCCCTACGGATCCCCCAGAGGTCCCTAGGGACACCACAAAGGCTCCTATGGACCCCCCACAGTCCCCCATAGGCCCCTGTGGACCCCCCAGAGGCCCCCATGGACCCTCCAAAGCCCCCCCATGGGCCCCTATGGACTCCCCACAGCACCCTATGAACCCCCACAGCCGCCTATGGAGCCCCAACAGGCCCCCACTGACCCCCCCATAGCGCCCTATGGACCTCCCTTGGCCCCCCCATTGACCCCCACAGCACCTCACTGACCCCCAGAGTCCCCCATAGCACCCCCATGGACCCCCATAGGACCCTATTGCCCCCCATAGCCCCCCATAGCCCCCTATGGACCCCCCATAGCCCCCCATTGCCCCCCATGGCCGCAGCCCCACGCGGCACCTCCGCTCGCTGCCGCAGCCGGAAACGGAAGGAGCGTCAGAGCCGAGGCGCGGCCAGAGCAGCCCTGGGCTTCGGCAACTTCCGGTTCTCTTCGGCAATCTCCGGCTTCGGCAACTTCCGGTTTCGTTCGGAAATCTTCGGCAATATCCGGAAATGCCCCTAAAATGCCCCTAAAATGCCCCAAAATGCCCTCAAACGGCCCCCCATGGCCGTAAAAGCAGCCGGAAATACCCCAAACCTGCCCAAAATGCCCCCAAATGACCCGAAATCCACCCAAATTTCCCCAAATCACCTCAAATGAGCCCCAAAGTGCCTTTAATTATGATGGGGGGCTATGGAGGGGGCAAAAGGGGGCTGGGGGGATGCATGGGGCTGGGGGGGATGTATGGGGCTTAGAGGGGATGTATGGGGCAAGGGGGATGTATGGGGCTGGGGGAGATGTATGGGGCTGGGGGGATGCATGGGGTTGGAGGGGATGTATGGGGCAAGGGGGATGTATGGGGCTGGGGGGGCTGTATGGGGCAAGGGGGATGTATGGGGCTGGGGGCTGTCATGGGTTGGGGGGCTGTATGGGGCTGGGGGAGGATGCATGGGTTGGGGGGCTGTATGGGGCTGGGGGGGCTGTATGGGGCTGGGGGGATGTATGCGGCTGGGGGAGATGTATGGGGCTGGGGGGGATGCATGAGGTTGGAGGGGCTGTATGGGGCTGGGGGGGAATGTATGGGGCTGGGGGAGATGTATGGTGCTGGGGGGCATGTATGGGGTGGGGTGGGATGCATGGGGCTGGGGTGATCTATGGGGCTGGGGGGGCACTTGTAGGGCAGGAATAGTGCTTGGGGGGGGCTATGGAGGTCTATGGGGGGGCGGGGGGGAGGAGCTTCCCCCTATGCTCCTGTGCAGTGATTGGGGAGCGTGGCGGTGACGTCACGGGGGCGTGGCGGTGACGTCAGGCGATGGCCGGCGCGGGGCAGCGGCTGCTGCTGGCGCTGGTGCTGGGGGGGGCGGCGCTGTGGGGGGAGGGGGGGGCCCCGTTCGAGCTGCGCGAGGCCCTGGGGGGGCTGCGGGGGGAGAACGCGAGGCTCGAGGGGGCCCTGAGGAACCTGAGCAGGGCCCTGGGGCTGCTGCGGCTGCGGGAGCCCCCCGGTGAGTGCCCCGGAGACCCCACTGAGACCCCATTGACCCCTATGGAGATCCCATTGAGACCCACTGATCCCTATGGACACCCATTGATCCCTATGGACACCCCACTGATCCCTATGGAGAACCCGTTGATCCCTATGGAGAACCCACTGATCCCTATGGAGAACCCGTTGATCCCTATGGAGAACCCACTGATCCCTATGGAGAACCCGTTGATCCCTATGGAGAACCCACTGATCCCTATGGAGAACCCGTTGATCCCTATGGAGAACCCACTGATCCCTATGGAGAACCCGTTGATCCCTATGGAGAACCCACTGATCCCTATGGACACCCATTGATCCCTATGGAGAACCCACTGATCCCTATGGAGAACCCGTTGATCCCTATGGAGAACCCACTGATCCCTATGGAGAACCCGTTGATCCCTATGGAGAACCCACTGATCCCTATGGAGACCCCACTGAGACCCCCTTGACCCCTATGGAGAACCCGTTGAGACCCACTGATCCCTATGGAGAACCCACTGATCCCTATGGAGATCCCATTGATCCCTATGGATACCCCATTGATCCCTATGGAGAACCCACTGATCCCTATGGAGACCCCATTGATTCCTATGGAGAACCCATTGATCCCTATGGAGAACCCGCTGAGACCCCACTGATCCCTATGGAGAACCCACTGATCCCTATGGAGACCCCACTGATCCCTATGGAGACCCCATTGATCCCTATGGAGAACCCGCTGAGACCCCACTGATCCCTATGCAGACCCCATTGAGACTCATTGAGACCCCATTGATCCCTATGGAGAACCCACTGATCCCTACGGAGAACCCACTGATCACTATGGAGAACGTATTGATCCCTATGGAGACCCCATTGATCCCTATGGAGAACCCATTGATCCCTATGGAGACCCCACTGATCCCTATGGAGAACCCATTGAGACCCCATTGATCCCTATGGAGACCCCGTTGATCCCTATGGAGAACCCATTGATACCTATGGAGAACCCATTGATCCTTATGGAGACCCCATTGATCCCTATGGAGAACCCATTGAGACCCCATTGATCCCTATGGAGAACCTACTGATCCTTATGGAGACCCCACTGATCCCTATGGAGACCCCACTGATCCCTATGGAGAACCCATTGAGACCACATTGACACCTATGGAGACCCCACTGATCCCTATGGAGAACCCATTGAGACCCCATTGATCCCTATGGAGACCCCGTTGATCCCTATGGAGAACCCATTGATACCTATGGAGAACCCATTGATCCTTATGGAGACCCCATTGATCCCTATGGAGAACCCATTGAGACCCCATTGATCCCTATGGAGAACCTACTGATCCTTATGGAGACCCCACTGATCCCTATGGAGACCCCACTGATCCCTATGGAGAACCCATTGAGACCACATTGACACCTATGGAGACCCCACTGATCCCTATGGAGAACCCATTGATCCCTATGGAGAACCCATTGATCCTTATGGAGACCCCATTGATCCCTATGGAGAACCCATTGAGACCCCATTGATCCCTATGGAGACCCATTGATCCCTATGGAGAACCCACTGATCCATATGGAGACCCCATCGATCCCTATGGAAAACCCACTGATGCCTATGGAGACCCCACTGATCCCTATGGAGACCCCATTGATCCCTATGGAGAACCCACTGAGACCCATTGATACCGCACTGATCCCTATGGAGACCCCATTGAGACCCCATTGATCCCTATGGAAACCCCACTGAGACCCATTGATCGCTATGGAGACCCCATTGAGACCCATTTACCCCTATGGAGACCCCATTGAGCCCCCCAAGTGAGTGCTGAGACCCCTGCCATTGAGTCCTCCCCATTGATCCTTACTGATCCCCACTGATCCCCATTGAACCCCCTGGTGAGTGCCAAGACCCCCCATTGAGAACCCCTCAATGAGACCCCCCCATTGATCACTACTGAGCCCCACTGAGCCCCCAGTGAGTGCTGAGCCCCCCCATTGAGCCCCCACTGAGAACCCCCACTGACACCCCCCCATTGAGAACCCCTATCAATTCCTATTGATACCCCATTGGCATCCATTGATACCCATTGATACCCCCCCCATTAATCCCAATTGATCCCCATTCAGAACCCCCCATTGATACCCCCCCATTGACCTCCACTGATACCCATTGACCCCCCCAGTGAGTGTGGAGCCCCCCCCAAAGGGAACCCCCCATTGATCTCCTATTGATGCCCACTGAGACCCCCATGGACACCCCCTCATTGACACCCCATTAATCCCCATGGACACCCCCAGTGAATGGGGACCCCCACATTGATAACCCATTGAACCCCCCCAGTGAAGGGGGAACCCCCCATTGATACCCATTGAAACCCCCAGTGAACGGGGACCCCCCCATTGATACCCCCCCATTAACCCCCTTTCCCCCCCCCCCCAGACCTCAGCTGGACTCAAGGCCCCCCCTTCCCGGACCAGCCCCCCCCTTGCTATAGGGGGGCCCCCCCCACTTCGGCTGCAGCCCCTCCCCCCACTTTGGGGGGGGTCACCCTGGGGGTGGGGGGCATCGCCCTCCTGATGCTCTGAGCCCCCCCCCATCGCATCCAGCACCCATTGAGGTACGTGCCCCCCCCCCCATTAATTAACGCTGTGTTAATTAGAGCATGAATATGGGGCGGTCGATGGCGCGGGGGGCACTTCCCCCCCTCCATCCCATAATACTATGGGGGGGGCGTGTCCAATACTGATGTCCTCATTGACCCCCCCCCAGGTGCTGTGCCCCATAGATTTGGGGCTGGAAGAGGGTGACCCCCAACTGCCCCCCCCCAGGTGATGTGAGCCCCCCCCCCTTAATTAAACACCTTTGGGAATGGGGGAGTGGTCCCATGGGTGCCCCCCCCATCAGACTTATGGGTGCCCCCCCCACTTAGGGGTCCCACCCCACCTATGGGTGCCCCCCCCACTTATGGGTCCCACCCCACTTATGGGTGCCCCCCCGACTTATGGGTCCCACCCCACCTATGGGTGCCCCCCCCACTTATGGGTCCCACCCCACCTATGGGTGCCCCCCCCACTTATGGGTCCCACCCCACTTATGGGTGCCCCCCCCCACTTATGGGTCCCACCCCACCTATGGGTGCCCCCCCCACTTAGGGGTCCCACCTCACCTATGGGTGCCCCCCCCTCCAGCACTTGCAGTTATTCTCAGCAGGTTATTGATGGGGATTTGGGGTGAAAAGACGCTGAACTGGGTCAAAATCCAAAAGAATTGGTCAAAATCCATCAGAATTGGGTTAAAATCAATCAGAAACGGTTAAAATCCATCAGAATGGGTCAAAATCCATCATACTTGGGTTAAAATCCATCAGAATTGGTTAAAATCTATCAGAATTGGTCAAAATGCACCAGAATTGGTCAAAATCCATCAGAATTGGGTTTAAATCCATCAGAATTGGTCAAAATCCATCAGAATTGGTCAAAATGCACCAGAATTGGTCAAAATCCATCAGAATCGGGTCAAAATCCATCAGAATTGGTCAAAATCCATCAGAAATGGTCAAAATCCATCAGAATTGGGCCAAAATCACTCAGAATTGGTCAAAATCCATCAGAATTGGGTCAAAATCCATCAGAATCGGGTCAAAATCCATCAGAATCGGGTCAAAATCCATCAGAATTGGTCAAAATCCATCAGAAATGGTCAAAATCCATCAGAATTGGGCCAAAATCACTCAGAATTGGTCAAAATCCATCAGAATTGGGTCAAAATCCATCAGAATTGGGTCAAAATCCATCAGAATCGGGTCAAAATCCATCAGAATTGGTTAAAATCCATCAGAAATGGTCAAAATCCATCAGAATTGGGCCAAAATCACTCAGAATTGGTCAAAATCCATCAGAATTGGGTCAAAATCCATCAGAATTGGGTCAAAATCCATCAGAATCGGGTCAAAATCCATCAGAATCGGGTCAAAATCCATCAGAATTGGTTAAAATCCATCAGAAATGGCCAAAATCCATTAAAAAGCAAGAGAATTCCTCAGAATGCATCAGAATTGGTCAAGATCCCTCAAAACAGGGTCAGAATTGGTCAAAATCCACCAGAATTGGCGCACATCCACCCGAAGGCATCGGAATTGAGTTCAGATCCACCGGAATTGGTCCAACCCCATCAGACCCCATGAGGCCGGATCCAAACCCATTGCCATGGGACCGGACCCCACCGGAGTGGCTCCAAAGCCCCCGATTGCTCAAACCCGCAGGGATGCGCCTGAAGCCTCAGCAGCTGGCCCCAAATTGGGTCAGAATCGCCCCCAATGGGCTCCAAGCCCCCCCATGGGGTGCGAGGGGGGAGCCCCCCTTTAGAGCAGGGTGCAGCGGGGGGGGGGCGGAGGGGGGGGCAGTGGGGGGAGGGCTCCCATCAGATCCAGGCTGCCGGGCACTGGGGACCTGGGGGGGGACCTCGAATGGGGCCCAACTGGGGGGGACCCCAAAGGGGGGGTCCCAGGGGTTGGGGTCACGGGGGGGGACCCCAAAACGGGCCTTGGTGTTGTTGGGGGCGGCGCCAATTGCAGCCAGGTGGGTTCCGGACTTGTTATCACGATATGGGTGGGTTCTGGCCTCATTATCGCGATAGGGGCGGGTTTCGGCTTTGCTATCACGATAGGGGCCAATTCTGGACTCATTGTCGCCCTAGGGATGGGTTCTGGCCTTGTTATCGCGACAGCAGTGGGTTCCATGCTCGTTATCACCCTACAAGCGGGTTCTGGCCTTGGTATCACCCCAGGGGCAGGTTCTGGCCTCGTTATCGCGATAGGGGAGGGTTCTGGCCTCGTTATCGCAATAGGGGCGGGTTTCGGCTTTGCTATCGCGATAGGGGCTGAGTCTGGACTCACTGCCACCCTAGGGATAGGTTCTGACCTTGTTGTCGCGATAGCAGTGGGTTCCACGCTCGTTACCACCCTATGAGCGGGTTCTGGCCTCGGTATCGCTTTAGGGGCAGGTTCTGGCCTTGTTATTGCGATAGGGGCAGGCTCTGCCCTTGTTATCGCGATAGGGGAGGGTTCTGACCCTGTTTTTGCGATAGGGGATGGTTCCGGCCTCGTTATCGTGCTGGGGGTGGGTTCCAACCCTGTTTTTGCGATAGGGGCAGGTTCCGGCCTCGGTGTCGCGATAGGGGTGGGTTCCTGCCTCGTTATCGCGCTGGGGGCGGGGTCCGGCCTCGCTATCGCGAGAGGGGCGGGGCCGGGCAGGACGCGGGTCTGGACGCCGCGGCCGCGCATGCGCAGCACATCCGGGAGCTGCGCCAGAAGCGCGCGGGCCGAGGGGCAGGGCCCGACCGGCAGGGGGCGCTCGAAGGCGGTGACGTAAGCGGCGCGCAGCGAGAAGAGAGAGAGCCCCGAGGGGTGCGCGCGCAGCAGCGCCCCCAGCTGGCGGGAAAGGAGCGCGAGGTCCGCGTCGGGGAGCGCGGGGGGTGGGGGGTGCTATGGGGGTGGGGGGTGCTATGGGGGTGGGGGGTGCTATGGGGGTGAGGGGTGCTATGGGGGTGGGGGGTGCTATGGGGCTGGGGGTGCTATGGGGTTGGGGGGTGCTATGGGGCTGGGGGGTGCTATGGGGCTGGGGGTGCTATGGGGCTGGCGGTATGTGATGGGGCTGGGAGCCGCTATGGGGGTGGGGGGTGCTATGGGGCTGGGAGCCGCTATGGGGGTGGGGGGTGCTATGGGGCTGGGAGCCGCTATGGGGGTGGGGGGTGCTATGGGGGTGGGGGGTGCTATGGGGCTGGGGGGTGCTATGGGGGTGGGGGGTGCTATGGGGCTGGGAGCCGCTATGGGGCTGGGGGGTGCTATGGGGCTGGGGGTGCTATGGGGCTGGGGGGTGCTATGGGGCTGGGGGTGCTATGGGGTTGGGGGGTGCTATGGGGCTGGGGGATGCTATGGGGCTGGGACCCGCTATGGGGCTGAGGGATGCTATGGGGCTGGGACCCGCTTTGGGGCTGGGGGGCTGTTTGGTGGGATATGTGGGGCTGGGCCTCACTATGGGGCTCTGGGGGCACTTGGGGGGAGATAGGCGTCTGGCAGCCGCTATGGGGCTTGGGGGCTGCTTGGGGGGTGCTATGGGGCTGAGAGTCCTTATGGGGCTGGGGACTGCTATGGGGCTGGGACTCTCTATGTGGCTGGGAGAGCGGTTGGTGGGATATGTGGGGCTGGGACTTGCTATGGGGCAGGGAGCCGGTATGGGGCTGGGGGTGCTCTTGGGGGGCAATGTGGGGCAGGGAAGGGTCACGGGGGCACTTGTGGGTCCCAGCTATCGGGGGCCACTCCTCTCCCCATAGGGGGCTATGGGGAGCTTCAGAGGCTCCAGGCGCATGGGTGCCCTTCAGCCCCCATGGGCAGGTGTGGGGCAGGGCCTGAGCTTGGGGGGCCCTGGATGTGTGGGGCTGGGGGGCAGGGCAGCTGCTGGGGGGTTTGGATGCCGGGGGTCCCTTCCTTGCCTGTGGGGCAGCCGTGGGGCAGAGACTCCCATTGCGCTGGGGGGGGCCCCCCTCCGCTGGAGGGCGGGGGGTGGGAGCTGTGGGGACAAAAGGAGGGGTGGGGTTACTTATGGGGCTCCTGCCCCACAAGTCCCCTCCTGCCCCACAAGTCCCCTCCTGCCCCACAAGTGTGAGTCCCACCCCCCATGTACCTGGGTGGGTGCTGGGGGGGTCCCCATAGGGCTCCAGCAGGTCCAAGGTGTCGAGGCCGATGCTGTCCACCCAGCGCAGTGGGGCTGTGGGGGAGATGTGGGTCAGGGGGGAGATGGGGCAGCAATGGGGGTGCTGAGATCTATGGGGCAGGCCTATGGAGCAGCAACAGGTGTTCTGGGATCTATGGGGCAGGTCTATGGGGTAGCCCCATAGATCAGCACTGTGGGGCAGCACTGGGTATCCTGGGTGTTCTGGGCTCTAAGGGGCAACAATGGCAGTTGTGGGCAGTTGTGGGGTCTAGGAGGAAGGGCTATGGGGCAGGTCTATAGATCAGTGCTATGAGCAGGGCTATGGGGCAGGCTATGGGGCAGGGCTGTGGGGCAGGCTATGGGGCACGTCTATAGGGCGGCGCTATGGGGCAGGCTATGGGGCAGGGCTATGGGGCAGGGCTGTGGGGCAGGGCCATGGAGCAGTGCTATGGGGCAGAGCTATGGGGCACGCCTATGGGGCGGCGCTACGGGGCAGCGCTACGGGGCAGCGCTATGGGGCAGGGCTGTGGGGCACGTCTATGGGGCACGTCTATGGGGGAGAGCTATGGGGGAGGGCTATGGGGGAGGGCTATGGGGCAAGGATATGGGGGAGGGCTATGGGGCAGGGCTATGGGGCAGGGCTGTGGGGCAGCGCTATGGGGCCGGCTCTTACCGCATCGGCCCCGGGGCTCTCCATGGAGCGCGAGGCCGCTGTGCGGCAGCGCCCGTCCCTCCCCCGCCCTCCGCCGCTCCGCGCGCGCCGCCATCTTGTGGGGGGAGGGGCTCGACCCCGCCCCTCCCCCACCCACCGCGTAACCGCGCCCCTCCCCCCGCTCTGACGTCACCGTGGTGGAAGCGGAGGGGGAGGGGAGGCGCGGAGGTTGCTGGGAGCCAAGATGGCGGCGCTGGGACGTGAGTAAGGGGTGGGAGGGGGTTGGGGGTCTCATTGGGGTCTATGGGGTCCCTGTAGGGTATTTGGGCTCCTTATGGCACCTATGGGGTCTCTATGGGGTGCATGGGGGTCCATAAGGGGTCAGTCGGGGTCTCTATGGGGTGAATTGGGGTCCCTGTGGGGTGAATTATGGTCCCTATAGGGTTTATGGGGTCCCTATGGGGTGAATTGGGGTCCCTATAAGGTGTATGGGGTCCTTATGGGGTGAATTGGGGTCCGTATGCGGTGAATTAGGGCCCCTACAGGGTCTATGGGGTCCCTATGGGGTGAATTGGGGTCCCTATGGGGTCAGTTGGGTCCCTGTGGGGTGCATGGAGGTCCATATGGGGTACATGGGGGTCCCTATGGTGTGAATTGGGGTTCTTATGTAGTTTATAAGGGTCTCTATGGGGTGTTTGGGGTCCCTATGGGGTGCATGGGGGTCCCTATAGGGTGAATTGGGGTCCCTATGGGGCGCATGGGGGCTTCTATGGGGTCTGTAGGGATCCCTGTGTGGTCCCTATGGGGTCTGTGGGGTCTCTGTGGGGCTTATGGGAGTCCCTGTGGGGTCTGTAGGGGTCCCTATGGGGTGCATGGCAGTCCCTATGCGTAGGGGGTCCTATGGGGTGTTTGGGGTCCTTATGGGGGGGAATTGGGGTACCTATGGGGTCTATAGGGGTTCCCATGGGGTCCCTATGGGATGTTTGGGGTCCCTATGGGGTGCATGGGGGTTTCTATGGGATCTATGGGGATCTCTGTGGGGGCCCTATGGAGTCCCTATGGGGTGCATGGAGGTCTCTATGGGGTGTTTGGGGGTCCCTGTGGGTTCCTTATGGGATCTGTGGGGTCCCTATACGGTGCATGGGTGTCTCTATGGGGTCTATGGGGTCCTTATGGGGTCTATGGGGTGCATAGAGGTCTCTATGGGGTATTTGGGGGTCTCTATGGATTCCCTATGGGTTCTGTGGGGTCTCTATGGATTCCCTATGGGTTCTGTGGGGTCCCTATGGATTCCCTATGGGTTCTGTGGGGTCCCTATGGGGTGCATGGATGTCTCTCTGGGCTCTATGGGGTCCCTATGGGGTGCATGGGGGTCTCTCTGGGCTCTATGGGGTCCCTATGGGGTGCCTGGGGGTCTCTATGGGGCAGTGACCCCCATCGCCCCCCCCCCGCCCCAGGGCTCGGGGCCGCGCTCAGGAACCTCTGGGCCAAGGAGCCGGTGATCACCGTGAGCATCGGCATCGCTGCCCTGGGTGAGGGCTGGGCCAATGGGGACAGGGCTTGGGGAGGGCTGGGCCAATGGGGAGGGGTCTTGGGGAGGATGCAGCCAATGGGGGGGGGGCTTGGGGAAGGCTGGGCCAATGGGGAGAGGGCTTGGGGAGGTCTGGGCCAATGGGGAGGGGGTTTGGGGAGGGCTGCGCCAATGGGGAGGGGTTGGGAGGGCTGCGCCAATGGGGAGAGGGCTTGGGGAGGGCTGCGCCAATGGGGAGAGGGCTTGGGGAGGGCGCAGCCAATGGGGACGGGGCTTAGGGAGGGCGCAGCCAAAGGGGAGGGGGCTTGGGGGGGTGGAGCCAATGGAAAGGGGGCTTGGGAGGGCGCAGCCAATGGGGACAGGGCTTGGGGAGGGCTGGGCCAATGAAGAGGGGGCTTGGGGAGGGAGGGTGCAAAGGAGGCGGGGCCGGGGCGGGGCCATGGAAGGGGCGGTGCTGACCCCGTGCCCCCCAGCTGTGGTGTCCCCGTTCATCAGCCCCTACACCAAGTACTCGGCCATGATCAACCAAGCCACGCCGTACTCGTACCCGGGTACCCAAACTGCCCCAAAACTGCCTGAAACTGCCCCAAAACTACCCCCAATACCCCAAAACTGCCCCAAAACAGCCTGAAACTGCCCCCAAACTGCCCCAAATACCCCAAAACTGCCCCAAATTGCCCCTAACTGCCCCAAAACTGCCTGAAACTGCCCCAAAACTACCCCAAATACCCCAAAACTGCCCCAAATACCCCAAAACTACCCCAAATACCCCAAAACTGCCCCAAACTGCCCCAAAACAGCCTGAAACTGCCCCCCAAAACCCCAAACTGCCCCAAATGCCCCCAAACTGCACCAAAACAGCCTGAAACTGCCCCCAAACTACCCCAACTACCCCAAAACTGCCCCAAAACAGCCTGAAACTGCCCCCAATACCCCCAAACTGCCCCAAACTGCTCCAAAAGTGCCCCAAAACAGCCTGAAATCACCCCAGAACACCCTGAAACTGCCCCCAAACTGCCCCCCCCCGGCACCCCCCCCCTTTGCCCTCCCCCCCTCCATCTCCCCCTATGGGACCTGGGGAGGGGGAGGGGCACCCCCAGAACCTCCCCTCCCCCTGACTCCCCCCCTTTCCCCCCCCCTTCCTCTCCCCCTATGGGACCAGGGGGGGAGCCCCCCATAAGCCCCTCCCCCTTTGCCCCCCTCCCCCTCCAGGATTCGGGGGTAGGAGGGACCCCCCCTTCCCCCCCCCTCCATCTCCCCCTATGGGACCTGTGGGGGGGGGGTGGGGAACCCCCCTCCCATAACTGACCCCATAACGCCGCCCCACCCCCTTTCATCTCCCCCTATGAGCCATAGGGGGGGGAGGGGTGGGACGGGACCCCCCCATCCCCCCCCAACTGACCTCCCCTCCCCCCCCAGTGCCGCTGCGGGATGATGGGAACCTGCCGGATGTCCCCTCCCACCCCTGTGACCCCGAAGGGCCCAACCTCGAGTGGCTCAAGAGGCTCTGAAGGGGACCCCAATATGGGGGGAGAGGCCCCATTGTAAAGGGGGGGCCCCATTGGGTGCCCCCCCCTTAAATAAAGGTGGGGTTTGAATGGAGTCAATGGGGGTTTATGGGGGGGGGTCAGTCAAACGGGGGGAGGGGTAGGAGCTGGGCCCCTCCCCCTTGAGCTGGGGGAGAGAAGAAGGGGGCGGCAGCCTCATTGAGACCCCATTGAAACACATTGAGACCCCATTGAGCCCCATTGGATCCCATTGAGACCCATTGAGCCCATTGAGACCCCATTGAAACACATTGAGACCCCATTGAGCCCCATTGGATCCCATTGAGACCCCATTGAGCCCATTGAGACCCCATTGAAACACATTGAGACCCCATTGAGCCCCATTGGATCCCATTGAGACCCATTGAGCCCATTGAGACCCCATTGAAACACATTGAGACCCCATTGAGCCCCATTGGATCCCATTGAGACCCCATTGAGCCCATTGAGACCCCATTGATCCCCATTGAGACCCCATTGAGTCCCATTGAATCCCATTGAGACCCCATTGATCCCCATTGAGACCCCATTGAGTCCCATTGAATCCCATTGAGACCCCATTGATCCCCATTGAGCCCCACTGATCCCATTGAGACCCCACTGAATCACATTGAGACTCCATTGGGCCCCATTGATCCCATTGAGACCCCATTGAGCCCATTGAGACCCCATTGAAACACACTGAGACCCATTGGCCCCATTGAATCCCACTGAGACCCATTGGCCCCACTGATACATTGAGACCCCATTGATCCCCATTGAGACCCCATTGAAACACATTGATCCCATTGAGACCCCATTGAAACACATTGATCCCATTGAGACCCCATTGAAACACACTGAGACCCATTGGCCCCATTGAATCCCACTGAGACCCATTGGCCCCACTGATACATTGAGACCCCATTGATCCCCATTGAGACCCCATTGAAACACATTGATCCCATTGAGACCCCATTGACTCCCCCAACTGCATTGACCCCATTGAGCCCTTACTGAAACACATTGAGATCCCATTGATCCTATTGAACCCCATTTTTCCCATTGAACCCCATTGACCCCATTGAACCCCATTGACCCCATTGAGCCCCATTGAACCCCATTAAGCCCCCAACCCCATTGAGCCCCATTGACCCCCCAACCCCATTGAACCCCATTGATCCGCCCATCCACATTGAACACCCTTGCCCCCCATTGATCCACATTGACCCCCCCAGCCCCATTGATCCCCATTGAACCCCATTGACCCCCCAGCCCCGTTGACCCCCCAGCCTCATTTAACCCCATTGATCCCCAGCGACCCCCTAATCCCATTGACCCCCCAACCTCATTGAACCCCATTGCCCCCCCATTTATCCCCATTGAACCCTATTGATCCCCATTGCCCCCCCCCATTGCCCCCATTGATCCCCATTGCCCCCCATTGATCCTACCTTTGGGGTCTATGGGGTGTTATGGGTGGCTATGGGGTGCTATGGGTGTCTATGGAGAGCTATGGAGTAGCTATGGGTGTCTATGGGGTGCTATGGGGCTGTCTATAGGGCTCCATGGGGTGTCTGTGTGGTGCTATGGAGCTCTATAGAGGGTCTGTGGAGGATCTATAAATGGTCTAAGGGGCTCTATGTGGTTGCTATGGGGCTCTATGTGGGTTCTATGGGGCTCTGTGTGGGTTCTATGGGGCTCTATGTGGGTGCTATGGGGCTCTCCGAGTCTCATTTCTATGGGTCTGTATGGGTCACTGTGGGTCTGTACTGGTTGCTATGGGGTGCCATGGGCCTCTATGGAGTGCTGTAATATATCTGGGAGGCTCTATAGGGGCTCTGTGGGGCTCTATGGGACTCTTCCGGTATCTGTGGGGCTCTGTGGTCTCTATGGCTCTCTATGGCTCTCTATGGTCTCTATGTGTCCCTATGGCCTCTGTGATCTCTATGGGTCCCTATGGGTCTCTATGGTCTCTATGATCTCTATGGGTCTCTGTGGGTCCCTGTGGGTCTCTATGGGCCCCTATGGGTCTCTACACTCTCTATGGGTCCCTATGGGTACCTATGTCTCTCTATGGGTCCCTATGGGTCTCTATGGTCCCTATGTGTCCCTGTGGTCTCTGTGGGCCTCTATGGGTCTCTATGGGTCCCTATGTCTTTCTATGGGTCCCTATGGGTCTCTATGGTCCCTATGTGTCCCTGTGGTCTCTATGGGTCTCTATGGGCCCCTATGGGTCTCTATGGGTCCCTATGGGTCTCTATGGACCCTGTGTGTCCCTGTGGTCTCTATGGGTCTCTATGGGCCCCTATGGGTCTCTATGAGTCCCTATGGGTCTCTATGGTCCCTATGTGTCCCTGTGGTCTCTATGGGTCTCTATGGGCCCCTATGGGTCTCTATGCTCTCTATGGGTCCCATGGCCCCCCTGCAGCAGCGCTGTGAGCTGTCCCTGCTGGAAGCTGTCAGCGAGGGGTGGGGGGCGTGGCAACGGGAGTGGGGAAGGGGGCGTGGCCCCGCGCTGACCCCGCCCCCTTCTCACCTGGACTCCGTGACCTGGCAGAGTCTCAACAGCGACCAATCATTGACCTGTGGGGGTGGGGCTAAAGCGGGAGAGGGGGAAGGATGGCAAAAGGGGTGTGCCAAAGGGGGCGTGGCCTAGACCAGGGGAAGGAGCCAGCCTTCATCACATCAATGGGGCGGAGCTTGGGATTAAGGGGGCGTGGCCAAAGAGGTAAGGGGGCAGAGCCAACCCTCCCATCCCATCCAATGGGGGGCAACAGGACCTCAAAGGGGTTGAAGTTTGGGCTTAAGGGGGCGTGGCCAAATGGGACGGAGCCAACCCTCCCATCCAATCAGCGGCATCAACACCTTCAAGGGGGCGGAGCTTGGGCTTAAAGGCATGGCCAAAGGGGAAGGAGGTTGCAGCGTGGATAAAGGGCGGAGCCATCCCTCTCATCCCATCCAATGGGGGGCATTAGGACCTCAAAGGGGGCAGAGCTTGGGCTTAAGGAGGCATGGGAAAAGGGGGCGGAGAAACCCCTCCCATTCCATCCAAGGGGAGGGGGTGCCAGGACCTCAAAGGGGGCGGAGCTTGGGCATAAGGTGGGCGTGGCCAATACAGAAAGGGGGCCCAGCCTGGGTAAGGGGGCGGAGCTAAGCCTCCCATCCTATCCAATGGGGGGTACCAGGACCTCAATGGGGTGGAGCTTGGGCATAAGAGGGGCATGGCCAAAGTGAAGAAGGGCTGGCCAATTGGAGGGGGTCGTGGCCTGGGTAAGGGGGCGGAGCTAAACCTCCCATCCTATCCAATGGGGGGGCGCCAAAACCCTAAATAGGGTGGAGCTTGGGTTGAAGGGGGCGTGTCCAAAGGGGGCGTGTCCTCACCTGCTCGATCTCCCGCCCAACGCCTGCAGCTTCCCCGCCCCCCGGTCCCGGCCTCGGCCTCTTCCTCCCCACCCCCCCCACCTCTTCCTCCTCCTCGTCCCCTCCCTCTTTGTCACTGGCCCCACCCCCTCGGCTCCCCAGCCCCGCCCCCTCCAACTCCACCTCCAGGATGTGGCCCCCTTGAAGGCCACGTCCGCCATGGGGCTGGGGGGAGAATGAGACCCACACAGACCCATCCTAGCCCCATAGAGCTCAATTATAGGCCCACAGACCTCCATTATAGCCCCATAAAAGCCCACTCTAGCCTCATACAGCCCCACAGAACCCCATTATAGCCCCATAGAACCCCATTATAGCCTCAGAGAGCCCATTATAGCCCCATAGAGCCCCATTATATGCCCACAGAGCCCCATTATAGCCCCACAGAGAGCATTAGAGCCCCATAGAGCCCCATAGAACCCCATTATAGCCTCAGAGAGCCCATTATAGCCCCATAGAGCCCCATTATAGCCCCATATTGTGAGATCATGGATGCCATTGTGACCTCATAGAGTCCATTATAACATCATGGAACCAATTGTGACTTCATGGACCCCATTTTGATGTCATTGAACACATTGTCACCCCATTGTGACATCATTGATGCCATTGTGACATCATTGACCCCATTGTGACATCATGGACCCCATTGTGACCTCATTGACACAATGATGATATCATTGACACCGTTGTGAACCCATTAACCCCATTCAGACAATATTGACCACGTTTTGACCCCATTGTGACATCATTGATGCCATTCTGACATCATGGACCCAGTTGTGACATCATGGACCCCATTGTGACATTATAGACCCAATTGTGACATCATTGACCAAATTATGATATCATTGACACCATTGTGACTGCATTGTGACATCATTGATGCCATTATGACATCATGGACCCCATTGTGAGATCATGGACCCCATTGTGAGATCATGGATGCCATTGTGACGTCATAGAGTCCATTATAACATCAAGGAATTAATTGTGACTTCATGGACCCCATTGTGATGTCATTGAACACATTGTCACCCCATTGTGACATCATTGATGCCATTGTCACATTGTTGACCCAATTGTGACATCAAGGACCCCATTGTGACCTCATTGACACAATGATGATATCATTGACACCATTGTGAACCCATTAACCCCATTCTGACCACATTTTGACCCCATTGTGACATCATGGACCCCATTGGGACATCCTGGACTCCAATTGTGACCTCATAGAGTCCATTATGACATCATGTACCCCATTATGACATCATGGACCCAATTGTGTCACCATTGACCCAGTTGTGACATCATTGACATCATTGACTGCATTGTGACCCCATTGTGAAATCATTGATGCCAATGTGACATCATGTACGCCACTGTGACCTAATAGAGTCGATTATGCCATCATGTACTCCATTATGACATCATGGACCCCATTGTGAATTCATTGAGCACATTATGACATCATGGATCCAACTTTGACCCCATTGTGACATCATTGATGCCAATGTGACATCATGGACCCCATTGTGACCTCATAGAGTCCATTATGACATCATGTACCGACACAAATACACCCCCTCCTCCAGGTTATCAGTTCTTGAGAAGGAGACAGGTTAAACGAGGAGTTTGCTGCATCATTGCCCCCTTTATCTTTCTGTTCTGTTTTGTTTTGTTTTGTTTTGTTTTGTTTTGTTTTGTTTTCTTGGTGTTTTTTTTTTTTTTTTTGCTCACCCTGCTTTGCAGGGCTACAAACGCCTGCCTGCTCCGCAGCAGCTACAGCTGACTGCCTGCTTCAGCAGCAACAGTAAATACCTGCCGGCAACCTCACTTTTGCATTAACCCTTTCTTCCCCGAAATGTTAAACTGCTACCCGTTAAAAACCTTTACATGAACCCAACAACAAAAAATACACAGAACACCGTCTGCCCTCAACACAAACACACACACGTCCAAGATCCCACAAGCACACTCCACACAACTACAATGTTTGAAGCACAAAATCCCCACAATCATTACTTCCACTACACAATTCCACGTACAGAACGTGGCACAAGGACCCTGCGGAGACTAAAAGGAAACCAGCTCTGAGAAGCATCATTGCAGTGCAAGGTGGCAGGCTCAACCTTAGCAGGCGTCCCCGCAGAGGCTCTGCCTCCCCCACATCACATGGGGCTTGGGCTTTTATACTGACCAAAATGCACAGCCAGCCTATGTTGGAAGAAGTGGCCAGCAGTATCTATAAAGGTCTCCAAAGGTCGATAGGAACTTAGACATACTTATCTTTACCAACTTCTCGTACATGAGTATCACAGAGAGACAGTATTAAATGAGTTTTATATGGGGTCCCAAGTCCACGGTCTGTCACAGTCTGCCCGATACCCCTGATAAGAGCATATGAGAGACCTTCCCACCACCAGAATAGCACATAATATGTCTGTATCCTGCACTGGTCTCGCTTCCCTGGAGGTTCGGGGTGGCGGTGGTGGTGGTGGTTTTGGGGTTTTTTTTGTTGTTTTGTTTTTGTGGGGTTTTTTTTTTTTAATGCTTTAACATAAAAAAGGTTGCTCCCTTCACTTTAAGAAGGACTGAAAACACCCATAATATCCTAAGCGCAAATTTCAATTCATTCAATCACTGACAAGGGGGGGTGTCCTGGGGCAGTGCTGACTCTTTCCAGGGTTTCACCTATCGAGCTGGCACCCACCGCAGACTGGAATCTGTAATTACACACATATAATCTCGACCAGTTAGTTTCATTTCCTCAGGACCTTTCCAAATGCCGGTTTCCAAATCCTTGTACCGGACCAGAAAACCCGGAGTTTTAGTCATATAACCTGAACCTAATGCCTGACCATGTATTTTAGCAGGGGGGTCATTAAATCTCCTGTCAATGGCAAAAAATTCATAACACATACAGCTTTCTGTATCCTTGCTATCGGTGTAAGTCCTTCTTTCCCCGTTTTTTGTTTTTCCAACAGCTGTTTCAAAGTTTGATGTGTTCGTTCGATAATAGCTTGTCCTGTAGGAGAATGAGGAATATGAGTCATATGAGAAATACCCCAAGTATTCAAAAATCTAGAAAGTATAGCTAGATGCATTGTCTGTTTTTAGCTATAAAGGTACTCCCATAGCTGCAAAACAAACACGTACATGGCTCGCAGTCTCACCATCCAGTGGAGTGGCCCAAACAAAGTGAGAGAAAGTGTCAATATTAACATGGACATATTTCAATTTCCCGAAAGAGGGTACATGAGTCACATCCATTTGTCAAAGCTGAAGAGGCTGGAGGCCTCGAGGGTTGACTCCAACGCCTATACCTACTGCTTGGCCTTGACAATTGGGACTTTTGCCTCAAATGGGATTAATTGAGCTATTTTTGAATTTTCAGGGATGTTGACAGGAGGAGCATGTGTTTGTACCATGATCCAAATATTTCCACTGTAGTCAGCATCAATTACACCAGGTAATACAAAAATTCCTTTCCTTGATGCTGATGATCGTCCTATTAGCAAAGCACATAAGCCATGACCAAGGGGCCCATTCAATTTAGATGGAATGCAATGAACAGAAGTATCAGTTATGGTAAAATCTATTGCTGTTGCCACGTCCACTCCGGCACTCCCTGCAGTGGCGGAGGGGACTCAGCCCAGACACCTGATTTTGTGTCGTCACACAGGGTGGCATCGCGCTCACATTCAAGTTTCCCAACGGGGTTCCAACCTTTTTAAACTTTGAACGACATTCAATTGTCTTGTGACCAAATCTGTCACATTTAATGTATTTGTCTGCAAAATCAGCAACACCAGACTGAGGGGGGCAGACTGCTGAACTAATTTTCTTTACAGTACACTGCTTTTTAAGATGTCCCATCCGTCCACAATTATAACATCTCATACCTTTAGTACCCCCACAATCACCCTGATTCTGTTGTAGAAGGGGCTTAACAGCAGCGGCGAAGGCAGTAGCCATGTATCCACCTTTTCCTCTGCTGTGCCCACTTTAGAACATGCATCCATAATTTCTTGAGGACCAGCAGATTTTGGCAAAAACTGCAAGATACACTTACAAGCGGGGTTAGCATTTTCCATAGCCACAGACATAAGCATCGATTCTCTAGCATTAGATGCCAGATCAATATTCTTTTCAATAGCCTCTGTCAATTTGTCAATAAGTTGTATATATGGCTCAGTAAGTCCCTGCTTTACTGATGTATACGAAGGATTAGGTTTTCCTGCTTCCGGCACAGCTTTCAGAGCAGCTAAAGCCAATTACTGTGCTTGCTGTAAAACTTCAATTTTCATACGAGCCTGTACTACATCAGGGTGAAATTGTCTCTTTCCCAATAACATTTCAGATGAAACACCATGCAAAGGGTGATGAGGATTACACTCTGAATTCTCATCCGCAGCTCTTGCAGCAAGCTCCTCAAACCCACTTTTAAAATGTAGGAGGTGTGAAGGAGTTAATAAAATTGCAGCCACTCTAAGACAATCATTTGGAGTTAAAACTGTATAGAAAAGAAAGCAGATAACATTTGCTGTGTATATGGGGAAGACAACCCATACTGATTAATTGCTCCCTTAATTCCTTTCATAGCTTTCCAGTCCATAGGAATCCAGACAGGCTATCCCTGAGTATTTATAACCCTGAATGCAGCCTTGCCATCTCATGGCACTCGGATTAACTTTATTAGATGCAGGAGTCTGTAGTAACGGCAGATCACAAGGACTGATCTTACTCAGTTTTTCTGCTTTTTCCCGTTTTTCTGTGGCTTGCTCCCTCTCCTCCCCCAGTTTGTTCATACGGTCTCGCAAGTCCTGTAATTGTTTATCTAAGGATTTTGTCCATTGTCCCCAGTCCCACTCATTTTGCGGCTCCGGTGGGAGTTATGCAAGTGGTGGTGTAGGTGGCGGAGGTGGGTATTTATTCGGAGTTACACTCTCCTCCTTAGGAGACTCCCACCCCGGCAAAAAAAATCTTGGAGATTAAGTTTAGGGGCAGTAGCAGCACAAAAAGGGTTAACATCAGTTTGTTTCGGTTGCTCAGTAGCCGCTACTGGCTCCCGAGTACCAGCTGGAGCTACCTCAGGTAAAGGCGTTGTCAACACAGGATAGGGAAAACGAGCAGTCAGTCCTCAAACATTTGTACCTTACAGCGCGCCGGTTTTTGGACAGAATGTTTTATGCCCGAAACAGACGACACTACCATGGCTGCAGCACCGGGTGCTGAATCTAGTGTAGGTGCCGAGCCCTGCTATTGTGAAGGCGAGTCAGAGAGCTGTAAAAGCAGATTTTTCTGCCTGTTTCTCAGCCTTCATTGCGGCTAGAGTCTCTTTCAGTAGTAGCCAGGGGGCAACAAGAGACTTCACCTCCTTAGACCCACAGGTAACTTCATCCCACAGGTGTGCCCCAATTTTTTTATTTCTTATTTCTCCAGGTCCCGAGATCAAAAGCTTCATTAAGCCCCTTGATCAGCTCTTTTTCTTTACTCCAGAGCAAGTCTTTTTAACAGATTATCGTCATATTCTATCCCTCTCACTGAGAGGATATGCTGGAAGAGCTTAAGGATGACCATTTCTTCTTTACTTAATTGATTCCCCATCCTAACCCTCTTCCAGACCCTGTCGGCTGTTACCTTATTTGCACTGCACAGTGTCTTTTGGGCTCACAAGACTCCGTTCCGAGGCATCTACCTCCTGATCATGGTCCTGCGGATTGAACCCAGCCGACGTCCCTGCGGCTCCGCTTTTTCCACTTTCTTCAGTGCCACACACTTTAATTTCTTCAGTTTCAATATGAAATATAGGGGTGGTCCCTGTTCAGGCACCATTTGCCGCAGAAAACATATGGACCCAGTCAGAGATCAATATGATCAGACAAAAGCCATTTATTACAAAGCCTTAACCCCTTATATACTATTTCTTACATGCACTTACAATGATTTGGCATGTTATGATTGGATGCATGTCTTGAAGACCCCCAGTGACTAACATATAATTGGTTAAGCACAGGTGTGAGAACTTGACCTCGAAAGCTGCCAACAGTCCACAGTTCTCATTAACTCAGTGAATTACAGCTTCTTCTTATCTTGCTTGTTTAGGCTTCCTCGGGCCGCTCATGGCCTTGCTGTATCTTTCAGGACTTATATACCAATTATCCCTTCTCCATTGAGAACATTGTCTCCACACAGTACTTAACGTTGAATATGTAACGGACAGTTATCATGCCTGTGGAAGGAACTTGGATGCGCCTCCACACAGGTGGTTAACTCCTGGGCAGCTCCAAAGCACGAGGAGAGGGCTTTTGCCTTGCGACAGTAGGGCAGCAAAGATTCAGGCTAACGGCCACGGTGCAGTCGGGGTGAAACCAGGCGGAGGGAGTGCTGGCAGGCCACAGCCGTACGTGCGGCAGCCCAGGCTCGCCCTGATGCCACCAGAGGCCGAAAGTTTGTCTCGGAGAGACCTTTTCCATGTCTCCCCCTCTGCCAAAACATCTGGGGATGCCGCCACCACGCTCCTGAGCCCGCATCCCCCAGAAACCCCATGCCCACAACAACACCACCCGCCGGGGACTGGGGGAAACAGCTCTAGATGCCCCGCTCGGGGGCGGACAGATACGTTCCTTGCTCGGATAGGGCAGCTGGGCTTGACAGATCTCTGTCCTGACCAGTGTTAGGAGGGGGAGAGGGCAGGGCCGGGGAGGGGGTGAGCGTCCCACAGGAGGTGTGTGCGAGTGACAGCGACGGGGCCCTATCTCGACGAGGGAAGGGAGTTGGGGGGGAGGGGGGGGGGAGCGGGGGGTGGGCCCGCCCTCGGCGGCGGACAATGGGGGTGCAGGGCGGTGGCGATAGAAAGATGGCAGCTGTTGGAGGCACGGAGGAGGGTTGGGTGGTCGTCGTTTTTGCGCGGCTCCCTTGCTCGATGTGGCTGCTGACCGCCGCCGCGCTCACCGCTGGTGAGTGGACGAGTGAATGAGTGCCTGACGGCTGGCCGCCGCTTCCCCCTTAGGGCTGCCTTCCCAGGCTGAGCGGATCGTGATGCAGCGAGGGGAGCTGCCAGTTCCGACTCGACCTGACCCGCGGCGTGGCGGCGGCGGGTTGGGCTCGTCGGCTTGAGTCGGGCCTGGCTGGGGGTCCACTGGACGATCCGCGTTCGGGAGCGAGGGGCCGGCTCGACATGTGGAGGAGCCGCCGGGCCCTCAGGGGTGAGGCTGGCGGTAGGGGGGCGACCAAGGAGACGCCGCTCCGGGAAGGTGACCCGCGCCCTGGGTCTAGCCGATGCGCTTCTCGAAATACAGTTCCCGATAGTCTTCGCCGCGTTACCGGTCGTACCGGGCTGTCCTGGGGAGCCGGCGCAGTCAGGCCTGGTGACGCTACGCGCGTGATGCGTGGTAGCTCCGTGGCTGGCACTGCCGCCGTGCTTGCCAGCTTTCTTCTTGGATGGTTAAGTCAGAGAACGCGAGGCCTCTTCGTTGAAGAGACGTATAGCGCGGCGAGGAGGTGGCCGGGAAATGGGGATGCTGGAGTTGTGGTACATGACCTAGAAAGCACCTGTGATTTGGTTAGTATTGAAGTGTTTGAGTGGAGGAGTAATTACATCATCTAGAGTGTAGCTCTAATGACTCGTACAGATGGAGAATAAGTACGAGGCTATGGAGCAGTAGAAATGGAAAGGGCAATGTTTAGCTTTGCTGTGGCTTACATTCTTGAAGAGCAAAGAGTTTTGTGTTTAACCTATCATTATGGAATGGAAAGATCAAGCACATTTCCCAGAGTAGCTCAGTGTGCCAAGTGTAGATATGAGGCACAATACTAGGACAATAATGTAGATACTAGGACAATGATGGTGCAACATCTAAAGGTATTTTTGGTTGGCAGTACTTGCTTGGTGTGTAAAGCTTTGCAGAGTATTTCAGTTAGAATCAGTAAAGAAGCCTGATGCCTTCTTAGTTCATGTGTCTGGAAGACTGTATAAAACTGTAAGTCTGTCTGGAAAGAGGTTTAATAAGAAACTGTGCTGAGTGGTAAGAAACTTTCAGTAGCTTCTTTCCAAAGAGCCTTCTTTGGATTTAAGACTCCTGCATTTTGCAATAAATACAAGTAGATATTGCTAAGGCTTGCTGTATATCTTCAGATACAGCCTTAATATTTAGAATTAAGTAGGTAGTTATGATACATAGTTTACAATAAAAATAACTTCTTTGAAAATAAATATGGAAGTAAAAGAAGAAGAAAGCATGTTTCCCCTGACCACAACAAAAGATGCAACTACAGTAATGCTATGAGACATCTACAAAATCTGAGGTATGTAACCAAATACGGTATCTTAAAACCATGCAAAGCTATGATATACTCTTTTGGAAGAGAGACCCTCACTAGGGTGGGGACTATCTGAAAAGTGAGATTTCAATTTAAAGGCATAAATGGATGTTAAAATCACTGTCTTATCTGTGTTGAACTGTGTTTCTGTTCTCATCCCTGCAACTGCTGATTTTTATTATTTTTTTTTTCCCCTTACTTCAAATCAAAGGCTATTTCCTGTGTTGACTTCTCTCTGTGTTTATGCTACACATTCTTAATCCTACTGTCTGCTTTGAAAGGTCTTTTTTGGTTGTTGTTGTCCATATGTGGAGTTGGCACAAGGTTTAGATCTTTGCACAGGAAAAATGACCAGAGTGCAGGCGCTTCATCTCTTTTGCATATGCTAAGTAGGTTGGTGGTCAGCAGGGCAAAGATGACCTCTAGAATTTGGAGTTATAAGGAGTCCTGTGTAATAAATGCTCTGCCTTTCAGCTTTTATGTGTCATTCCAGTTCCTGCTGTATTTCCAAGGACACTTCCCATTTCCTTTCCTCATGCTGGATTTTCTTCTAGGGAGGGTTTGGAAATAAAAAACTACCCAGCAAATGGGCCAGGGCAGAAGTGGCATTTTGACAGGGCTGTTGTTGCTCCATGGCTTAGATGTGATGTGTGGCTGGGAAATGTGCTGCGTAGCTTAGCTGCCATAGTATATGGCTCCTGCCTCTTTGTATTCTCGGTGGGAGACCTGTTCCCTGTGGCAAATAACCCGCAGTGAGATAGAAGTATTACTCAGGGGGCTGTGTTGTACAGGCCTCATTTAACATCACAGTCTGCCAAGCATGTTGCTTCAGGGCTAAGTGCAGATACTGGGTTTTAAGCTTATTTTCTCATGTGCACCTTCATGTGTGTGTTAGAGGTTCATCCTCCTTGTTACACTCAGTCATCTGAAAACCCGAGTGCTTCATTTACTTGTAAGAATGAAGGATCATTGTCAAATGTACTCCTTGTGATACTGTGGACATTTGTGTCTCTGTGGGTGAGTTTTGAACTACTAGTCAAAGAGTGTCAAGAAAATGGATTATTTTGCAATCTTGAATTTGTAAACCCTCTATCACTTAAAGTGATAGCATCAATAGTTTAACATGAGGGTGATGCCTGATTGGTTCTGAAAGTCTTGAAGAATGTGTAGACATTAGCAGAAATAATATTACTGATATTTCTACTTGATTTTTTCTTTCTTCTACTACTCCTTTTATACACAGTCACATACATGTGCACATAGGTCCATAACAAATGGAGGATTATTGACATGTTTAATAGCTCAAGTGCCTATTACAGCTTTGAGCTTACCAGCACATTTCAGTTGCTGCTTGAAGTGTTTCCTGAAAACAGCAGTGTAAGCTGACCCAAGTGACTGAAGGGGTATTCCAGACAATATGGTGTCATGCTAAGCATATATAAAGCTGGGAAAGGGGAGAGGGGCAAGGGGGGTTGTTCAGAGTTATGGCATTTGTCTTTTCAAGTCACTGTTACACCTCATGGAGCCCTGCTTTCCTGGAGATGACTGAACTCCTGCCTGCTTATTGGAAGTGGTGATTGAAAGCTTTTACTTTACCTATTAAACTGTCTTTATCTCAACCCACGAATTTTCTCACTTTTACTCTTCCCATTCTCTCCCCCATCCTGATGGGGGAGTGAGCGAGTGACTGGATGAGGCTGAGCTGCCCACCAGCAGGTTAGCTCACAGCCCCTGTGTATTGTTCCATTTGTTACTGGGCTTTTCAGCTCCTCCATTTTTATTTAACTGTTGAGCTGATGCTTTCCAGTTGGTGCAGCTGCTAGGTTTTGGCTGAAAGTGTGTAAGGAAAGCAGACTGGCAGGTTGTTCTCATGAACTCTCCTCCAGCCCTGCATAAAAAGAGTCTTTGCAGTACATTTGCTCTACACACATGATATTGAGGGGCATTAAGGCAGCTTGCCCTAAAACATTGATTACATCCTACTTTCCATGTTTAAAATCAGACTGAAGTTCTGTTCCTTGAGTGAACTCTAGGTTTCATTGTGTGGCTGGTGGCACTCTCCCAGGTACCTTCACTTCATGAAGTGGAGGTTAAATCAGGGCAGGTGACTTCCAGGTAGGCAAAATGGCCAACACCAGAAGTGTTTATCTTCAGTTGGCTGCTAGCCACCTGCTTTGCTTTTCAGTACCTTGTTTCTGTAATGTGTGCAAGTGAAAGATGGTGAACAACGCTCCCTCTTGGTAATCAATTCTGTAAAGCCATATATGCAGCTGGGTTTTTAAAATCTGACTGGTTACTATGTCTTGAAGTTTTCTGATAGAGGTCTTACAGGATTGCTTGACTGTTTTGGCATGGAAGGTGTTGAGATGATGGCTGTGTGGAGGTGCTGCATACCCTGCTGCTTGACAAAATCAGCACAGGTGTGGATGAAGGTGCTGCTCTAAACAAAGAGATGGCTCTAGAGATGACCTGTGGGTAAACTGGGTAGTGGTGTACGGTGTGCTATAAGGGGGGCCATAAATACTTTGCAAAAGAGAATCCTAGAATCATAAAACAGGGTTGGAAAGGATCTTAAGATCAGCTAGTTAAAACCCGCCTGCCATGGGCAAGGGATACCACACACTAAACCATGTCACCCAAGGTTCTGTCCAACCTGGCCTTGAATACTGCTGGTGAGGGAGCATTCATAACATTCTTGGGCAACCCATTCCAGTGCCTCACCACCCTTACAGTAAAGAACTTCTTCCTTGTATCTAACGTAAACTTGCCCTGTTTAAGTTTGAACCTGTTACCCCTTGTCCTGTTGCTACAGTCCCTAATGAAGAGTCCCTCTCCTGCACCCCTGTAGGCTCCCTTCAGATGCTGAAAGGCTGCTGTGAGGTCTCCATGCATCTTCTCTTCCCTGAAGAGCCCCAGCTTTCTCAGCCTGTCTTTGTATGGGAGGT
This sequence comes from Neopsephotus bourkii, assembly GCF_033783945.1. Taxonomy (NCBI): domain Eukaryota; kingdom Metazoa; phylum Chordata; class Aves; order Psittaciformes; family Psittacidae; genus Neopsephotus; species Neopsephotus bourkii. Next base: position 48,212 of record NW_026901267.1, read on the forward strand.
GCACTTGGACTTGCTCTAACAGCTCCAGAGGAGGGCCATGAGGGTGATCAGGGGGCTGGAGCACCTCCTGTATGAAGACAGGCTGAGAAGATGTTCCTGGGAAGAGCCAGATGAAGCAGCTTCTGCTCAGTGCTTCCTAACCTTACTCAGTTGTTGTTGTTGTACAGATACTGTTTACAGTGGACTGAGTTAGGGTATTGGTCTGGTTTAAAAGAAAGCAATGGAAAAAGGGCTGTTTTGAACATGGATTAGTTCCTGGTCAGATTCATCACATTCTAAGCATGCATGGGAGCTACTTAAATTGGCACAACTGCTGACAAATTCTTGTGAAGCAATGCTTTGAAATATGTAGCATGGGGTTTTTCTTTTGTTTTATGGTGTTACTGCAGGTAACTGAAGTGTAGCTAGTTATGAGTTTGCCCAGGAAATTAGCAAATAAGTGTAAAATTTCTGTGAGCAAGGTGCCAGAGCTGAATGCCAGGCATTCAGCAGTCAGTGGAGCAGTAAGGGATCTGATCCTCAATGAGCAAGTTTTCCCTTTTTGTTGGGAAAACTTGGTGTGTTTCAAGGAGACTCTTCTAAGATGTACTCTTCTTGTTCTGTGTAGTCCTTATTTAATCTTAATTTCCATTTTGTGGAATCTTTCAGTGTGCTCAAGGAGTAATCTTCTCTGTGAGTGACTATGTTAGTAGTGAAGGATTAGAGGTAGAACAGCTGCCATCAGCTGTTTCAGTTACCCTTTGCACTTTGGATCTGTTTACTTAGCTTATCCCTTCGGGTTTTTCACTATTTTGGTTTGAGTTTTTTAACAAGAGCTGTTAACTTGAGTTTGGACACTTGTAAACTTACTTGTTCATGGAAAGAAAACCACTTAAGGGCTGATGAATGGAAAATATGATGTCTGATTTGGAAAGTACCTGAGCTGATGATTGGTGTCCCAGTCTCCAGCACAGGCAGAGATGTATTACTTTGTGATCCCCGAGGAAAAGTTACTAGAGCTAGTTACTGGCTAGATGTCATTTGCCTCGAGACATAAGCATCTGCCCAAACATGACATATGACTGACTATAATTGAAGCATGAAGCAGTGCAACTATAATGCTTCCTTGTGCATGGATCTTGGCACTTTTACAAGCATCTCAATTTTATGTTTTCCATGTTGGGAGAGTGGTACATCAGTGAAATGATTTCTTTGGGATCAAACAAGATATCTGTGGACTGGCTGGCAAGGGAGCTCAGATGTTCTTTGCTGTTTCTCATGGTTGTCCCTCATTTTTATGTAAAAGCATGGGCTTTGGAAGTAATCTCAGCATAGGTTCTTCTGCTGCCCTTTGGTAGAAAAATGAGCAGGTCTGCATCATGTGGAGGAAACCACTTGAAAAACTGACTAACGTGGGAGCAGGAGGTGGTACCAAAGCTTAGTGACTCTGAATACTTGTCTTTAATTTTTGTCGAAGTAGGTGCAGAGAGGTAGGCAGAGTTGAGATATATATGGAGGTTAATGACAGCTTTGGAAGTGTTACCACAGCCATCTTAAGGCTTCTCAACAAAACTGTTTTCCACTCACAGTAACAAGATGCTGTTTTTCCCCCTCCTCATTGTTGAGTCAGGCAGAGCTTAGCTGAATGTAAAGAGAGGCCAAGAGAAAGTGAATGTTGTGTTAGCAGGTACTCTTCTGAGCTTGTCGCTGCAGGGGGATGAATTTTCCCAGCAGTAAGGCAGCAGGAGGTAGTAGGTGTTCATGAGCTAGATGTCAGCAGCTTCTCTGTTGGTAGGGTGCTGCAGGACCAGCTGTGTTACTGAAGACAGGAACTCTTTTTTCCTTCAGCAGCTTGACTTACTTGACATGACCGGCAACCTGGGAGCTGTTGCAGCAGCAGCAAAAAACTGTTATGGTGATTGGCATTTGAGGATTAAACTCTTCTGTCTTCCTTGGAAGCAGCAAAATTTAGTTTTAGTTGCTTTGAAACCTAAATGCCAAGATTGGTTGGTGTGACTTTGTTTAGTCATCATTTCTATAGCTGATGTCGTTTTGTGTCATGTATAATGGAATCACAGAATGGTTCAAATTGGAAAGAATCATGAAGCTCATCCAGTTCCAACCCACTGCCACAGGCAGGACACCTTCCACTAGAGCAGGTTGCTCCAAGACCTGTCCAACCTGGCCTTGAGCAGTGCCAGGGATGGGACAGCCACAGCTTCTTTGGGCAACCTGTGCCAGTGTCTCACTGCCCTCACAGGGAAGAAATTTTTTCCTGATATCTCATCTAAAATCTCCCTTCTGTCAGCTTAAGGTAATTTCATCTTGTCTTGTCACTACATACCCTTGTAAAAAAATCCCTGTCCAGGTTTCTTGTAGGACCCTTTAGGTACTGGAAGGCCTGGAGCCTTCTTCAGGCTGAACAAGCCCAACTCTTAGCCTGTCTTCACAGGAGAGCTGCTACAGCCCTCTGATCATTTTTGTGGCCACCTCTGCATTTGCTCCAACAGGTCAACATCCCTCTTGTCTTGGGGGCATGAGCTGAACACAGTACTGCAGGTGGGGTCTGACAAGATCGGACCAGAGGGGGAGAATCACCTCCCTTTAGCTGCTGGTCATGCTGCTTTTGATGCAGCTCACATTGCTGGATCATGTTGAGCTTCTTATCAACAAACATCCCAAGTCCTTCTCCTCCGAGTTGCTCTCAATCTGGTATCAGCCCAGCCTGTAGTTGTGCTTGGGGTTGCCCCATAATGACGGTAAACATGAAAGTTTTGGTGGAGGTGGGGCTGCAGGGACAGTCTCTGTGAGGAGAGGCTGGGGCTACCTCATGCATGGCACAACCAGTTTCATGCAGCTTCAGTGCACAGCTGAACCCCTCAGCCCTCAGGGCACCTCTTTGATGTTTAAGGAAAAACAAAGCACTGCGAGGCACCACACAAGCAGTGAAGAGGGAGAGGAGAAAAAGTGTGAGGAACAGCACTGCAAACCCCAAGGTGAGAGGAGGAGGAGGGGAGAAGGTGCTTCAGGCACTGGGATATGTATTTCCCTGCAGCCCCTAGAAGTTTTGGGATAAACCACAGTGGAGCAGGAATTCCCCTGTAGCACATGGAGAGGACCGTGCTGGAGCAGGTAGCCCCACTGCAGCCCATGAATGACCCTAGGCTGGAGTAGGTTCTCCTGAAGGACTACAAGGTCATGGGAAGAACCCGTGCTGGAGGAGGGAAGGCTGTGAGGACCAAAGAGCTACAATGGACTGACCCCAACTCTCCATTTCCCCCTGGCTGCTAGAGAGTGGGGAGGAAGTAGAGGAGTTGGGAATGAAGGCATGAAGTTGAACTGGGGGAAGAAAGGGTTGAGGGAAAGGTAGTTTAGTTTTTGTCTTTGTTTTGCACCATCCATCTCTATTTTAATTGGCAATAAATTAGATTAATTTTCCCAAATCAAGTCAGTTTTGCCTGGGACAATAGCTGGTAAGTGATCTCCCTGTCCTTATCTTTACCAATGAGCATTTCAATCTTATTCTCTCCCCCATCCTCTTTGCAAATGGATAATGAGAGAGCAGCTGGGTGGGCATGTGACAGCTAGCCAAGGTCAGCCCAACCACAATGACGTGCAAGAACATATAAGTAGAAATATATACGTATATATGCATTTTTATATCTATACACCTTGTAAGACTTCAGGTAACACCATGGTGGATTTCTGTTAGTCTGGGTTTTGTGGTTATGCTGATACATGTGGCTCCTTAACACTTGTGTGTTGTCCTTTCGAAACACAGCATGGTATGCTCCTGGGTGGAATGGCTGGTGTGGATTTCACTTCCATGTTAAGGCTAAAGTATGTCAGTGAATTCTTTGTGTGGAAATTTCATCCAGTGTCTGGATGCTTTAAGAGATTTTGTGGAGTTGCAGAGGAATGATTTGGGCATGTCTACTCCTCTCTATCAATACATGAAAACTAGCTTTTCTCCACCAGGTGTTTTATCTATAGTGAGGAAATAATGGCCTATGGGGACATAAGTGCCTGTAATAGCAATAGGGGCTGTAACTTTGTGCTGATTTTCTGAGATGCTTTGTAGGGGTATTGCTGCTGTCATTTCTTGCTGATTGTGTGAGGAAACTGCTTTGTAGGAGAAGGAACTAAATGTCAGGCAACTGTAGCTGAGAGAGATGTCAACAGCAGACCCTGACGTTTTGCAACACACTCCACATGAAGTAAAAGCTTTCTTAATGAAAGCAGTGTTTCACAAGTGTATATTGCTTTTGTGACTCACGATCTCTACTCATTAGAAAATCCTGTATCCTCCTCTGATGAAACTTCCGGGCTGCTGGGGAAGCCATAGTGAACATTATTGATACACTTGACTCCTCTGTCATTTTATCGAGACCTTTAGATGCGAGTTGCTCAGACTCTGTTGAATTAATGCATTTCTTTCCATTTTCCTGACCTGCGATTCGGTCATCAGCTTTTTACCTGTAACAGCCTGTCTGAATATTTTGCCATCTCTGAATATTTTGCCATCTCATATCTCTGCCATAAGACTTTCTGATTATTTCCTGTTCTTTCATCTGTAAGACTCCATTTAGAAATTGCATAAATGACTGTATTGCCAGGTATCTTTAATATAAACAAAGCAAGTTGGTTGTATTAATTAATGAACTGACGACTAGCCATTTCAAATGGAAGGGTGTGTAACCCTTTTCCCAGTGTAGTATGGAAACTGTAGCATCTGGAAGCATCCAGGATTTAGTGATCTGATAAAAGTTTCCTCTTAGTTTGTGGTTGTGCTTGTGGAAATAAGATGCCTGTGATTGCAGTGTTAGTTGTTTGGGTTATTTGTTTGTTAGGACACCTGGTGATCAAGCTGAGTTGGATCCAGGGGAGTCACTTTTATTTTGGTGTGTTCATAGTCTTAATTAACACAACTTTTTCATTGGATCCAAGATCTCAGTGGGAGACTATGGTCTATAAAAAAATTTAGCTGCGTGTTAGTGTAAACCTTCAGTGCAAGGAAGGATTTTCAGCCTTTGCCTAGTAGAGCGGGGCTGTGTTTCTATATATAAAAAAGTAGAATAAAAACAATTCTTGCCCAAAAGGTTGGGGTTTTTTGTTTGGGTTTGGTTTTTGTTTGTTTGTGTTTTTAAACTAATATGAATCAAGGGTAAACAACCAGGGGATACAGGTAAAAGTAGGAAAAAACGACTTCATCTTTAGTAGGCATTGATCTCCAAGTACTGCCAGCTTAGGCATTGTTGGATTTATACAGATGTTGTTACCAAATGTTTTGGAGATGCTTGAGAGGGCGTAAGGGGAGCAAAATAAGTTTGCAGGTTTTGAGCACATGCTCCCAAGTGTGAGGGGCAGTGTTTAGGAGAAGGTACTGTCCTGTTGATTTGAAAAGTCTGATGAGATCAATGCTATAACATAGTTGGGGGAAGAGTCTCTTAATACTGAAACAAGGATGACTGCTTGGATGCTTGGTGTCGTTTAAGTGACTGTGGCATGCGTAGATAAATCTCTATAACCCTGTGTAATCTTCTTGTGTCAACTCATGACCAGGTAACTTGTTTCTGGGGGGTGGACCATAATTTGTGTACTATTGTGTTTAATTGAGGATATAGCTTTGAGTATAATCAGTTGGTGATAGCGGACAAGGGGAAGTATCTAGACTTTGATTGGTAAAGTAGCTGTTCACATAGCCTGTGTCTCCTGTGAAGATTAAGTTTCCAGCATGTATGATTTGGTGAGTCTCAGGTAATCTGTCCGAAGTTCACAGAGTCATAGAATCATAGAATAGTTAAGGTTAGAAATGACCTTAAGATCATCTAGTTCGAACCCCCCTGCCATGGGCAGGGACACCTCACACTAAACCATGTCACCCAAGGCTTTGTCCAACCTGGCCTTGAACACTGCCAGGGATGGAGCATTCACAGCCTCCCTGGGCAACCTATTCCAGTGCCTCACCACCCTAACAGGAAAGAATTTCCTCCTTATATCCAATTTAAACTTCCCCTGTTTAAGTTTTAACCCGTTATCCCTTGTTCTGTCACTACAGTCCCTAATGAAGAGTCCCTCCCCAGCATCCCTATAGGCCCCCTTCAGATACTGGAAGGCTGCTATGAGGTCTCCACACAGCCTTCTCTTCTCCAGGCTGAACAGCCCCAACTTTCTCAGCCGATCTTCATATGGGAGGTGCTCCAGTCCCCTGATCATTCTCGTGGCCCTCCTCTGGACTTGTTCCAACAGATCCATGTCCTTTTTATGTTGAGGACACCAGAACTGCACACAATACTCCAGGTGAGGTCTCACGAGAGCAGAGTAAAGGGGCAGGATCACCTCTTCTGACCTGCTGGTCACACTCCTTTTGATGCAGCCCAGGATATGGTTGGCTTTCTGGGCTGCGAGCACACACTGAAGCCAGCTCATGTTCGTTTTCTCATCGACCAGCATCCCCAACTCCTTCTTCACAGGGCTGCTTAGAATCTCTTCTTTGCCCAGCCTGTAGCTGTGCCTGGGATTGCTCTGACCCAGGTGTAGGACCTTGCACTTGTCATGGTTAAACTTCATGAGGTTGGCATCAGCCCACCTCACAAACGTGTTGAGGTCCCTCTGGATGGCATTCCTTCCCTCCAGCATATCAACCGAACCACACAGCTTGGTGTCATCGGCAAACTTGCTGAGGGCACACTCAATGCCACTGTCCATGTCAGCAACAAAGATGTTAAACAAGACTGGTCCCAACAGGGATCCCTGAGGGACACCACTTGTTACTGGTCTCCAGCTGGACATGGAGCCATTGACCACAACTCTCTGCGTGCGGTCATCCAGTTCTTTATCCACTGAGTGGTCCATCCAAGTTATCCCAGAGAGGACATCTGTGAGGAGGAGTCCCATCAGTGTGGTATAAACAGCAACAGGCCATCTTCTCTAAGAGTTTTCTGGTCAAAGTGTACCCCCATTTCAAAGATACTGGTTAAATTCACTTACCAGTGCAGTGCTGCAGTGTTTTATGTTACTGTAGTAAAAACTGTCAGCTTGACTGCTCTTAATCTCACCACAAGCTAAACAGTTAACCACAATTTGGTTAACTAACTAGATGCAAACTCTTGTGGTTAGGAATGCTTGTCCACTATCAGTTCTGAATGCCTCCCTATACTTTGCTGCTTGATAACTGTAAAGGCTTCTTCCACAGGGTGATTTCAGAGCAGCCTATCATTGCCACTCTTAATAGTATCAGTGACGGCACAGTGCCTTTGGGTTGTGAGCTGAGTCTGGGCTGAACTATCTAAAAACATGTAGGTTTTTGCTAGTTTTGTGTAACCTGGCAGACGTGCTGGTGTTACTACAAAGAAATTGAGAAACTCTGCATCCTCAGATCTGTATAAGCTCCTGGAGAGCTACATCTTCAGAGTTAGGGAGGTCTTGTTTGTTCACAGCAAGTAAGTTAAAACAGTGTTAAGTCAGTAAAGTTGACTAGGTGGCAATGCTGTATAATGACTAATGCTTGCTCTGGGCATGCATATATTGAGTACTACATTTTCTAAAGTTAGTTCATGGAAGAAAACATACGCAGTGTCTTATTAATGTCACCCTTGGAGCAGTTTGGTTACAAGGAACTGTGATACTTACTGGTCTGTTACTGACCAGTAACTGTCCAGAGCAAAAAGGACATCATAATAATGAAGGCCAAGGTACAAAGTGGAGTTTTTAGACCAGTGTCAGCTGAGCAGGTGTCTAGAATCTTAGTTATTGATGAGAAAGTTAAACAATATTGGACCCAGTATTGACCCCTGGGGGACACCACTAGTTACAGGTCTCCAACTAGACTCTGTGTCACTGACCACAACCCTCTTGAGACCTGCCATTCAGCCAGTTCTCTATCTACCTCACTGTCCGCTTGTCCAGGCTGTGGTTCCTGAGCTTGCAGATGAGGAAGTCATGGGAGACTGTTGAGAACCTTGCTGAAGTCCAGGTGGACAACATTCACTGCTCTCCCACATCTATCCAGCCATTGTAGAAGGCAGTCAGGTTGGTTAAGCTTTATTTCTCTTTGATGAATCCATGCTGACTAGCTCTGATCTACTTATGCTGTAGGACAAGAGAGACAGGAAATTTCTTTATAAGGGGTACATGCTGAAGGAGCACATAAAATGAGGTGTATTTTTTAGGCTGGGGGGGAGAGAATGAGCAAAGAAAAATAATAAGTTGAGACAGCAATAGGACACAATGAAAATTAAACTTGCTGGAACTGTCTGTACAAGATTATGTGGTTCCTGCCTTCCCAGGCTGTAGGCAGAAGTTGGACTTTTTTTTTTTTTTCCCCTTCTGCTTCACTACTGTTCTCTCATGGCTTGCTAGAGAGTTAGAACAGTGACTTCTTGTCGTGGTTTGACCAATGCCAGACAGCTTGTCCACTCACCCCCCCCCCCTTCTTGCCCTCCCCCTACTCTCGGAGGGATGGAGAGGAGAATCAAAAGGAATGCAACTCCCACGGGTTGAGATAAGAATAGTTTAGTAACTAAGGTATAACACAAATCACTACTGCTGCCACCAATAATAGTGATGATAAAGGAAATAACAAGGGAAAAGAACACAACACCCCATCACCAGGCGACCGATAACTTGCTCTCCCCATCCCGACCAAGCACTGACCCATACCTCCTCCAACCCTGCAGTCCACCTGCCCTTCCAGGTAACTCCCAGTTCCCTCCTGGGCATGACATGCTGTGGTATGGAATACCTCTTTGGTCAGTTTGGGTCAGGTGTCCTGCCTCTGCTTCCTCCCGGCTTCCCCTCCTCCCTGGCAGAGCATGAGGCTCACAAAGTCCTTGGCCAAACCAAAACATCATTTTTATCAGCTTTGTTCCCAGCCTGAAAGTCAAAACACAGCATTGCACCAGCTACCAAGAAAGAGAAAAATGACTGCTACTGCTAAACCCAGGACATCATCCACCCCTTATTCCATACCATTCACGTCATGCTCAGATCCCACATTTTCAATATACCATCACTCTTATCTAAGTGCACTCTCATTGTAGTGCATGGGCCAGTCCCTATAAAGCTGCTGAGTCCATCTGGTCCATAATGTCAGGCTCCATCTGTTGTAACAGTCTTTCAGAGCAGAAGAGACTGTGTGCAGTGTTCACACTTGTGAATTACCTGGGCAATTAGTGTCCATTGCTAAGTCCACCCCTTGATCATGAGTCCATCTCTATGTTGCATCTCTGCTCTGATGGCCTGAAGTGCCACGGGCCCATCAGGCTCAAAATAATTGACTGTCCCCTTCAGCAGTTTCTGCAGCTTGTTGCTGGGGACTCCATACAGCTGCCTTCCATCTCCAATGCTTCCAGAGCACTGGAGGGTTCCAGTGAACTAGATACTTGCCCATACTGTCCCACATGCCCTGCCACTCATGATTGTCTAGCCTTGGGAAAAACCTCTTGGTCCTCCTATATTGTTGTCTAACCCCAGACAAGACCCAAACCTGACTCTGCTTAACTTCTGAGATCAGACAAAGTGGTGGTGGGTAAAACACACTCTGTATGTGTGCCAACATGCTGATCCCCATCACAATCAGCAGGCAGGTCCCAAGGGTACCCAAAAGCCATACAAAACCTTCAGAACTCTCAAACGATGCTGCTGTACTTGTCACTGGGGCTGGTGCAGCTGCTGTGCTTGCCGGCTCTCCCACCACCAGCTTCTCTTCTCCTGAGTCCAGATCTTCCTCCCCTGCCTTGCTGGGAAATGCTGCGGCGTCTCCTGCGTCCTCCTGGGGCTCGGCGGGCAGCTTCCGGGGAATGCTCTCGGTCGTCGCGGGGCTGGACCCGGCCGCGGGGCTCGGCTCCTCTGCGGGGCTCGGCTCCTCCGCCGCCTTCTCCCACTGCTCGGCAGCCGCCTCCTCCCGCTCCTCGACCGCCCCGACCTCCTCCACCGGCAGCCGCTCCCTGCCGGCCTCCGGCCCCGCTCCCGCTTGGTGCCCGGGGCCGCTCTCCCGGGCCGCTTCAGCAGCCGCCGGCTCCCGGGGCCGTTCCCCCTCGGCTCCCTGCGGCCTCACGCAGACGGAGGCGAGGGCGAGGGCCAGGACGGTGAGGAGCAGCCGGACGGCCAGGGACCAGTCCACGGCCACGTCCGTCCCGCCCTGCTGCTGGAGCCCGCCCGTATTACAAGTCATTGCCATAAAGTACAGTGAGACAGGAACCTTGGTCTAAGCCCCGCACTTGATAAACACTAACACAGCAAATACCGGCTCTAAGTAAGTCACAACGTTCTGAAGCTGTGAGATCAAGAGGAACAACTCTGAGAGCCAGTAAATCAGCATTGTGACTGTCAGATCTGTAGTTATCTCAACCCCTCGTGCCCCACGTTGGGCGCCAAAAATCACTGTCGTGGTTTAACCAATGCCAGCTTGTCCACTCACTGCCCCCCCCTTCTTGCCCTCCCCCTACTCTCGGAGGGATGGAGAGGAGAATCAAAAGGAATGCAACTCCCACGGGTTGAGATAAGAACAGTTTAGTAACTAAGGTATAGCACAAATCACTACTGCTGCCACCAATAATAGTAATGATAAAGGAAATAACAAGGGAAGAGAACACAACACCCCATCACCAGGCGACCGATAACTTGCTCCCCCCATCCCGACCAAGCACCGACCCATACCTCCTCCAACCCTGCAGTCCACCTGCCCTTCCGGGTAACTCCCAGTTCCCTCCTGGGCATGACGTGCTGTGGTATGGAATACCTCTTTGGTCAGTTTGGGTCAGGTGTCCTGCCTCTGCTTCCTCCCGGCTTCCCCTCCTCCCTGGCAGAGCATGAGGCTCACAAAGTCCTTGGCCAAACCAAAACATCATTTTTATCAGCTTTGTTCCCAGCCTGAAAGTCAAAACACAGCACTGCACCAGCTACCAAGAAAGAGAAAAATGACTGCTACTGCTAAACCCAGGACACTTCTTTAAGCAGATCTGTGCTACCCACTGCCTGTGTGTGGCAAGGAGTTCTCTGTACTACGTACAAGCAGACAATGTCTGTGTAGACTCTTCCTCCAACACAAATGCTGAGGGCATCTTGCTTGTTTTATGCTTGAAAGGCAAGCTTGTTCTGTGGCTTGGACTCAGAACAATGAGTTTGGTTTTCTTTTTTTTCCTACTCCATTAGCTGGAAAAAATACACAGAGCTTCAGTTTTTCAGAGTTCAGCACATTAAATTGCTAGAAGCCTTTGTTTCTTCCAAATAAGTATTTGTTAATTATTTTACAAAAGACTGTTCTTTGGCCCATAATCAGAGTGTGTACGAGAAAAAGGAAGCTCTGATACAAGTTCCTGATGAAAATCCCTCTCCTTTTAGGGTGCTGTTCCTCTTTTTCTCATTTGAAATGAGAGCAGTGATGACAGGGGAACATGAGGGATTGGGGCTGAAGTGGCAGGACTGAAGAGTTAGTGAGTTTGAGAGGTGAACAGCATGGACTCTGAATGACGAATGAATGGTGGTTTCTTCTAGTTTTGGTTATTACAATTAAACTGGTATGCTTAATTCTCCCACCCTTGCAGTCCTCGTTCCATGTCCCCTTCGCGTGTGCTTTGCCTTCTCCTGGCTTTCCATGATGGTTGGTGAGAGACAGCAGTTCCTACAAAGAAATGCACATAATGGTTCTTAGGTGTACCCAGATGGCCAGCATGTTTTCATCTGTTTCACTGTTGGGCTATTTCATTGACTAAACTACAGCTTCCAGAGCTTGCAGGTAGTCTGTTTTGCAGGGCCTGCTTCCACTGCCTGCTGTTTATGTTCCCATGCTGCAGCTGGTCGGCTGGAGGTGCCCAGTATACTTGGTAGTCTTGGGTGAGGGAGAAAGATGTTTTCGTGGGAAATGAGGCTTAAAGTTGCATATGTAAAAGATTACTTCTAAAGTTCTTTACAGAGTATAGGCTTTCCTTAATTTTAAGCTCCAACAAAATAACGTGGTTTAATACAAATCTACATCTTGGGATGGCCGCATCACTTGAAAGAAGCTTACTGTCTAACTCCTGAAGGCTGCTGAGCTGGTAGCTCCTGCCAGTAGCTGTTTTTTCTCCCAAACAAAAGCCATGATTTAAAGACTAACATAGCTGGATTTTTCTTACTTGGTTTGTTGAGGATTTTTGTGGTGCCTTTTTTGTTTGCTTGTTGATGTTGTTTTTTGTTTTTGTCATTTTATGTTTCTTTTTTATTTTAAACTGTCTTTGACTGGAATCTTTCTCTTCAGTCTGCTTTCTTCCAGAGCTATTAAATCAACTTTATTCAAAGTTGAGAAATAAATCAGCAAGATCCTGAAGAAGTCTGCTTTCCTCTTCTGATCAGGGAGGAAACGACCTGAATTTCAGATACTGTAGCCCAGAGACACAGAATAAATGTGATCAAAAGCAGATAACTAGTGCCATCTCTATGCAGAAAAGCATGGTTTAATATAAATCAAAACTTACATTTGAGTTGCTGAGGTCACATGTCACATGTGTATCCCACCCCCAGTGATTTTTACAAGGTTTTTGCTTTTGCATGGATGTGACGTAAACACTGAAAGACACTCTTACGTGATGTTACAAGATCACCCTTTCTTAACATGAACTACAGTGACTATACAGATGTATCTTTGCTTAGGTCTGGATAAGGTATAGTGTCTTTGCAGTTTAAAAGGTGCCAGATAACAAGTATGTTCAACAGGTTTTCTGGATCACTCTGAATTTCACTTACTCTGTAGGAAAATTGTGAGTACAAGCACAATATTAACCTTCATTACTTTACATTTCGGGGTGGTTATGGTCTGCTTGCTCTTTTGACCATGCATAAGCCTCATGGTATAAAAAAAATCAAATTACTCCCATGCTTCTGAGCTATAGTTGATTGATTATTTATCAGGTCTTGCACATGGAGGCCTTGAAGCATTCTAGAGAGTAGAAGCAGATGGTGTAGCTGGTAGCCACAGAGGTTTATTCCTCAGCTTTCTGGAGTGAGCTTTTGTTCTACCTACAGCTGGGAAAAACTGGAGATGGGAAACAAGATGTGAGCAAGAGAGGAAACTGAGTAATAGCTGGGTCCAAGATGTTAGTTCCTCCAGTGGGGCTTATTTATTACAATGTCTGCTAGCAGCTAGTAGCAAAGAATTTTTAAACTCATCCTTTGCACCATAGAACTGACTTCCACAAACTGTTGTAGAGGAAACATCTATGGATGAAAAACATCCTGTAACAGATAATACAAGGAAAGAGAAGTGAGCTGACCTTCTCTGTGCTTGCTTCTATTGAAGGTATAATGCAGTGTGCATGCACACACTTAATGTGGGAGTTGTTGATGTCGCTTTTCACCTTACAGGCAATGTGGCATGAACTTCCTGATTCTTGAAACAACACTGATGCCGCTTGTTCTCCTTCTTTCTTCTCTTTACCTTTTCCATGCAGTCAGAGTATCAGCAGTAGAGGTCAACACACCGGAAGAGATATTTGTGGAGAATGGTACAGACGCAAAGCTTCCGTGCACATTTACATCTGTGGAAGTGATCAGCAGCGCAGCATCTGTTTCTTGGAGTTTTCAACCAGAGGGAGCAGCAACTCGTATCTCGGTAAGGAATGGCTGTAGGGGAAGAAACATGGGTTGGGAAGTTGTGATAAGTATGCAGAAGTCTTCTAGCTGGTTCTGAGGAGCAAGCCAATATGGATTGGAGCCTCCTTCCATGTGTCTTGTTTCCATCACTGGAATTTTAGGGGGGCTTTTTTTAGAGTTGTTTAAGTAAGTTTAAGTATTACCACATGCTAGATCTCTGCAAAGACTGGAGTAGACGAGCAGGTAGGAATCTTTTCCTAAGTTCTGTGTCCTAGGAGAAGGAAAATTTCAAACCCAGGCAGATGGAGCTCATCTAGCCTTGTAAGGCCATCAGTCTAAGAGAAGGACACTAACCAAACCTATGACCTGAGGACTTCGCTGTCACTGTCCAAGCTCGCTAAGCCCTGGCAGATAAACCTCAGGTGTAAACGGTGGGGTCAGTTCTGTGCACACTGTGCCTCACCTAAAAATCCACTGCGTAGGCCCAAAGGGTTTATTCACACTTTCAAAGGCCCATAGCAACAGTCGGGACGAAATGGCAGGTGATACGGTGCACTGGAAGCCGCAGATCCAGACCTGCATGCAGGGGTTCAGGACATTGGTCGCTCCAGACTGACCCACGAGATGGCAGTCTTGTTCAGAAACATCCTGAATGATCAAGCAGCCTTTTTCCAACCGGATTTGCCTATCCCACATTGCCCTTTTAGTCTTCATCTCGCTTGTAGTAAGCGTGGGTAAAGCCCTTCCCAAATCTTCATTAGTGAAGCCAAGCCATCAGTCAATCATATCCACTTGCACTTGGAGTTGTGGAGCTGTGCCCTGAATGATAGTGGCTCCAGTATTTGAGTTACCACTACTACAGTGTTACATTGTGTGTTGTGCATAGAATCATAGAATAGTTAGGGTTGGAAAGGACCTTAAGATCATCTAGTTTCAACCCACCTGCCATGCTTGTGCACTGTATAGCCTCTATTTAAAAGGGTGTGAAATGAGACCAGTCTCCCTGGTTTCAGAACCAAATTGAATTGCTCAATTCAGTAGGCGATTCATCTTTGTATTTTAGTTATTTGACAAGTAAAAGACCAGACTAGCAAGCAACTTAAGGTAATAATAATTGCCATCGCTTGTTTCCTGTATGTTGAGCCCAAGTGTGCTCATATCCTTTGGGTGTAAACCTTCAAAGAAGTGACTTTAGTAGATTTTTAGCTGTCTTCTTCCTCTTTCACATAAGCTGTACACTTCTGAGTCTGAGCTCTCTGACACTTCTGCTTCCCTCTTATTTCTTGCCCTGAGTGAGAATTTAGAGGAAGCAGAACAAGGATCTCTGGGGCAGCAGGGAAGATGTGGGGGACAGCAGGTTGCTCAGACTGTTAGTGATTGTCTCCAATAAGACCATTTAAACTCTAGGAGCCCTTCAATGCTCAGAACAGGGATAATCCAAAACAGTCTCTGAGCATCTTGCTCAATATATATTGCTCTGAAAAATCAGCTTCCGAACTCCTGCTGAATACTTAGTTTTGAAAAGGGATCTCTTCTTTTTGGGAAGCCAAAGTAGTAGCTGGACAAAAACTTAAGGAATTAGGGTGTCTTTCCTGCTTGTATCTGTTTGTATGTTCTACTCCCCACAGAAATATCCACCATATATCATGTCGTGCTCTTTCCTGCCTGCATCACTGTCCAAACCCCTTATTGTAGAAATAATATTTTAGGACACAACTTTTTCTTTCTTTCATTTTTTTTTTTTTTTTGGAGAGGAGGTCGATTTAAACATTCTACCTGGATGTAGTTATCAGCACAACAGAGAGAAAAGCAAATTATCTTTGTGCAGAAGTGACCCAGCATGATCTGATGTTAGTACCCTGTTTCTTTTGAAGGCCTGGGGGAGGTATAGAGATATAGAGGGAAGATTTTTATTTATTTTTTTTCTTCTAAATGAACGCAAGTCATGTCATTTAAATGGCTTGGTGGGCATTAATTTGAAAGACTAGTCTCATCAGCTTATGTCTGAGCTAGGTCCATGTGTCTTTGGGAAAGAGTGGTCCTTTGCCTCTTTAGAATTGGCACTGTCAATCTTGTTGCTATGTGATGAGGCTGACCTGACTGAAAGCTTCCCCAGCTTGTCCCCTGCCACATGCCCAGTTATAGAGACATCTCAGCATGAATGAAACGTCTGATGACAGGAGTTTCACAGTTGGCTTAAACCAGTTTAAACGCATCAGCTTTAGGTTTCAAAAGAAGTCTCAGGTTAAATCACTTAATCACACACAATGGAGTGGCTTGAGTCAGTAGGCTTGTGTTTCAGGGCATATTTTACTTTGTGATTTCTCCTCCTTCAGGTGAGTACGCCTAGACAACTGAGGAATCTGCCTCTTACCTTCTAGACTTCCAGTTGGATGATTCCCCCCATGCACAGGGGTGTGGTAATGCAGCACCTCTGTGCTTAAGTTCATAATCCAGCTGGAAACGCTGCAGACTGATGCAGATTTCTTCCACAATGTTGACAGATGACTGTGTGCTAGCAGAGTTCCTACCAGATGAGATACTTTACTGGATTTATGGTAGCTGTAGACAGTGAATAAGTGTCAGATTGACTGCAGCACATACCTGATCTGGATAACATTTGTGCTTCGTAATGATCAGGCCTTGATAATCAGAGTGCAGGTCTGAGAGAGGATGTTGGAGTGACAAGCTTCAGATCAAGGGAGGGAACAGGGAAAGAGATAGGAGGTGACTTGAATGGAAAGAGGACTAGCTTGTAGCCTGTGTGTTCTGTGGCAGAGTGACTGTAAAGAAGGCTGTAGAAAGATAAACCTGGAATATTAAATTTCTTTAACCATGCTCTGGAGACTGAACTGAAGAGAGTTCAAGTTGATTCTTGGTTGAGTTGTTTGTCTTGCTCTCTTTCAGAGTGTGAAATTAAGAATGAACATGCTCCTGAAATACAGCTCTGATCCCTCTCTTAGCAGTATGACCAGTGTTCAAGCATCCCATATCTTTGAAAGCAGAGTTGTCCTGTAGGGGTCCTATGTACTTCCACTGCTGTAAATTCCAATTTTGGTCAGGTATAGGGAGGAAGTATGTAGTTTCTCCTCATGCTGTACTAAATAAGTTCATTCTTCAAGGATTTTTGGGCATGTCTAGGGAGTGCAGGGCCAATGTGCAATGTAGTCACCTAAAACCTGGGAATCAGTTATATTTAATTTCTGCAAGGGACTGGAAACAGCTAGGTATGCTTTAAATTACTCATGGATTTTATTTTTTTTTAGGGGTGGAGGGAAGGAGGGTATTGCATGTTAGCTTAGTTGTGCTGTAGTTGCAAGTAACACACAGCAAAATATGAGATAGGAAACCTGGTATTCTTTTTCTACTAGGATGCAGAAGGTTTCCTGTGCCTATAAGACAGGTGGCTGTGATCCAGGACTGTTCTATCCTTTAATTATTCCCAGGTTAACAGCTGTTTTCTCTTTCATAGACAATGAGGTGGGGGAAAATCTGTATTTCCCCCAAAACAGGGGAAAAAAAACCCAAACAATGCAACCACAGAAAAGAAAGAAACCCAACAGAAAACTGAAACCTGCTGTCTGCTGTGGTAGTGTGATTGAGATATAAGCCATAGCATGGTTATGTGATCAAAAGGTAGCAAGCCAAACTAAAGTGGTGACGCAGGAGGAAAAAGAAAACCTAGAATGCTAGCTGTGTACAGTACGGTGGATTCTGGGAGAATGCTGCAATACTGTGAGAAGCATGGTAGCTTGGTGATCTCTAACTAGATTGTTTTTGTCTCTCCATTCCCTTGACTACAGTTTTTCTATTACTTTAATGGGAAGCCATACCCTGGAAAGGACATACCATTTAAAGACAGGATCACGTGGGCTGGAGATCTTAACAAGAAAGATGCTTCTATCAGTATATCAAACATGCAGTTCCGGGACAACGGCACTTACATTTGTGATGTCAAGAACCCACCTGACATTGTTGTCAAACCAGGAGAAATCCGAGTTAGAGTTGTGGAGAAAGGTATTCACCCTGTATGACTTTTTCTTTTTCTTCCCCTTCCTTTCCTCCCACTCTGTATCTATATCACTTTTCTTGTTGGTGGGGGAGTAGCCTGGAGGGAACAACTGTCTTTTTAATTCACTTCTTCCAAGTCCTAATAATAGAACTGATACTCTCTCAGCTGGTTAAAAAACTGAATGTCATACCCTCTTCCTTTGTACCCTCTATGTATTAGCTGGTGGGAGCCTTGATGAAAACCTGTTTTCTCATTTCAGAGTTCTATGAATTCTTTTTCTGTATCAAGGGTTAGGATGACCTTTGAAATCTAGGAAGCAAGGAGAGAGAGTGGCAGACTTTTCTTTTTGGAACCCATCCACTGGAAAAAGAAACTAATAATACTGACAGTGAAATGCTACTATCTTCCATGGAAAAGTGTTTGTGTTGCGTATTGCATTCGGTTTCTTACTTGGATGTTCTTACTGTATCCATGGTAACCTTTGCAGTCTGCAAGGGTCGGCTTTTTGCAGTCATTTAAGGCTTCTGGTTAGCATTTGGTAACGATGATCACAGTTCAAGAGCACTTATATTATGTATATGCATTTGGCTTTTCATTTCCCTTGGCCATGCGAAACATTTGATTGTTCTAGCTAAGCTACAGGTCAGCCAAAGAGTGGATGTTCCTACAATGAAATGATTTTTACAGTGATCAGATTCTGAATTTATAATTAAGGAGAAGAATAAAGGTTGAATTTATGAATGGCAGTGCTGATGTAGCCATTCCATTTTAATATGTATGGGAAGATACCTATGTGTATCCTCTGATCAGAATTATCCTGCTTCTATAACAGGTGTATACCTCTGCTTGTGAAGTCATTCTATGTACTTGGGTAGGCAAGGTCTGTATCTAACTCTTATGTTCACAGGGCAATTAGAGTTGAATGGACTTCCAGAGGTCCATCGCTTAGAACTTTCTGTTTCTTGGAAGTTTGAAGCCTGTATAAAATAAGGTCAAGTTTATTTTCTTACAATGTACTGATAGCCTCTATGAGGAAGAGTAAAGCAACTGCTGGTTTGGCAGTCAGGCTGTCTTGGCAAACTCTATTCAGATTTTAACCCGGTTTAAGCAGATGGAGACTGACTTCAGTACACTAATTCAGGTGTTTTTTTCCAACAGATTTGCATGCTGGCTTCCCCACAGATGGAGCATCTGGACAAGAGAACCTCACTGTTTCTGAAGGGAACCATGTATTTGGCAATACTTCTTGTCATTAGAAAAATGCTGCAACAAATTTTTTCAAATTTTTAGGAAGACCTTGAAAATAGGTTTTTAAGCAATAGCTGTAATGCTGTCTTGCATTCTCTCTTTACCCAAACCCATTGCTCTTGTAGTAGGTCGTAACTCGCTAACTCACCCTGAACTGAGATGGAGAAATTTTTTTTGGTTTAAACAAATACATGCTGACTCTTGCGCCTTTTTTTTTTTTGTTTTGTTTTTGTTTTTGTTTTTTTTGTTTGTTTTTTGTTTTTTTTTTTACTGTAAATGTGTTTAATTGTTCTGAATCATATATGTGGCGTTGTAAACTGTTCAAAGCTACATATGTGCTTTGTACTTTTAAGTTATTCATAAAAGCTTAGTTAGCCTCAGAGTTTAAATTAAACATGTAATGACTTCCAGGTTGGCTTAACTGTTTAGAATCGCCAAGTCAAGTTAACTCAGCTGATGTGCACTGCAGTATCTACATAGTGTTTGCACAAACAGCTCCATCAGCTACATTGGAAGAATCCTACTGGTAGAGATGAGAAGCAAGACTGTTCTTTCAGTAGTGCATTTGAATCTGAAAAGCACTACTGTTCAAAGCTTAAATGACAGAAAATTGTAGGGAATTCCAAGACTTTGCATTACAAGTAGGCTGCCACTACTTGTAATAGGAAGCTACTTACTGTGTTCAGGACAGCTTGTGTTATCTGGAGGTAATCCATCTTTGAACTCTTCCAGGGGGAAAAATTAGAATTGTTGTATGACAGTCTTTGTACTTAGCAGCAATGAAAACCTTCAGTTTCCTGCCTGTTTCATAAAACTGATACTAACACATGTTCAGTGAAAATGGAGGTTGCTTTGAATTATGGTGGTGCTTAGTAAAAAGTGTTATTTGAAAGGCTGAAATTTTGGCCTAGATTAAGCTATTAACTTAAATGTTAGCTTTCAGAGCTGATGTTTGGTTATCTAGCTGGGATCATCTGTTACAATGAAGTCATTGGCTCATGAAATTGTGTGAACTTTTCTATATTCTCTGTTGGACTGTGTTCTGAGATTCAATAAAGCCAGACTCTGGCTTCACTTGCAAACAGTTGCATCTCTTACGAAGTCTTAAAAACTCCTGTCAAGAACATAACTGCTGTCCTTGACTCAAGTTCAACCAACTAAAAGAACCCTGAGTCAAAGAAATGGCAAAGCTATCAAATTTTGAATATCCGTCTTTCAGCACTTTCAGCGAAAACTATAGGCACTCTGCACTGTAGTTTTGGATCTTTCAGCGCAAAACTGTAGGCACTCTGTGCTATAGTTTTGGATTGCTGCTTCCTTTCTTGCACTGAAAAAGTGTGTGTGGTTCTTCTTCTTGTGTGCAAGGCAACACTTGATCTGCTAACAGAAATGCCTGTCTATTTTGATGCTTTTGCAGACACTTGTCCTTCCGCTTGGGAAGGTGGAAAAGCACAGAACCTAGGGAACTCTTACTTCTTATACGCCTCAAAATAGATTTACCTTTGCGTGCAGCTCAAAACCCGTCTCAGGCTTAGGTACCTGAAAAGTATTACCTTTTGTAAGATGCTCTTCTTTAATAGCAGATGGATCTTTCTGGAACCTTTTGGAAGACTGCCAAAAGGCTCGGGAAAGAAGGGATGTCTTCTCTAAATTGTGACACTTATGTCTTCATCTTTAATTTCTTACTAAGAGTTACCATGTTGTAGTGAACGGGCATTTAACACTGTAGAGCTAGGAAACCTGTTGATGTGTTATTTGGCCAGCTGATGGTATGATCAGTGAAACAGCTAGAGATCAGGTAGCCCTTAAGTCACTGAACTCAAAATGAACAATACTGAATGTAAACACTGTTATCTTAGTTTGATGGCCCCTGCTTCAGGATACTGTGTTGTGCTGCTCCCTCCTAAGTGAGTATGTCAAATGGGCTTGGTCTGCAGACTGCACTGTGTAATGCTCTGTAAGTATGGTCTGTGGTTCATACTGAAGAAGTCCAGCAAAGGGCAACTGAGATGATTAAGGGACTAGACTACCTTTCATGGGAGATGAAGCTGAGAGAGCTGGGGTTGCCTAACCTGCAGAAGAGAAGAAAGACTCAGGGGGATGCTCTCACCAGGTATTTATGTACGTTGGTAGGATCTAAAGATGATTGAACCAGGCTCTTCAATGATGCCTAGTGAAAGGACAAGAGACGGTGTAAACTGAACACAGGAAATTCTGTCTTAACATGGGAAAACACATTTTTACTGTGGTTAAACACTTGAATAGGTTGCCCAAAGAGTCTCGCATACTTGAGGATAGTAAAAAACCAAACTGGACAGAATACTGAATAAACTGTGCTAGCTGACCTTGCTTGAGCAGGGGGGTTGGGCTAGACAATTTCAAGATGTCCCTTCCAATCTCAGAGATTCTGTGAAGATCAGAGGCAGGTATCTGAGAAAAATTTTTCAATGTAAGATGTCATTAAATACAATGCAAGGGGAAGGGAGTGACTTTGTTTTTTACTGGGAAAAGCTATGATGGTACTCTGTGTATTCTTTATCTTGTAAGTCTTATTCTCTGATTGACTGCTCTGATTTCTGGCTGCTCCCTTCTCCAATATTGTAGTGGGGAGAATGTGAGTAAAGCAATGTTATGCTCCTGTAAACATATTTTTATTATTATACTGTGATCCTAACTTAAGAGGGGAAAGGATGACTCTATAAAAATGTATAGAGATGTTTTTGAGAAACCAGAATCTTGTATAAATACTCTTAAGGGTAATCTATGGGTAGTAACTAGGCTGTCTGCTGCATGCTACCCAGAGAACACACAACTTTCAGCATTCTTAGTTGGTCAGCGATGCACTATGTTCAAATCTGCTTTCAAGTGTGCTTGCTTTCTCCTGTTGAGTTTGCTGCGAATTGACAGATGAATGTAACTTTCTTCTTTCCCCTTCAGATACAAAATGAGACAGGGTTGTCCTCATTGTGACTTGTGTTCCCCAACATGTAAAACTCTTGGTTGAACATAAGCTCTCTCTGAAGGACAGTGACGTTAAGAGCACTCTTGGTGTATGCTCTGTTCATACATTATTCTTCTGGCTGCCTGCTATCACTGCCACTTAGGCTGCATGTTATAGTTCCTGGATGTGACATCAGTGTCTTCTGCTCTAAATGAATCCAAGGTCAAGAGCATTTGTGGTTTGCATGTTTGTTAGTCAGGGAATACGGAAGAGTTGAATGTTTTCTCCCTTCTCTCCCCAGACAGCCTGCCTGCGTTCCCCATTGCCATGGTGGCAGGGATAGTCATCGGTACGGTTACAGGTCTCTCACCGCTCATCTCTATTATCGTGTGTCTTGTCATCAGAAAGAACAACTCTAAGAAACAATACTCTGGGTAAGAGATCTCCCTCCTCACCTGTGGATAATGTGAAGAACATCAGCAAGATCAAAGGGAAGGTTTAGAGGGGGGTAGGAGTTGTTTCAAGCCAAGTCTTGGCAACTGTGGCTAGAGATAGGGTATGGGCATGTGGAATACTGGTCATCCACCTATACTGATTGTCTTTGTATTGTGCTTGAAAAGACATACTGACCATGAGTCGCACCTGAAAATCACTAAATACTGGAGTTGATCCCCAGCCACAAACATATATGCCCTAAGAACATTTAAGATCTGCTAGCTCTGGTCTGTTTCCTTTCCTTTCCCTGCACCTCTGCTTCACCTGCCCCTCCCCACCCCTGAAGTAAAGGTGCCACATGCGGAATGCTTTTGAGGAATGCTCTGTGTTGAGATGGAGACTGGATCTTTTTCAGTTACCAGTGTCTGGCTCCTGAGCTTGTAGTATACTTGCCAAAATCCCACTCATCACCACAATTCAAAGTAAGAAAGGAGTAGCCAGTCTGCTTCCATTCTCATTCACTTCCTGGTTTTTATTAACTCTTAACCATCACTGCAAGGTTTTTAGTGTTAGGATAACTCCAAAGTGAAGTGCACAAGTCTTTGATGTGGCATATAAAAAGCAACAAGAACTACCACAGGCAGACTCCAGTCCTGTGGTGGTGGAGGCACTTCCTTTTTTGTTCTGTGTAATTAGCTGGTAATTCTATAAGAAAGAAAGAAAACTATGCATGTAGTCTTAGAAACAAACCTCAAACTTCTAACTTTCTTCTGTTCTTTCCCCAGCAAATGCTCCAGCTTCCTGCAGGTCCTTTGGGTTGCCTGTGGGATAAAAGAAAATAACTCAAAAATAAACTTGTGGGGATTTCTAAATTAAACTTTGCCCTGTCCTTTTCCCAGTTGGACAGCTTAGAGAAGGTGAATTGGCTGTTGCCCTATGTTAAGGCTAAATATAGTAAATGCAGCTGTGTGTGCTCCAAATTGTGTGGAAAGCCTGGTTTTCCCTTTCTGCATGTGTTTCTCCCTTATGAACTGAAAAGAAGCCTGCGCTGTCATGCACCAGCAGTGTGTGCGAGGTGATCCGCTTGCCTTGTTCCCCGTGACCTGCTCTCCAGTGTCTTCCTGCTGAAGGACACATGCTGGTGCTGAGCAGGGAGCAGTAGTTTATGCACTGTAATTTCTTGTAGTAGATTTAACTACTCTATTGGGAAAGTAATTGCTGAGGTTTAAATACTGTTTTCACTGACCATGCCAGCTCTGCATGATGTTAAAGAGAAACCAAGCGTGCTGTGACCCCCTTCAGACTTACAGACCATCTTCTACATAATGCTAACCCATTATGTGGTGGTGGTGGCAGTGAGATGCACTTACTCTTAGATAACAATTCTACCTTGAACTGAGGTGAACTAGGGCACTGTGTGGCATCTGGGACCCGTGCATGGTCACAGTTTCCATTCATGCTCTGACTTTGGTGTTTTTTTGTTTTTGTTTTTTCTTTCTGCATTGATGTGCTGGGATCGGATCCTGCTTACCTCCTTCTTCTTACAGAGATCCTGATATAGACGCCAGATTGGGAATGTAGCAGGGCTGGGTCTTCTCTTCCAGTCCCACTAGACACTATGGTAACTAATCAAGTTGGTGGTTGCTGTTAATACCTGTGTGTGTGTGTACACATTTCCTCTTCCTTTGCTGACTAACCAGCTAGCTCTCTCTCTTAACATAACTTCGCTGTAGTTTGTGCTGGAGTCTGTTGGCAAAGGGGTGGTGCATTTTACTGAGTGCTTGGCTTTCATTGTCCTGTATCTAACTGGGAGGGGATAGCTGCTTACCCATATGGTGTCCCTCCGTGTCTTCCAACAGTGAACTTGGCTAAAGCACAGGAAATTCAGAGCCCTTTCTGTGTCAAAAGTAGAAGTAAATTCCCTGTAAGTGTTTTTCTGGCACAGACAGCTCAGGTGCTTGAAAACTTGCAATGATTTAAGTGCATTAATTGCTCAAACCTGAGTTACACCTTTTAGATCGTATAGTTCTGAGGAATTTGGTGAATAAAGCAAACAATTCGTAATTAAATCATTTCGGTAACAGAATGGCTGCTTTGTCTCTGAGGCTGTAGAAGCCACCTTGCCATGAAGGCCAGGGCAACATACCTTTTTCACCTTACTCTGCTGCATGTAAGCTGGAGCTAAGTCTTCTGTGGTTAGACTTAAGCAAAGGATAAAAAAAATATTGCCGTGTGAGGAGGTGGTCTGCTAAATGTCACTCTCCTTGTTTGCTTCTGTACTTGCTTTGTACACTGTCTGTCTACAAAGACTGGGGGAGAAAGGTGCCCAGTGGTCAGAGGGCTGTGTGCTGTTAAGGAGGTGGCTTGTTTTGTTTCCTGGGTGCTTGGGTACAAAGGGGTAAGCCTCGCGTTTAGAGACACATTATTGCCCGGAAGCTACTAACAGTAAGTTTAAGGGCATTTGCTTATATACTTAGCTCTGTGGTATTCATTTATCTGTCTGCTAAAGGCTTGTTTTCAGTCCTGCTTTAAGCAGGGGAAGAAAAGTAAACAGAGTGAAAACTGGCAACCTTCTTTTAGGGATGTTGGTTCTCACCACAGTTTTCTTGTTTGAAAACCAAGATTTGCCTGATTAGATATCCAGGTAGCTGTATCAGGGCACCTTGCTTAAATGACATAATGTGTGATTCTTAAAATAGTTGCTCCAGAGACTTGTGTCTGTTGTGAGTGGGCAGAGTTATTTTGGGATCGTAGCCTAATCAAAACCAAGGAAACTAATGTGGAGTTTGGTAGGAAGTATGGAGAGCTGGTGGTTCTGGCAAATGTTCACTTTTAACTGTAGCACTCATGTAATACTTGCCTCAATGACTGGGATTACTTAGCTTATAGTTAGAAAATAACTGCTGTTTACCACTGAAGCCTCAGTAAAGAAAACATGTGAGTTTAGACATATTGGTTTGGTTGAATAGGAATATCTAGGAAACAGGGGGGTTGGAGGAGCTGCTGTCCTGTGTTAATAGTTGTTCCTTCTTGTTGCTTACCAGTGGGACTATGGGAGGAAGGCTGGAGAATTGAATGGGGAGAGATGGAAAATTGTATGTGTTTATTTCAGAATCCATTCTGTTCATTTTTACTTTGGCATAATATGCCACATACACCTGGCCATCACTCATTTTTTGTTTTTGTTCTTTTGTTCTTTTGTTTGTTTGTTTGTTTGTTTCTTTCGTGTGCCTCTTGAACATTGTCGTGCAAACTCTGTTCTGGCACATCATCAGCTGCAGTACATCTGAGAGCTTGATGTCACCGGTTAAGCAGGCGTCGCAGAAGTTGCCCTCTGACACAGAGGGTCTGGTAAACAGCGTGCCCGCCAGGTCACACCAGGTAAACTGCTCCCTGCAAGGAAGATGAGCGGGCAGGGGGATAGCTGTTTAATGCAGAGACAGCATTAGCTACTGGGTGTGCAGTCACTCCATAAAGCTGCCTCTAGGATTCTAGGGTTGTAATGGGAAGGAAGTTTACTTGCTGTCTTGTTACTGTGAAAGGTGCATGCTCTGTGGCATGTACTTCCTTTGCAAGGAAATGAACCAGCGCAGTGCAAACTGGTTAGCAATGATCAATCTGAAGATGACTTTTGCTGCTGAGAGCTTTCCTCTGCTGAGCCACCAAATTCTGTGGCCTTGAAATAGCCACGCTTTGTCTTGTGGTTGCTGTTAGCAAAGTTTTGTTTACTTTGAAGGAAAGAGGTGGCTCTTACCCAGACTTGACATCCCCTGGAAAATGAAGTTACAGGGGAGAGAATGTGAGTCAGACAGGGATTCCTCACAGTATATGGTTACCTGTTAATAGTGTACAGGATTTCCTTATTTTTAAGATGTTTCTCACCTCTTGATTTATCTATTCCCAGCAGTTTTCCTGTGGAAGTATGGATCCTGAGTGAGTTTAAGTCCAAAATGGACTTTTTCTTAATTAGCCACATCTTAGCAAGTGGCTGCAGAGTAGTGTGTGAACTGGCAGGTTTGTAAATCAGAGTTAATACCTAGTTTTGCAATTTGCCCCCCCAAAAATAATACATAGTGGAGATGAGTGTTAATGTGTTAACACTGCAGGAAAAAAGTACAGTGCTAACAGTGAGCTGGATGGGGTCGAAGACCCCTACTCTGTTGGGCTTCCAGTCAGTTTTGTAATGCATCTTGTTCTTGGCAGGTGCAGTATTTCCAGAGTTTTAGCACGTAGGCCCACAAAGTTTCCTACTGACTTGAGAGAACAGTTATTCTCTGAGCATGAAGACAAGATACTCAGGTTTTAGGATTTAAAAATAGTTCATATTTTGATTGGAGTGAGTCTAGTAGCAGTTGGCTGCCTGTAAGGTCTAGATAAAGCTTGTCCTTTTTACCTCATGGGAAGGGCTTCTAGAATGGGTGAATGAGACAGGTGATCCCTCCTCTTTCCCCTTCCTTTCCCTCAAAAAAAACCCCAAACATTTATGTGTGGGGTGTATGTTGCAGTAGCTGTTGGAGTCAACTTCCCTCGGTCAAAAGACCAAGCTGTTTTATCAAATTACTGTCACAGTATGAAGCAGTACATTGAAGTGCCTGACAGCTACGTAGAGGCAGTTTTGCTGTTCTGCACTTACGTCTTGAAAGTAAAAATGCTTCTATCTTCTGTGTAACATTTTGCTGTGAAAACTTGCCGTGCTCTCACCCTTCTGTGTCTGCAGTGTTCTGAGTTGCAATATGCTGTAAGAAACATGTCAGAGTAAATCCAAACTTCGTAAAGATAACTCTGAATCGGTGTGGTTTTGCCCTTTATAGTCAGTTCAGCCTGCTTATTCCTTGTCAGAGTCTTCTTTCTGCAGGTAAGTTCCTGAAGGAAATAGGGCAGATGGCTTTGTTCAATCTTGGCTTAGAGTTTTGGGGTTTGTTTTTTTTGGAGGTTTTGTTTTTTTTAATATTTTTTTTTAATCTCTTTTGTCTGTCAAAGAGAGCTTTGTCTGGTTTTTCTTTTCTTGGCAAATATTTGTAGGAGCAAGTGGTTTCTCTAGCTTGTGTTAAGCATTTGCCCTATCTTCACAGAACAGTGAGTAAGCATATTTACTTTTCTTTAAAGAGATCCACAATAAAACCAGGGTAGATCAGGTTTTGAACAGATTGTTTAAATTAGCAAGGAAACTGAATTTCAGTTGATGACACTTATATTTTTAACTTGAAGCCATTTTTTAAGTGGGTTTCTTGGGTTTTGTTGGGTTGGTTTGTTTGGTTTTGGTTGGTGGTTGTTGTTTTTTTTTTCTTTTTTAAAGGGGTGATACCATCATGCAAATTAACATATTTGAAATCTAGCACCACATACAAGTAAAACCTGGTATTTCTTGTTAATGAAGAACTTAGTTGTAGTATTCACGCTGTTGTGTAGGTGAAATGCTGATATTCGAATCCCTGGAAGTTCCCAGGAGCTATTGCAGGAGGATTGCTGATTCAGGCACCCTTCTGTGTCTTGGATTGCCTGGCAGTTCTAGACCAGTGGTTCACACAGTCAGTGCTGTGGTCAAACAGTAAAGGCCTGTGGACTTCCCTGTAGCCTTTTACTTGGTAGGATGCGTAGGAAATGACTGAATGCTTCAGGCTTCAGTGGTGGAGAAGAGCTGTGAATACAAATATATCTGCCTCTGCAAGTTAAAAAGAGGTGTTCACTCTTAAAGAGTGGAAATGAAATTAAATTTATTAAATGAATTTTAGTCATTTTGTTACTTATGTATCAGTTAAAGAATCAGTGATGAAGTATTTGTCCACGTCACTTCTCACCTGAAAGTGCACTAGAGGCTGCACTTCCTATGTGTTTTGGGTGCAAGTTTATAAAGTGTGCACCTTGCATTCTGTATTGCCCCAGAGTGCTGAAAGTATGTGTATCTGATTTTGTGAATGTTCAGCTGGTTGAATCAACTCCATTTGTTTTCACTGTGGCTTCCTTCTCAGCCTGTCAAACTTGTCAAATTTGTTCCGTCCTGTCAAATTTGTTTGTGGTGTTTCTTCTCCATGCCATTGTTCTGTAGTGACTTATATTCTACCATGACTGTTATTTGGATGAGTGAGAGAAGCATTTCCGGGAAAGAACTATATGTATTTCCCACATGGGTGTCCTTGTTTAGATAGTAATCTAGGTTGCAGCAGGCAAACTAGCTGAGTATTTATTTCTGGTCAGGCTGAAGGACCAGTAATCTCCAAGTGTAACTTACATAGAAGTGCATTCCTGATGCACAGAGCAGTATTGTGTAGAGATCCTAGAGCAGGTCAGACTGTCAGTGTAGAATTGGGGATCACTAAAGCTACATTAACTTCAGTACAGATCTCTGGCTTTGGTTTTTCTGGTTTAAGGCATACCTGAACAGACTATATTCGAGCTCTGTTCCGGGCTTTGAACTGGACCCCAGGACCATGAGAAGAAGCTGTTCATGGTGCGAGGAATCTTTATTCAGATTTCAGATAAATTTCCTGGAGCCAGAATCTGTGGTAGCTGCAGCATCTTTCAGGATCTGAAAAATTTGAAAATACTGTAGACCACTGTTAGATCATGATGGTCTAACTTTGTAGTTCCTTTTCCTTTGCTGTCATGCCATGACTGCGGACAAACCCTTAGCAAGGCATCGGTACACTTGCTACTCTTTCCCCTTCAGTTCTGAATGGAAAAATAGTAAGGCTTAGGGGAATGCTGGGAACTATATGGCAGTGCTGGTCTGTTTTCTGGTTCTGAAGAGTCAGGAAGAGCTTTTTTAGATTGAAGTGAAAGTTCTGAATTTTTAGATATATATATGTATATTTTTTAATTATTTCTTTTTTTTTTTTTTTTTTTTTTTTTAGCATTTGCTTGTGGAAAAGACTCTTTACAAAGATTCAGATCACTGGAGGTATTGAATGCAGGAAAAAAATCCTGGTGCTGATTGTAATCAGTTAGAAAATCATTTGGCAGCAAGTCAAATAGATGTAGCACTATAATAAATCAGTGGTCCTCCTTTTCTCTGTGTTAGCTAATCTACTTATTTAGCTGATAGTTAACACATTGAGACAATGATAGCTTGGTTTGGATCAGGTGATTGTACCAGTGGGTCTCTCCACCACCACCTAACATGCTGCTTGCAGCAGAATGACTATATTTGACCTGTCATAAAATTAGAGTAGTGGTAACATACTGATCCTGAGTGATCCTGTTGTGGTAGAAAATTGACCTATCATAATTATTTGAGCAAAAATTGAAATGTCATAGCGAGTACTTTATGCAGTTGTGCTCTCCCCCCCGCAAATGATAGGAAGTGCTTTTGAGCTGAATTTATCATACCTGTGACAGTATGGCCTCCGGCAGATGAGACTTCTGGAACTGCTTACAGATAAACCTTAGGGTAACTTTGCCTTCAAGTTCATATAGACACCACACTCTAATTGGAACTAGTAAAGTAAACCTGTTATAGTGCTGGAGACCAGAACAACATGAGGGCCAATAGCAGAAAAAGAAAAGGAAAAAAAAAAAATGTAGCTCTAATGAGACTTGAAACCCAGAATTTTCTAAGACATCAGTGTCTTTTGAGCATTTTCCCAGTCCATTATTTATATTCTGTGTTTTACATATGCTCGCAAGTTTTCATCCTTTTGTCCATCTCCCTTCTCTTTATCACTTGGGAAATACTTTACCTGGAAGGAAGAAAATTTGAATTTAAACTAGTTCTGAAAGAGAAAAAGATATTTATAAGGTGTGTGCTTTGCCAATTGTGTTGGAGGAAAAATAGCTGTGCAGAAGCCTATCTATGGTCCTTCAAGGACTTAACCTTCTCTGTAGAAGGTCTCTTTTCATCTCTGGCCTCCAGTTGCTTTGGAAGATAGATCGAAGGATTTCTGGGTCAGTTCCATACAGGTGTTTTCTAATTTGGCAGCATACCAAACAGCTAAAATAGCTGCAACGAAACTAAAATACCTCTCTTTGTCATCACCCTCCTCACCTACTTCCAAACAGGACACTCCCTTTGCCTCCTGGGTGAGGGTGTATGGCTTCTGCTGAGGTCACCTGGTAGGTGGTTGCAGCCTTCTGCTGTGTACATGTTAGTTGAGGCATGCAGAATGGAACCTGCAGGTCAGACCTTTCCATAAAGAACCCACTTCTCTTGTTGGGTACCTACTTTTTATAGGCTGCAGTCCTGTCCTCAGCCCATCTCAATTAGCTGCAGTTTGCTTTCCTGAGGGCTATGTTTTGGAGGACGTGGTGCTTTAGGAAGGCACTGGCATGGTGCTGTAATGTCCTCCACTGTTCCCCAGCAAATACAATGAAGGTGTGTGGCCGTGCTTGCCCAGTATGTCTGTGGAGGTGCTCACTACCTGGGTTGGCTTGGAAGTCAGGTAAGAGTTCTGCATTACTGCAGCATTTTAGTGTTTTCTGGCTCATTGCTGTGTCAGTCTTGATCCCATCACTTGCTTGGACAGTGACTGGTGATGTAAGGTGGCTGCAGGTTTATTCTCTCCCTCTTGGTACAGCTGTACTGGGATTTACAGGACTTGAATGGCAGTATGGGAATTATACTCTGCTGTCTACTGGTGAATCTGTAATACAGTTCCTCTTGAAAAAGATCTGGCCTGCCTCTAAGCTGTGCATCTGCTCCACAGCATGTAAGAATTGCTGCTTTTCAGAAGAAAGGATCCTAGATTTTGCTTTTTGTGAGATGCAAGCAGCTGTAGCACTGTTCAAGGGAGGAAACAATGCAGTTTGGCATGCTCCTGACAGGAGAAAGGTGACAGATTAGAGTTCATTTGAAGTGAGGATTCATTCCACCTGCTTCAAAGTGCTGTTAGCAGTCATAAAAGCTCTTCGGTCTTGCTTTAGCTTTGGTCTTGCTGCAGCCCCTGTAGAAGGAAGGGGCAATATGGCCTGTTCTGAAAACACTGACTGTGCTTTTTCATTCTGTTTCCAGGGCCCAGTCATTTATGCGCAGTTAGATCACTCTGGAGGACAGCACAGCGACAAGATTAACAAATCAGAGTCTGTGATCTATGCTGATATTCGGAAGAACTGAAATGAGATCCTAAGCTGTCCAAAGGAAAACACACATTCAGACTGGATTGCTTGAACAAGATTTAACCCAGAGAACTCACATGTGACCTTTGATGCCTAGGCTAGGACCAATGCATGTGCATACAGAGGGAAAGATATATGTATTGTCTATAAATAGCCTATTGAATCATACAGAAGTGAGACCAATGTTGCATGTGAAATGTGGTAAGAGTTTTGCTTATAAATTGCCAATATTCTTTTTTTTTGTATCTGATGTGACGAGAGAGGAAGTGAAAACTTGCATCACAATTTTAAAATATTTTTATCTTGATTATTAATGGAGAAACTGGAAGATTCCTGAAGAGTCTAGATTAACCTGGAGAGTCTTCCCCCCCCACACCCCATAAGGCCTAATAGCTGAGGTGAGTATAAAGAAGAAATCTTCTTTATATTCAGAGTTCTTTATCTGTATAGGGTATTCATCTTTCCTTGGTCAGATTCTCAGTACAAGCTGTCTTATCACATAAACTAGACACTATCACTTGGTTTTATAAACCAAAGGTGACTCCTAGCCATCAGAAATGTATGTCTTAGCAGTGTAAGTGAAGGAAATATTTAGACCTACCTGACCTGTGTAACACAAGTCACAGAACTGTTTACTTCCATATTGAGCCCACCTATTCAAGCTCAGTCCTTTAAATACAGGGATAGTGTTGATCTAATGAATTTTGTGAATTGGTAGTTTACCTGTGAAAACTTACGAGCTAGTGAGTTAAAGGGATAGGAAGCTGTAGCTGTAGGTGGTTGCTTCAGACTGTTGAAACTTCCAGTGCTTCTTCATCAAAGCTGCGTCACTTCATATGTGAAAAAGGGCTTCAAGGAATCTGGAAGCTGTAGTACTCCCTCACCTCTCTCTCATAGCTCCACTGTCACTTCCTTAGAGATGCTTTATCTGTTCACAAAAGCCTTGTAGTAAAGGCTGAATGACCTCTGTGGGAAATCTAGGGCTGCACTATTTAATCTTTTTAATGTGTGTTTTTGTGTAACTTGTATTTGCACAGAGGATGCTGAGGGCAGTTTATTTCTTTCCTCTCTGCAAGTCAACTACTTGAATGTCATTTTCCAGCTTCTTGTTTCCAGATTAAATTCCTTGTAGATTGCTAAGGATCTCTGTCCTCTTGTGCTGAAGAGGATCTTTCTTTAGCTGGCCCATTTGTATCCTGAAGTCTAATGCTCAAAGCTAGAAGGGGCATTCCGGCTGAGATCTTAGAGTAGCATATAGTAGAAGGATTTATGTTTTGTGCATCCTAATGTGGTATTGTTTCTTTTTGTAGCCACAAATACTACTCAGTTTTGTCCACCAGAACCCTTTCTCTCAATTTCCTAGTTCAGTCCATTTCAAAGGATCAGTCACAGAATGGTTGAGGTTGCAGTGGGCCTCTAAAGATCATATAATTCAAACCGTTCCTCCTCATGCAGAGTCAGCTAGAGCAGGTTGCTTGGCACTTTGCCCAGTTGGGATTTGAGTATCTCCACAGATGGAAGATTTGGGCAACCTGTAAAAAAAGTGTGCTTCCTTGTGTTCAAGTGGAATTTCCTTTTCTTTTCTTTCCTTTTTTTTTTTTTCTTTTCATTTCTGTCTGTTGCCTTCTGCTCTGCCAGTGAGCACTACTGAGAAGAGTAGTACTCTTCATTCCCTCCTGTCAAGTATTTAAAAACACTGATAAGATCCCCCCCGAGTCTTTTCTTCTTCAGGCTGAACAGTCCCAGCTCTCTCAGCCTTTACTCATGTGAAAGATGCCCCAATTCCTTTATCATCTTTGTAGCCCTGGACTGGACCTCCTGCAGTTAAGTCCATATATCTCTTGTACTGGAGAACCCAGAACTGGACGCAGTGCTCCAGGTGTGGCCTCACCAGTGGGGTATTAAGCGAAGGGATCACCTCCCTTGACTTGCTCTCAGTATGTTGCCTAATGCAGCCCAGGATACCACTTGCCTTCTTTGCAGCAGGGTACACTGCAGTCTCGTGTTCAGCCTGGTGTCCACCAGGATCTCCACAGGACCTTTATTGCAAAGCTGCTAGCCAGGCAGTCCCCAGCTGCCCATTAATAATCAACCCCTTGTACTGGTGCAGGGGGTTGTTCCTCTGCAGGTGCAGGACTTTGCACTTTTCCTTCTTGAACTTCATGAAATTCCTCTTAGCCCAGTTTTTTAGCCTATACAAGTCTGTCTGAATGATAGCACAACCATCTGGTATGCCAGCAACAACTCCTGGCTTTGTATTGTCTGCAAATTTGTCTTTGCTGAAGTTACGTTATGGCTTTTTCAGACCTCATCTTCAATTTAGCAGTTGAAAACTTGGTTTGAATTCCTGTCCTTCAGTGAGTTTGCATTACTCTTAGCTTGATATTTGTAAACTTGAGCCAGTGTTCCACTGTAACATCACGTAAATAAAAAAATTGTTTTAGGCTGATGGCAGACCTTTTCAGAACCACATTAGATAATCCTTTAATTATCACAGTGTAACTTTAATAACTATTTTGTGTACAGTGTTGGTTTTGGTTTTGGTTTTTTTTTTTCCCCCCAGCAAAGTTGGGCAAGGCAATGCTATATTCTTCCATCAGGATCAGACATTCTTTCCTGGTAACACCTGCCTTTATTAGAAGCCTCATTAAGATCAGGATGAATCCTGCTGCTGCTGCTTTCCTTATCTACCAGTTATTAGTTGCCAGTGTTTGTTTTACACTTAGTGAGAAATGAATGCTTTTGACATGATTGGTGGAGAAACTTGATTTTGATCTGCCCGTGGTCATCACCATCTTTCTCCCCAGACATTTTAGAGCAAGAGGGAGAAATGTCATTAATGTAGCTATTAAAAACTTGCTGCTATGAGATGATAGGGCCTTCGCTCTTGGGGTCTGCTGCTGATGTTTCTTGTCCTGCTGGAATATACTGGAGAATCTGAGCACAGTCCTCATCTGGTGCTGACTTTTAGAAACAGGAGACATTCATCTGGATAGTGCTAACTAATTTTAGGAAACCTCTCCTTTCATTGCTTTTGTTTAGCTACAGGTATGTTCATATTGCCTATAGTGAGGAGGCTTTTGCAAGGCTGCTTGCACCCTCTTTGTATAGGCAGAATGAACTTGGAAGTATTTTCTTAAAATGTTGAACATCTTTCTAAAAAGAAACAGAAGTCCTCTCCCCAGGAATAGCAGAAATCAGTCCAAATCCCTCCAGTGCAAAACTGTTGAATTTTATATATATATATATATATATATATATATATATAATTATTATTCTTTTTTGTCATGGAAACATGAACAATGCAGCTGTTAAATCACTTGTTTGGGCTGAAGTCAAAAGAACTTGAAGAAATGTGGGACAACACTTGGGAACTTTGTCTCTGAAGTTATCTGAGCTTGTTTAATCATACTGTAACCTGTGCTGATGAAAGGGACTGATGCTAAGTTGGCTTACTTAGTTAAGTCTCAGGAGACAGAGGACTTCTACTCCCTGATGGCCAGCAGGCAGAGGTTAAAGTCAGACAGGGTCATCATGTCCTGATGTTATGGTGACCAGAAGTTTTAACTCTGCTCTGCTGCTCATCTGTTAATTCTCCAATGCTATTCTTTGCCAGTGGAGAGGAGCAGCTTGGACTTTGAGGAGCACTGAGCATGTTATCATTGTCCTGTCATAGTAGTAGTGATAGCTATTTTTAAGACCCTCTATTTTAAAAAGACTTGTTGTGTGGCAGGCTTGCTCAGCTCAGCTGAGGAGTAGACAGCCTCTCTCAAGGCAGTAGCAAATTACTAGAACTTAAGTGGGTCATTGCTCTTGGATATGGGAGTTGGGGAAGGTCTGTATGATGTTTCTCTTTTATTCATCATGCAGACAAGAGCGGGATCAATCTGAAATAAGTTTCTCAGCTGAGGGGAAAGAAAAGGCCTTTTATGGGTAGAAGTGACCTTCTGGCCATTGTAGGAGTGCCGTTTTGGATCACCAGTCTGGGCTCTGGCAGCGAAGTCAGTTGCTACCCCCTAGAGCCAGGGATATGAATGGCATCATTCATCTTCCCTGTTCTTAACAGAACTGCTAAGTAGAACAGTTTCAGCTTATTTATTTATTTATTTTTGGCATCTAACAGTAGATATATTCTTTCTTATTTTTGAGTGCCAGAAATTAAATTTGAGGATTACAAATAAAGTATCAAAGTAAATTGGTAGCTGTACTCAGTACATCAAATCACCATTGATCACAATCACTTTTGACTTCAGCAGTTGTTCGGTGAGGGAGATGGTCGGCATTTTATGAAATGATATCGAGCCATTACGTAGAGGCAAATATGTCCCTGTAACTAACTGAATGACATTTCATTTATCCAAATGAAATATATAGAATTGGAGACATGTAGAATTTTGTTTTCTCTCAAAGCCTTAGTGATATTTCAGTTTGTGACTAGCAGAGCTGGAATTAGGTTTTTAACTTTTTAAACTCATGAGAATCGTTTAAGTAACCATCTGTCTTGTAACGACAGTAAATGTGTATATGCAGCTTAGAAGCTGCATAGCCTTAGAGTGGATTCATTGAGGTCAAGTGTGGGTCATTTGATTTATAACCACACCACCTTCACTCTGTATTGAAATCTTGTCTTGGAATTTTATGTTATTAAAGTATCTACCTAGGACCTCAAATACAAATTGTTCTTGTGCAATAGGTGATGGAAATGTTTTCTCTTTAAAACCATCAAAACTGAGAAGGTGCGTAAGACTTCTGGACCCCTGCAGTGCTTGTATTTGGGTAACGTTTTTATATGGGAGACTCCAAAATCATATTAATCATATGCTCAGTCATTATACTCTTCTTGAGGCTTCCCTTTCCCTTCTAAAGTTAATAAGCCCTTTCATTTAAAGGTATTTTTGCACTCTAAAATGCAAGTACGATGCCTTTGGAGATCAGTGTGCTGTGCAATCTTTTCTGTCTCCCTGCAATACCAGCTGTTGTTATGTAGTAAGTGTAACTGGAAACATAGACTGGGTACTTCTCCTTTGTAAACCTCTGTCCTGGAGGTATGCCAGAGAACCAACACCTGTAAGACAGGTGTATAGCCTGTGTAAGGGAGCTAGATATGCATTGCATGGCCCAGTTATGTGAAGAGCCAGCGTACCGACTGTTCGTGCTTTTGCCTTTACAGACTCATCTCGAAACAGTTATCTTGGATATTTTTTTCCTGAATGGACTTTCATGGTTTCTGTTGTAATCTTGTGAATACTTTAATATACTTCCTCTCCCCATTAGTGGTTTGCTGGATGGGTCTTACCCAGTTAGGGAGTGTGAAGGGAGGGGGATTGAAACACACCACCTCTTTCTGGCAGTATTCTTCAGTCACTGCAGTCTCTGTTGGCTCAGCAAACAACACAGCTGGATTGTTCACCATTTGAGAACTGAGAAATGCAAGTGCAATTGTTGGTTGCAAGCAGAACACATGTAGGAGAGAAAGAACTGGAGGTGGCAGGGCAGCCTCTGAAAAAAATGGGAGCTGACAGTCTTATCAGGTGCATTTCAAGAATGAAAAATGCTTTCCTTAAAGTGCACAACTACTTTGCACAGGATAATGTAACGTTATACACAAGGTGAGAAAGGAGAGGACTCAGTGCTACAGCAAGGTGCTATAGCTCTTACAACCGTAGAAAACTTTCCTCTGCACCTTTGCCATGCTGTAGTGGTAACTCAAATGGGACTGGGGGAAATTAGCAGGAAGAGACTTAGTAACAAGATTTTGCAAAACTCCAGTATTTCAATGCCTTCATTTTCCTGAGTCCTGAAGAAGCTACTGGAGAAGTACCATGTACATGTTTCCTGAGTGAACATCTTTACAGGAAATCTGCATATATTAAAGGATGGGGTGGAAAGCAAGTAATAAAAGTTTTGGCTGTTTATTTTTGACATTCCCAAGAACCAGGTACTTAAATGCACCCGTTTTCTGCCTCTAGTTGCAAAGGATGACAGAAGCTAAAACACCAGTGGCACATACTAGTTCTCCCTTCTCTTGGTAAAGATGGCAGTGGCTGGGAAACAAATGAAGATATACATGGCTGAGGCTGAAGAATATCCTTACACAACCAGGGAACAGCATCAGAGAATGAAATGCAAATGCTACTATTGGTTACTGAAGTATGTTAAAACCCCACCCAGGTCTGACTGTGACCCGGAGGAAGATAACTGCAGTTGAGGCTCTGTCTGACTGGCACTATGTCACTCTCATTCCTGTTCAGTAGAGACAGGTAAGGTCAGGCCCAGCAACTCATTCCAGGCACAATCCAGAATCTGTTTCTTTTAAGGAGATAATAACACATGGACTTTGCTTGAATTTAAAAGGTTGCACTTTATTTAAGTGTACAGAGATACTTTTTGTACTTAGAAAACACTTGCTCTCTAAACATTTAAATTCCTCTTTCATTTTCTCAAAAAACATTAAAATTAGTGAAGCTAGGTCCCATGGTTTGTGAGTTGCTGGATTTGACCTGTGGGTTAAGCATCTCTTTACTGCAGCTAGTCTTGTTTTGCTTTTAGTTCCTGATTATACCTATAGAGGGGAAAAAGGAAAAGAGCACAGATTAAGAATAGAATACTAATTACAATAACAGTGTCTAACTAACAATGTGTTCAGCAGAGGAGTTTTAAAGTTACAACAGACTTAAGCGTGGAAACTCAGCATAGTTTACTTCATGTAAGAAGTTTCTCTTTAGTTGCTGCAACTATGTTTGCCTTATTCCTGGCCAGTACTGAAGCCTCAAGAAATAATAATTAAAAAAGGAATTAGAAAATGCTGCTCTACTTAAGAACCCTTCAATCCAGCTGGAACTGCCATGATCCAACACTGAAAGTGCTGAAGGAGAAGTGCAAAGCTTATGAGGAGGAGAAAGTCTAGGCTGTCAGTCATACCTACAGCTTTTGAAGAATGCCTCAGACACAGAAAACTACATTTTACATAGCACGTTCCTTAAAATGTGCTCTAGTTATGCTGAAAATATTTAAAACTTCACTCTTACTCAACTGGGAAACTAACAAAAAAAGTTCTAGTTGTTTAATTGCTTACTTCCTCTTGTCTGTTGCACTGACATGAAAGCTGGCAGGATTTATAAACTCCTGCTTAAGCTGAGGTGTTGTGTCCTAGGATGTAGAAATTCCTGCTGAATACATACCTCCATATTCGGTAGAGTTGAGAACCACCAGCACAGCCAACAAAGAAGTTTACAGCAAACAGACTCCAGTTCTTAGGAATAATAACTAGAGAGTACCTTGACCAAATGAGGCCTGTTGAATGAAGGGGAAAGTTTAAAGATGTTAAGTCTTTAAAGTGAAATATTCAGACATATTGGAGACAGAATCACGAGCCAGTTTAAGCAAACAGATTTTATAACCTCATGTTAGACAACTGCTTTTCTTATACTTAGCCAGTTCTCAGTTAAAAGCACATCAAGTGGCCATGGGACAGCTACTGGTATGTACTGCATTTTTGCAAAACAACTAGATAATAAGAGTCAATCATAGTCTTAATAGGAAAGAAAGATCCTGTGTACTCTACAGCAGTCTAGACCTTAATTCTCCAGCACAGTTGCAGGGTAGTGTCATTTTGGTGTAGTATACCCAGCCTTCTGCCAGGGTACTCAGCTTAGACATTCTATAGAATCCACCAGTCAAAAAAGGTCTACATATCATGTAAAATGCAGAGAGAAAATAAAGTCTGGAGAAGGAAGGTGGCAGCTGCAGTTTTGATTTTCAGCTTGAGCTGCTAGAAGTCCCACCCCTGACAAGATAAGGTGGAACACCTTGAATACAGGTGGTTATATTTCTGCCAGCATGAAAACTGATGACAGACAGCAGTGCAGCAGTCTATGTACCACTGCTTCCAAGTTCTTTTAACACGTAGGAGTTCTTTCCAGTTATGTTAGTGTAATTGGCCTACCACTCTTTAATCCCTTAAACTCTGTTCTAGAAGAGTCACTATATCCTGGAGATTTTAGAATTGCTTCATCTGAAGCAAAGGAGGTCACTTAGTGGAATAAGTGGTATAATTGTAATTTAAGGGATGAAACTCAGAATTCTAACTCCTAACAATTTGCTCTGGACAATTCCAAATTAAGACACATGCAGAAAACTGATATAATCACAGAATTCTTACAGTTTTAATAACAAGCATAGGCCTGTCCTGGAATTCTCATCTGACAGCAACACTGAGACTTAGTGTATTACAGTTAAGCCTTTTCTGTAGAAGCAGGTTAGTTCTGATGAAGGATTCTGGAAGAAGTTTCAGAGAGGGTGCTGCATAAAAGCATACAGTAACTTTGGCTTTACCTGTGGCCGTTAACACTGCAGACTGTGCTGTGCTGAGCTTTTCTGCTGGTCTGGTCATATCAGCCATTCCAGCACATACCAAACCCTGTGAAGAAAAATTCTGTGAGCACCTCCTTTAACAGACCTCCCTCTGCTTTACAAGGGGAAGTTGCTTCATACCTCAATGCATATTCCATATGCATTATGCAGGAGGTAGGATGCATTAAATTAGCAGAGTAATTTGACTCTGGGAGACACTATCTACTTCTAATCCCTTGTGGTAGGAGTACGAACACAGTTGTAGGGGATGCACTGGAATTTTATTAGCTTGCAGTAAAATTCCAGGCAGTGGCAATTTTGTATTAATTTAAGAACAACGTTAATTTAAGCACAGCTGCTTAAGAAAGCAGCTTCCTAAAGCTCAGGCTAAGATATTGCTGTTAAAGATTTAGACGTGATACCACCTTCACTGAGGAGGTAAAACTGCTGCATTTTAAATATCAGTAAAAGTAGAAAACCTCTAGGTGAAGGTAGGAATAGCTTGGCTGATGTACTTGACAACTTTGCTAGCAAATATGCTTGATTTGATTCTTGTGTTATTGCCCTCTACTGGAAATACAATCTCATGCTACAGGAGTTCACAAAAAAAGAAAATAAACAAAATCCCACAAATAAGAGAGTCCTAATGCTTTTAATCCACTGACTGCCATTAAGGACTCCTTTGGCTCCAATCAAGAAACCAGGTTTTAACGGTAGAGAAGTCCATGTACTGCCTCACTTATGGGAATGATGCTGTTGTAGCGGTGCCATAGAGGTACAGGCTTCCAGCACACATAGGTAAGTACCTTTGCTGTGTAGGGGAAAAGTTATTTTCACTTCTCAGTGAAGAATTTCACTGTTTCCTGCATGTGCATAAAATAAAAAATCATCTTTGTGTATGCTCTTTTGATACAGCAGTTGTTGATACCAGCCTGCTCAGAAGAGTTGCTTGTATGCTTAGGCTCAGGAGCATGTCACCTAGAAGAGCCTCTGAGAAAGGGGAAGGTTAACCATGGTTTCTGCAGCTCCAGTTTAGAATGACAAAGAAACCAAACTACAGCTTAGAGCATAACGTGTTGCCTGTGGCCTATGAAAAGTTGGGGCTCACAAATGGGAAACTTGGGAACCAGCTGGCGATAGGAAGAGCAGGTTATATCCTTTCTTGTTATCAAGCATAGAGATCAAATTGCTTTATGATTTTAGAGGTCATTTATCTACACCAATACAATTGAGTACAGTGATTTAGGATGAGATGTTTACTTCACCTGTGCACAACCATAGCTAGGGGGTGTAACCAAGTGGGAAGCAGAGAGCTACCAACAGCCAAAAGGGCACCTGCTTTTTTTTTTTTTCTTTTTTTTTTTTACCTTTTCTCAAGATTACCTTGCACTCTGACATGCTTTAACCTGTCTTCAAATTACGGTACTTTTCAAATACCTCAATCTCAGACAAAAGAGTTTTGTCTTAAAGAGTTTTGAATTACGCCAGTTTATAACTTCCTTAAGAAACTGTTTCACATGAGAAAGCCTTTCTGAAAGTTTCAGCAAAAAGTACAGTTTTTTGACAAAGCATTTCCCCCCTCCCTGCTATCTCCCGTGCATGTTGTATGTTATTAATGCTAGTTTTGTTTCTCCCTGCAAATCAAAACCTAAAGCCTTGGTATTAAATCTTTCTGTAGGTTCAGGTATCTGCTGGGAAACCACTGCTTGCTCAATTGGTGGCTGCAGATTGCACTTTGACACACATCCAGACACTAGCTGGCATTTTGTACTTACCCATTTCATAAGAGGTGCCCAGAAAAAAACTGTTTTGGGACCTGAGGGGAGGAAAAAGAAAAGTCATTAGATTATTCAGTGAGATGTGGCTGGTTTAATACACACAGTAAGTTTTGGTTTGTTTTTTTAAATAATGAATTGTGTATATTAGCAGTTTCTACTACCGTACAAGCTCTAGCATCATCCTTCAGCCATGTAATCAGTCATCCCGTTTCTGCAACAGGTGAGTAGGATTTTGTTATTTCCAGTTTTAAGAAAACAAGGACACTAGAGCAGGGAAAACACATATATAACAAAGGAAGTTAGGATAAGTCCTAGAAATAGTGAAGACAGTGTCTGTAATGATTAAAAGCTACTCCGCAGCTACTCTCACAGTTAGTATTTGAAATCTTTGTGAACTGAATCTTGTAAAGTAAAACTCCAAAATATCTTATTACTGGTACTGTAACAAGTCAGTCCCTCCTGCTCTTCCTAAATCACAGCCCACCTCTTCACGCTGCAGAAGACACGCAGCACAGCATTATAAGTAAGTACAAATTACAAACCTAAGCAGTAGTAAATGTCACAAGGAGACTGTCCTCATTCACCTGTAATCTGCACCTCTGAATAACCAAGCCTTTCTAACAGAAACAATGCTTCCTACGCAATCAACCCAACACCCCAGTAATCTACCAATAGGCAAAGGAAGACTGTGGGGAAAGGGGGCAAAAATCTACAGAAAGAAGGGAGAAAAGTCATTGGAATGAGATCTGGGAAAACCATCTCTTTTGCAAATAAATCTCTTACAGCAGTGGCAAAATGGCAAATGGTTGGTTAAAAAAAGGTACTCTAATGCCATGCCTACAATGTGCAGATGGCCAACCATGCCAGAAATCATTAATCCAGGACTCCTGATTGAGGTCTTAAAATAGAGACCACAGTCCAAACTGTTAACCTACCACACTGGGAGACAGAAAACACTGGTTCTGGTTTCATCAAAACATGTTAAGGTTTAGGCCTTGCTAGGCCGCTGCTCAGCATTCTGATAACATGCAAGATGAAGCCAAGTTTTCACTGTAATAGTTACATATTATTAGTAAAGTTTTTAAATATAAATGATAACCACTAGGACTTTGGTTGCTTTCTTTTTATGTGAGCTGATTTGTCACTAACATTTCGGCCTTAAAAAAGCCTTTCAGTAACTACTTATACTCCCTGGTTTAGGAACCCTCAGGTTTAAAACTATGATTTGGAGAAAATTAACTTTCACCTGTGAAGCAACTCATAATTTGGGGAATAACACTGACTGTTACAACTATCGGTTGTGTCATCACCCTAAGGCCAAATAAGCTCTATAAAAGGGCAGGGCAACTGCAGCACAGACAGCAACAAAAGTAGATTGGCAGCTTTGCATAAAGCCCTCTTCAGACCCACAGAGCTCACTACAGCGATCAAATTTCAAACTGCAGTTAGTAACTACTAGGATTACAAGTGGTTTTTTGTTGTGTGGTTTTTTGTTTGTTTGTTTGTTTGGGGTGTTTTTACAATGTCTGGGGTTGTAAATCCACTAAAACCATCTAATATTGTTGAATACAGGTGACTGTTCATCCTTTAAAGACAAACTTCAGTTGCTGTTCTCTTAGCCAGCTACTTAGAATGTGAGTATCATACTGCAAATACAGCTCTTTATAAATCAAGTCTTACAGAGGTCCCACAGACATAGCTTTAATTACTGCCATCTATTTTCTTCTAAACATTCAGATTTGGAGTATTAAAGAATGTGGGCTGAGTATTATTAAATTTACATTCCTTAAACAGCTTGTACAGTTTTCAAGATGACTGATTTTTATTATTAATTTATAACCCGGTAATTTAAAACTGCTGACTACAAAAGTAAGAAACAATTGAAACAAGTAAGGTACAGAGCCAAGCTTGTTGTAAGGGAAGACTGTCAAATGCTTTATGCAGATCACCTCTCCTGGAGGCATTCTAGTAAGCATGCAGCCAAGGTGAGCTCTTCCCAGATC
Source organism: Neopsephotus bourkii (assembly GCF_033783945.1). Lineage (NCBI taxonomy): Eukaryota > Metazoa > Chordata > Aves > Psittaciformes > Psittacidae > Neopsephotus > Neopsephotus bourkii. The sequence continues at coordinate 91,577 of NW_026901267.1, forward strand.
CTGATACCTGGATGAATTTTTCAAGGATGAATTTGACAGCAGCACATACAGCAGCAGGGGCATACCAGAGGCTAATCTGGATATCATATGTGTGAACAGTTTATAGAATTTAGGACTTCTATTGAGTCTTTGTCCTAGACAGTTTAGTTAGGCAAAATGAACAAAAGAGGCCAAAGGAGAGCACAAGCTCAATCCATGCTTCCCCAAGGCTGCCAGGAGCTCTGTGGCAGCCTGTACTGCAGGCCATTCACTGTCCTCCAGCAGCCTCATGCTGTGCAATGCCAGCCAAAGAAACAGCTTTTCATACCACGCATCAATTATTTTACTGGAAGATGTCTGTGCCAGAAAAGAAGTAAACTTTGTTCTTAATTTCTGACAAGTGATTTATAATTTCATGATAACAATGCTCATATTCCTAAATTAGATTCAAAACTTGGACATCACTGGGGATAAAGTGTGAGCTTTTAATTTTTAACCTACTTGTTTTGCAGGCAGAGTGACATCTATTGCATAACTTTTTCACAGAACCACCTTCAAGACATTTAAGGCTTAAACAGAATTGGCAGAGGTTCAGCTTTGATGAAGCTCTTTAGAGGTTCATGCTTCCTCTGTGGCTTTTCTCACACCATCAGTACAGATTATAGCAGATATATATGTAAATATATGTATACATTCATACAGAGTCCCTAAAAATGGATTTTTTTTAATTAATTTCATGATTAAGGTAATGGAAAAAGTGGCCCACAGGCAGTAGTACTGTGAAAAGCACTGCAAGAGAACCTCCAAAGCCTTTTTCCATTAGTACCATATTTCTGACAAATAATGAACACAGATGTTCCCAGTGCTCACCATGTTTTGTTTTCAATAAAAGCAATTGGAAGCTGCCACATTTCACCCAAGATGAACATGGCACTTAGAGGCCTGGCACCTCTACAGTGGAAATGCTGGATGTATTGACTCTTTATACATTAAAAATACTTTAATATTAAATATATATATTGATCTAGTGAATTCAGTGCAAATCAGACATTCTGATAACTGCAGTTTTCACTCTTTGACTGTGACTTCTTTAAAGCAATAGTTTTCATTTCCAGAAAGGACTGTTAGAGGAGAACAGAACAACTGCCTAAATGGACTGAAGTCCATTTTCACAGTGCATATTCCAGGTAGGTGAAGAGTCAAGGATGCACACCCCACTGAAACAAAACAGTGGGAACGACAGCCTACGGAATTTCAGGATTTTATCGAGCACTCTTTTAAACTATCCTATGCAATTTGTTTACGTGACAAACATCACCTAAATGGCATTGAAGAGGATCATCTTACAAGAGATTTCTCCCTAATAACACAAAATCCCATGTTTTCTGAAATATATGATGTAGGTCAGGTAAAGGTAGCTCATTTCAGGATAACTCAAACCCTTCTTTTCCCACAGGAGTCTTTCAACTACAAGAGTAGCACCAGTCGACTTCGGTTGGAATGCCTGAGTCGACAGAAAGGAAACGAAGCAAACAGCTGCCGGACTTAAACCAGAGTACACTTCAAGATCATAAATCCTTATAGGGTCCCCGCTATTTTTTTCAGTACATCCAGTATCAAGAAGTGACTGCTGAAACCTTCAGGGCCCTTTGGAAACGACCACATCCCCCGGGTTGGGGTTCGGCTCAGGCAGCCCAGCCACTCCCAGGGTTCAAGCCACGGAGTAACGAGCAGGAGCCCACTCATCAGCAGTTTTCCCCATATCAGTTACCCCCGTACCCCAGAATCGGAGTAACGGAGGGGTACGACACCGCTGCCTTGCGCCCTGCTTTCCCCGCCTCTTCCTCCGCGATCCCAACTGGTACGGCCGTTACCTGCCGGGTGGTTGTAAAACGGTCGGAACCGCGGCGGCAGCATGAACTCGATGCGGTCGAGCATGCGGTGGTAAGAGGCGCGGAGCCCCGAGGCGGCGGCCGCCATGTCGGGAGAGAGACGGAAGCGCGGGAGCCTGACAGCAGCAGTGAGTCAGCGGACGAGCTGGTACCGAGAGCTCCCTCCCTTCACGACCCACCGTCCTTTCACGGAGCCCAACAGCCCCTCCCATCTGTCACCCCTGGGCCGAGGGAAAGAGCGCCGCTCGCTGCACGCTGATTGGTGGTCTGTGCAAGAGGCGTGGTGGGGCTGAAGGCTTCGAGTAACGCTATTGGCTAGGGAGGCCTACCCCCACTTCGTGAGGAGAGCTGATACCAGCGCGCTCTACTCTGGCCGTCTTCGAGCGCCCGGCTCAGAGATGGCTGCCGGGAGCCGTTTCACCTTCCAATTCAAGATGGCCGACGTGCGGAAACCAGAACCCACTCCCAAACCCAAGATGGCCACATTGTAGCTTTACCGCTGGGCTCTAGAGCCGGTTTGGCAGGAGAAGCCGAGCGCGTTGACGTTATCCGCCATTTCCACAACACACCATTCGGGGAGCGACAGGGCAGACCCTCCCGCACCCCCCGAGACGCCGGTACCGGCTCTCGAGAGATGCCTGTAGTTTCGGAGAGCTGCCAACCCCTCATTCGCGGCGGGGGCGGGGCTCCGCGAGGGAAGTGCCCCATGGAGAGGGGCGTGGCGCAGCGCCGCCGCTGGTGACTCGCTTGTTTCACGTCGGTATCGGCGTGAGCCGGCCGGGCGGTGTATCGGTTTTCATGGTTATCGCTCAGAGCGCCCAGTACCAGCGGAGCGCCCGGCCTTAGCCCGTCCTTTCTCTGCTCCCCTTTCGCGGGGGCCATGTCCCGCGGGCACTGCCACCACCTGCTGTGGGACGTGAGGAAGCGGAGCCTGGGGCTCGAAGAGCCCAGCCTGCTGCGGAGGCACTACCTGGGTAAGGGCGCGCGGGGCCCGCAAAGCCGTTCCCTGAGGTGAGGGGAGAGAGGGAGGGGGGGACGCCCCTCCCAGCAACCGCTCCCACCTTTCTCCCCTATGTGCGGGAGCAGGTGGTAGCGGTTTCTCTTCTCCGACCCCTCCCCGCGGGGTGCGCGTACAATGGCGGCGGGGGGCGGCTTGTCGGTGCTGTCCCTGGGGAGGCTGGGCCCGGTTCCCTCGTCCCGATGCTGCGGAGTAGGTTCCGCCTTCTCCTCCTCTTTTAGGTGCAGCTTGCTCCTAAGTTTCCTGTGTCGCGCGTGGGGCTGTCTCCCCACGGGGCACGGCGGTACCCCCGTCCGCCCTCTTTCCCCCCCGCCTCTCCCTGAAGGAACTGTTGCGTGAGGGATGGCGTCGGGCCGGCGCCCGGGAGGTGGCGGTACCTTAAAATAGACTGGGGGCCGCGTATTTGCTTCCCGGGCTGAACAGGGTTGACCGGCTCTGAGCCTGTAACGACTGCCTTATAAAAGCGTGGAAGCGCCGGGTTAACAGTGGAGATCTCGGAGTTCCCCGGGTTTTGGAAGCCGGGCGCTGGCCTGAGCCACTTGAGCAGCGTGTTGTGTGCCAGCTTGTTGATCTGGGCTTTGTGTTCACAACTGCTGGGCGCGGGGAGTGGTAGCCCGTAAAAGCGCTGCAGCTCCGGCTTCTGACTGCTGCGTCTGTTAAACGCCAGTTATTTTCTTCACTATCCAAGCCCCCAAGTTAAAAATAGCGTTAGTTTCAGTTTACGAGGCCACACGGAGGTTTCTCCAGCTTGACGAAGCTGTTGATGTGCTTTGTAATGGCGCAGGTTGTATGTATTCTGCATCTTACCCTTCCCCGAAGTATATATATTTAAAAATACTTATTCACATGTTTTTGGGGATGTGGTGATCTATCATGTATCATAATGATGCTCCAATTTGGGGGAGTGGGATGGCTCTCCACGGAAGATGGTTTATTGGTGGCAAGCATGTTCTTTTCTGCTTGTGTGGCAAAGTAAATTCCTGATTTTGAGCCGAAACATAGAGGAGGAACTTACTTACAGTGTTGTAGAAAGTGTATCTTTTTGTAACACCATGGCACTTCTAAATGTGGTTAGTGTTGGTTTTCTTTAGGTTTTCCGGTGGAATTTAAGGTGGCATGTCACATTACCAAGTCTAACTCATTTTGTCGTCTCAGCAGTCATCCACAAAAGATAATCGAGAAAAGTAAGGTCATTGCTGGTAGACCTCCACCTATTATAGAGAGAGTGTTTGTATATATAGCACCTATGTGCACACAAGTGCTCTGGGAAAAAAAGAAAACAACAAAACAAACCAAAACCAAACCCACAACCAAAATAATGAGGCCCTAAAATTAAAAAAAAAAAAAAAAAAGTTGAAAACTAATGTTCTAACTGCTTTTGACTTCTGTTACGTCTTGACAGCTGGCCAGGTCTTCGCTGAGGATTGTCCTAACATTGTGATCAAACATGGATTATCCTTCTGACTGGGTTCTTAAGTGTAGTGTGTAAATTTTGAAGAAGGACCGAAAAACTTTTGCTTCTACATGATTGTGTCTCTGACAGTTGAAGTATTAAGATTTCATCAGTAGAAATCAATCTCTCAGATTTAGTAAGATTTTTTTTTTTCTGGACAATAAGGTGTTTTTTCTTTCTCCAATAAAATGTGCATAAGTAGTTAAAATCCCTTTGCTGAGCTAAGGTCTCTTATTTACTGTTTTCCATTTCATCTAAACATGCTCAGTGGCTTTTTAGCCTTGAGAGAATAGGACCTGGGAGAGGCTTCCGACTGAATTGATGTTAATATCTGCATTGGTGGTGGCAAGAGTTGCTGAAGCCTTATTGACAGGCTTTTAACAAAAGAGGTTAGTACATGGTGTGCTTGCCTTGTGGAGCCACTTCTGTTCAAAATGGCATTTATGGCCTTAATAGACCCTCTGATTTTGCTGCTAGTCATGTGTGACTGCTCATGTGCAGATTTACCAGACAGTGGGTCTGTTGTCATGCCTTTTTGTGTGCAGTTTAGTGTATGTATGCATCTTTTCTCTTTCAGACTTAAGCAATTCTACCTAGGAGCTTTGTTGTTTGAACATAGGTTGAGAGCGCAGTGGTCAGCTAGATAATGTTGTTCATTGCTGCTCTAGTCTGAATGGAAAGTATGGTTTCTTCCTATTTACACTGGTTTTATAGTGTTTCAACAGTCTGACAGAACAGATGTAAGTCAAGCATTTCATTTTGACTTAGTAAATAGCTCTGGGAGACTCAAGGCATTGTGTATGTACATTTATTGCTTTTTGTTTGCTTGGGGTTTTTTGTTTGTTTGCTTGGGGTTTTTGTTTGTTTGCTTTTGTTGGGGTTTATTTTGGCAAAATTGTCAAAACAACTGTGGATACCAGTACAGACTAAAGCAGGTTATAAATTTCTTGTTTGCTCTTTCTCAGTAAACAAATCAAAGGAGAACCCTCACAGCAAGTCCAAAACTAACACCACTGTTCACGATGTATTGGAAGGAAGATGTGTATGTACGAATGATGCTTGCATAGTGAGCCATTTGTGGTGTTCTGCTACAATGTAGAGTACGTGGAATATTGAAGGCAACTCTGTATTGGAGGAAAACATCTGAGAACTAACTGCTGTTTCCCGTTTACTCATTGTTTTAGTTTCATGTGAACTGACAGTCAAGTGGCACTCTATTTATAGCCTCTTTCAGCTTTTGAAAACAGCTGCTCCAGGAAGGATCTGTGCATCATACTGTATCTTTCAGTACAGATAGTTCATTTCTGGAATTTATGTCCTTGCAAAACTCTGTCTGATTTTGCAAGTTCTCTAACTAATTGCTCTGAAGCTTACTTGGTTCTGGACAGAGTTCCAAAGGAAGGTTTTGTGGAGATGAGGCAATATATACATACCTGGGGCATATCCTTTAGATGTTACCATTTGCTAAGAATTCCTACTGTGGTGATAGAGGGAAAATGCGAGTCTTACATTTCTGTTAGCTATGTTTTGTTCTGCATTTGTAGGCTATTAGTCTCAGTTTCAGACAGCATTTGTACCTGAAGTCTCCAGATAAAGCCAGGACTTGGGGAGGCTCTCGATAATATTATTTTCTTTGATTCAGTTTGGGCATTCAATCCTGTCTGCTACTGGATCACAGATGGAAACTGAGTTTCAGTTATTAAAGTCACAGTGCTTTTACAGAGAAAAACACTGGTAGTAAACTGAAGTATCCAGTTTAAATTTTGCCTTGAAACTGACAAACATTATTCAGTCATGATACTTTCCCAGTTCTTTGTTACTATTTTGTATCATTGTGGCCATATTTCTGTGACTAAAGAACATGCCAGTTCCAATAGCAGGTAAGTGTCTGGTGCCATCACAATAAAGGACTTCATGCAGATAAAGTATAGCATATCATAATTGGACTACAGAAAGAGTAGCATGGTTTTCTTGCAAGAAATAAGTGAGTCCATAATTCCTCTGAAATATTTAATGTGGTAGGTTTGATGGGTTGGTTTGCTTTTCTATGAAGGGTCATGCTTCTGAGGATGGCTGTTTAGCCAGCAGGAAGATAGAGTGTGTGTGTGTGTGTTCAGGGCTTTTTTTGTGTGTGTTTTGTTTTGTTAACTGACCTGACAGGTATCCAAAGCAAATTTGTTAGTCTAGTTTGCAGAGAGGAACTAATTACATTTTTTAGCTCAGAGTGAGTGTTGGAAGTTGTGGTGCTTGACACAATGGAAGCAAGTATCAAAAGAAGTCAGTTCTCCTTAATCTCTGATATCCTTTTTCACATACTATTTTCTAACACCATCTTTCCTTGTGACAGGAAATTTTTAACCTTACCAGATTTCTTTAAAGATAGTGTTGTGATGCTGTCTACTGGTGCATACTGGTCTGCACTGCTCTATACTGGGATGAGTAAATTTGCAGATGACACCAAGTTGGGTGGGAGTGTTGGAAGGTAGGAAGCTCTGCAGAGGGATCTGGACAAGCTGGATCCATGGGATGTGGCCAGTGGAAGGAGGTTCAAAAAGGCAAAGTGCCGAGTTCTGCACTTGAGCCACAACAAGCCCCTGCAGTGCTCTAGGCTTGGGAAAGAGCAGCTGGAAACTGCTCATGGGAAAGGAGCTAGGGGTGCTGATCGATGGAGCTGAGGATGAGCAGCTTGTGCCCAAGCAGCCAGGAAGCCACCATCATCCTGACCTGTGTCAGCACCGGTGTGGCAGCAGGGCCAGGTCAGTGATTATCCCCCTGCCCTGGGCACTTGTGAGGCTGCACCTTGAATCCTGTGTTCAGTTCTGGCCCCCTCACTACAAGAGAGACATTGAGGTGCTGGAGCAGGGCCAGAGAAGGGCTGTGGAGCTGATGCAGGCTCTGGAGCACAAGTGGGATGCGGAACAGCTGAGGGACCTGGGAAGATTTAGTCTGGAGAAGAGAAGGCTCGGGGGGACCTTACCACTCTCTACAGCTGCTTGACAGGATGGAGGTGAGGGCCTGGGGAGAGCTAGTCTCTGCTCCCAAGGAGTGAGAGATGGGACAATAGAGAACTGCCTCAAGCTGCACCAGGGGAGGTTTAAATGGAGATGAGGAACAATTCCTTCCCCAAAGGGAAAGGACTTGATGATCTTAAAGGTCTTTTCCAACCTGGTTGATTCTATGATTGTATGATTTCTGAGCTCCACTCCCACTCTCTTTAAAGACTGTTTCATATCTGACTAAGTTTTTCTCATCCTGTTTTTCAAGATTTAGGAAAGCTTTGAAATTTGTAAATCAGCTATAAGGAAACCAGCAGTTAGGTTTATTGTGGCCAAATTTTGTAAAGTTTCAACAGCTGTTGCTAAAAAGAGAAAAGTAAATATTATATTATGTAGATAGTAGAGTGATCAGGTGTCAGTTGATCCCCTTTACCGATATTAACCGTAATAGAACCAAAACTAATTACAGTTTTGAAGTTAGTTAATTACCCTGTTCATAGGTAGGGCTGAAAAACAGGATAGTTAAGAGCAGCTATTATGTGTAAGGACAGCAGATCAGTTCTGATATTGACTGTGTTACATTCATAACCTTACTAGTTTATAAATCTAGTAGTGGCTCACTGAATGTAGACAGAATTGGGTACTGCTGTTAGAGCATTTATTTCTTCCTAAAATACATTCCTCAGGGTGCGAGAGTGAAACTGATTCCTTAAAAGACGGAAAAGTTTTATTCTCTGTTGCTTTTCTGTGGAAAAATAAAACCACAGGTGGAAATTGAATGTTAGGGAGAACAACCAGAAAGAGATGTGTTATTTTCTGCAGTTTTTGCTCCCAGCTGTATTTCAACATGTGATATCTTAGTCTTTGAAGATAATGCAGAGTAAGAAGAGTCAGCCAGCTTTAAAATTATCAGCTCTGGAGCTGGTGCTTTTGCAGACTTTGAGATAGTCACAGGGTATTTAATCAGCCCTTCTTTAATTCTTTGCATAATATTTTTGATGTTTAGTTTTTCAGGTGCATTGTTACATTTTGTGCCCTAAACTTCTGGCATTACTTTTCTTTTCCAGCATGAATTAAAAGTGTTAATCTGTCACACCTAAAACCCCAGAATTGGTAGAGGTGGTTTGTGTTGGTTTTCCTTCTATAAGTTCAGCAAATTAACTTCTGCTTGAAAAAGGACTATTATAAATTCACCTAGTTGTCTGGTTCTGAGGATGCAAATGATTAACTGCTGTTTTAATGTAAGCAATGTACCTTCCTGATGTGTGGCATCTTCCACTGCACTTTGGTGTGTGCCCAGAACAACCAGTTCTGTAGTGACATATTCTGGCACACACCAAATACACTTTGTGAAACAAGACTAACTGAAGATTTCAGAGAGATACAGTTAACTTCCCCTTTTTTTTCATCAGTGATATTTTCTAAATAATGGAAATTGGCAGAATCAGAATTGAAGATCACAGTGTAATGGAAGAGGAAAATACAACTTGAAAACAAACCCAAACACCCTTAACATGCTGTATTAGGCAATAAATGTGCTATAGTCATTGGATTTTCAGCAGTTGAATAGAAAAGTTTAAGATGTATTGCATTGCAGAAAAAAAAGTGCTACTTTGTAAAAGCGAGGAGAGAGTACAGGGATCAGGTATTGCCTTAAACTGGGTATGTTTGGGTTTTTTTCCTTTGCTAATAAAAGCAAGACTTGACAACTGTAGTCAAAAAAATTATGGATAGACAATTGAAAGCTGAATGTGTCATCAAGACCTGTTGATATCAAATTGAACTTGGAGGAGTTTAATGAAGAGGTTAGGTCTGAAATGAGTTTCCTGGTACCATCTTATTTAAATTGGTACGAAGGAATAGAAAGGCACAATGCATGTGTTTAAAACAGCTTTTTGAAAGGAAAAAAATAATTGTGGGTGATCCTAGCACAGAAACATTAAATTTTTTTTTCCCCTACTTCCAGGTAAATCAGCTGTGATAATAAAGACACCCATTTAAAATGTTTTTAATAAAAATTTGTAGAAAGTAGCATACTGTCAGTAAAGGGGTGGTGGTGGGGGCAAAAGCATAGCATAGCAGAATCATCTGGACAAGGCAACACATACAGAAAAGCTGTCTTGTTACAGTTTGGTACATAGCAGAAAACCAGAAAGAGGTGAAAGATGGGAGGCAAGATAAAGCTTGGCTGGGTATTTCTATGGTGTGAGTGCTAAATACTTAGTTTTAATTTCGGTTTAATCAGTCTTCTGTTATTTTGGGGATTATTTCACTCATAGTCTAGCTGAGCTGTGGAGTATAGGTGCAGAACCCAGTTGCACCTGCAAGTGGTACAGCTATGTAGTGCTATTTAAACTTAATAGCTTGGTTTGCTACTGTCTCGGGATTCTTTGCTTGTTAACAGTATCATTGACCTTTTCACAGTTGCATGTTCCATGTGTGTTCTGTCGTTTAACTGCTATAGTTTGTGATACTGCTTCTCTCTTCTCAGTGTTGGCCTACCTTTCTCCTACTCAGTGCTGAAGTGTTGACAATCACTTTAGTATACTAAAAAAATAAATCACATTATTATGTTCTTTGGTGGAATTCTTTGCTGAAACTTGATTTTGGGGGTTTTGTTTTGTTGTTTGTTTTTTTTTTTTAATTTTGTACTGTTTTGTTGGGTTTTTTTGGGTTGTTTTTTTTTTTTTTTTAATTTAGTACTGTTTATATCAGATGTTATGTGAACCTGCTTACTGAGTTTTGATTTTGAATTTTCTAAGTCACCAACTTTTTTGGTGCTGTTATATCTTGACATACAGCATAAAAACGTTAATGAAAGGGGGGTTTCCAGCACTGCACACAAATACAGACAGCTTAAGTGGACTACGAGAAAACGATCAAAAATAGGTACAAGTCTATCCGATTATTGATCTTCTTCAGTTCAGTGAGCCTTTTATGTTGTCTGCAGTTTTGCCAGCTTTGCTTGCCAGGGCCTGAGTGAGTTACACAGATATACTTTTTGTTTTAAGGGGTTAACCTTATGTGTAATATCTGTGCAGTAAACAATAATTATGTGTGTTAATGGTTGCAAAGTATGCATGTACATGTGTTGTAGTCCCAAGGCTTTGCGTATATAATTATATTATTTGAATGAGTCTTAGAATGCAAATGTATTTGCTTTATATCCTTTCAAGTCTCCAGGCTTCTCATGCAAACAGCTGGAGAATGTAAAAGATTTGTGTGCACTTTAAGTATCTGTTAATTTTTTGTTGCAGTATTTCATCGAATTTACATTTATGCTTTTAAATACAATCTTTGTACAAAGGATGTATTTGCTTTGTAAATAACTGCCAATGTTTTGATACCAAGTGTGTCAGACAGCTTCAGAGTTAAGTTGCACCTTGATCTTGTAGTAATGAGCTTTGGATACATGGAAGCTGTCTCTTGCAGCAAAAACAAGTTGTGTGCTGCATGTACCGGATTGTATTTCAGGTTGAGGCACTCATATGTGAGGTCTCTCTCTCTCTTGTTTTTTAAGTATTTATTTTCCCCATATCCTTCTTCCAGTTGGATTTCTTCCATTAACTCCATTAGAGTAAGAATCTCTGTGTTTAGTCACTTTGAAGTTGTTGCACAGCAATGCTATGAGTTCTTGTGACTTTGTGTGTGATTCGTGATCTTCTATCCTTGAACGTCCCCAAAATAGTCTAGTGGGTTATAACTGATCATGTATCAAGATCTTGTTGACACTTGAGACTTGTCCTGTCTACCAATAAAGATCAGTTCAGATTTAAAGTGTGCCAGCATTCAAACAAAGCTGGACTTTTCACTGATTAAGTGCAAGTCGCAGCATTTTTGTGTCTTTAGGACTTAGTGAGTTGCTGATTCAGATTAAGTCCCAAATACTTAGTATGTGTGGAAGCATTAAATATTGAAGGTGAATATAGCGGGATGGAATCCAAATCACATTACTGAATTTTAATATCTTTATTTACCTCATTTTATTCTTCGAAGATTTGCAGGCTTTTGTCATGAAAATGAAATGCGTCATTAATACTGCTGTTTGCTACTTAGCAGATACTGTGAGGAAGATGGGGATCCATCCTTTCCTGTAAACTGAATGCATTGTGGTGCTTGTTTAGTCTTTATTGGACTACTGAAATGTCACCAATACAGGAAACTATTAGACAAAGTCCAAACCTCCTCTTTGTTTAGGTTACATGGCTTTGTTATTATATGTGTTCCCATTGTTTGCCTTTCCTAGGAAATGAGGAAAAATGTGGTTACTTTTTAATTTGTTTTTATTTTTATTTTTGTCTGATTTGATGAAGCAGTAGCCTTTGATAGACACATAATGGGAGGACTGGCAGCAGTGTTGGGTGCACACATCTTCAGCCATAAGAGGATGTGTCTACTAGAAATGTGCTTCTCTTAAGAGCAGGTTCCAGTAACTTCTTTTTCTTTCCTTCCGCTAGTGATTTTCCATGTTCCAGTATTCATTTTGTCTGAGTGCTTGGAGATTATAGATCATAGTTCTGCTGCTAGCAGTTTTCAACTTTAATGCTGGGGCAGAGTCATACCTGTTTCAGCTTCTTACACAGTCTGTTCTTGCTGAGAAGTAGAGCTCCTAAATCACCTTGGGTGTTACACAGATAAGTAGCACTTGAGAAAATAAAGGAGAATACCTGATGTGATGTGTACTTCCCAAAGCGGTGTAAGGATTGTCTGGGTTACTATGTTAATACCATTTTTACAAAAAAAAAAAATAAAAAAAAATCAACATACGTTACTGTCGCACATACTGTTTCAGATGAAGACTTTTCAGAGAACAGCATTTCCAAAGACACATTGAAACCTACAGCACTGCATAATACTTCTTTTTGCCTTCAGTTATTGGAAGCCTCCTTTGATGAGAAGAAAACGGGGCTCAGGTGTATTTTTCTAAATCTGATGACTGTTCAGTTTTGTGTTGGTTTATCTTTTAGAACTTCAAGTTGCTTACTTGGGGAGACATACTTTAGTTCTGGTGGAGAAAACGGAAAATGCTTTTGCATTTGGTTAATCATATGTCCAATTAATTACACTTAAGCTATATCAGATAGTTTTGTGTTTAGAAGAGTAAGGTGCTAAAATTTTGCCTTTAGCTGCCTTTTACATAGATACAGCTTTTGGGTTTTTTTTATCACATGGATTTTTGTCCTCTGCTCTATAGAAATTAGAAATACTAGTGCAATAATATAAAAAAGAATATGATATACTTGTGAATGAAATCCACTTACTATTAGCCAGCATAGCACACTCAAAAGCTAGTACTTGGAATATGCAGATGGAATGCCTTTGCTAAGTCAGGTAGTCTTGCTTTATGCTACATTTTTGCTACTGAGAACACCTTAAAAATTTGGTGTTAATGCAGTGGAATTTTATGTATTACATATTTTTCAAACATAAAACATTAGGTAAATATCAAACAAAAATTAAACATACTGGTTCAAAGCTCAAAGGCTTGTAGTCTTACCAGTGATGAAGCCCAATGGAAGCTTACATTCATGAGTGGGTACTTTTAGTATGTGAAAAATGTTTGCTACTTAATTATAGGCATTGCTACTAATGCAAACAAATCTTATCTGTGCTGTTACCTGTAGTAACTTACTCTTTCATGTTTGTCACACCTAGACAGAATTCTTTTCCAAAATGCTTATTAATTATCTTAAACCATATAGCATTGCTGAACTTTGTTTTTTTACTTTTTGCACATCTCTTTGTGTTTCTTTTGAGATCAAATTTTATATTAATATACTCACCAGGATATATGATAGGCTTGCTGAATTGTAATTCAGTCTTGTCTTCTGTACTTTCTGTCTTAGTGTTAATATAATAAAAGTGAAAGTTTTGTGTTTCTTACACTTTAGAATAAGCTTCATAATATTATCTTTGGATTTGAGTGCAAGCTTGATTAGCACCAAGTTGTTTGATGCTGGGTGTTGAGTAGCAAAGCTCTTACCTATTGAAATGACAATTAAGTCTTTTCATAAAAATGCAAATATTTTGTGTTTTCCATATAGTGTTCAGACCTTCAGGCTTTATGAAGTATCATTAAGAGCAGAGAAAAATTTGGGTTATCTGTTTTGATCTGAAACAATAATGAAATAGTTGTTCAAAGTAACTTGAAAGGTAATCTTGTAAACATTGACAGAACCAAGAGCTACCATATTTTGGCATTTATACAATACTACAGAATAGTAAGGAAATACTACAGAATAGTAAGGAATCACAGACTGTCAGTCTATATACCTAACAAACGTATTTTAAAATTTTAATTCATCTTCAAGGATTTTAACATAGCTTGATGAAGATTAATTCACTGGATGTTGTATATAGTTCTGTTTACTGTAAGTTGTTTGGAGAATTCTGTTTGCTGGATAAGCAGCATGCTGAGACATTGATTGAGACATCTGATGCAGAGGGTTGACCAGTGTACAGGGGGGTTGTACAGGGGGGTTGTACAGGGGGGTTGGAGGAATTTGATTGCTTAAGCAAAGGTATTGTCTGTACCTATCATGCCTACTAAGCAGAACAAAAGCACTAGCTATTGATAAGGAAAAGCAGACACCGGGTTCTATTGACAAGGAAAAGCAGACACTTGGTTCTATTGACAAGGAAAAGCAGACACCTGATTCTACTGTTAAGGGGGAGAAGCAGGTGGTTGATGGCTGGGACCAAACCCTAAGGCCATACGTGAAGACTAAAAGGTGAAAAGTTCAAGAAGAGGAAGACTCATTTGCTTCATCTTGAAGACCCCTACCCACAGGAGGAAGACTCATTTACTTCATCTTGAGACCCCTGCCCATGACCAGAGGGGGCACTGCGCAGGCGCAAAGGACCTTCTAGCTCACTGTAGTATGAAGCAGGGATAGGACATGAATATGTATAGGCGTATGGTGCAACCATATAAATGTAGAGGGTGATAGCGGAATAGACTCCACAACTTCGTTGAAGTTGTAAAGTAGGTATGCTTTATTCAGTTGAAGACGCACGGGGGGATTGATCCTCCAAAAGGCATGCGTGCATCAGTGTTGTTTCCCTCTACATTTATCCTCTAAAGTTACAAGGTTGCACAATACGCCTATACATATTCATATTCTATCCCCGCTTTGTATTATAATGACCTAGAAAGTCCTCTGCGCCTGCGCAGTGCCCCCTCTGGTCATGGGCAGGGGTCTCAAGATGAAGTAAATGAGTCTTCCTCTTGTGGGTAGGGGTCTTCAAGATGAAGTAAATGAGTCTTCCTCTTCTTGAACTTGTCACCTTTTAGTCTTCACACATATGGTCTTAGGGTTTGGTCAGTGCCCCAGCCATAAACCATCTGCTTCTTCCCATATCTGAGGTCTGCTTTCCCTTATCAATAGCTACTTATCATTATAATCAGGTGTCTGCTTATCAATAGGACCAGGTGTCTGCTTTTGCTTATCAATAGGACTTGGTGTCTTTGTTCTGCTTAGTAAGCACTTACAACAGACAATACTTTGTCTAGGCAAGTAAATTCCTCTAACGCAAGCAAATTCCTCTAACCCCCCCTGTGCAACCCCCATGTACATTGGTCAACCCTCTTCATCAATCCCCCCTTTTTCTATAAAGTTAGTAAATTCTTTTACTATATTATTTATGACAGAGTTATCCATGTTCCTTCTATCTATTTCTGAAGTGATCTTGATATACATTGTATTATGCAAGGTACAATCATTAAAATGAGTAGTACTATAACCAACATTAGAAGGCCTTGTTTAAGTATTTCCCTGAACCATCCAGTAAATCCTAGATTATTTAGCCATTCATCCAATCCGCCTCCAACAACTCTTAAGCTCTTGCATGTTTTCCTGCAATTTTCGGAGCTTAGAATGAATTGATTCAGAATGGTCAGATAAGTTCATGCAGCACATACCTTTGAAATCCTCACAACCATGTCCATGGGCCAATAATAAAAAGTCAATAGCTGCTCGGTTTTGTAAAGATGCATGTCTTACACCGTCTGTGTCTGTGGCAAGCGAGGATATCACATCTGAAGTTATATTTAATTGCTTAGCCGCCCAACATGCCAAATGATGTATATCTGCCAATGCTTTTCCTGCAGCTACACTTGGTACAAATAATGCTGCCAGAAATCTTGCTGTGTGATTCCAGATTCTCAAAGTGGAATCGCAGTTCGGGCCTAATTGCCCAATGGATCGTTTGTGTCTGCGAAGGCTATCCTTCATATCCTGGACTAAATGCCTTTTGGAGGCTGCAAACAGGGACAATTTACCTAGATAACATGGTCCTCCAAAGGGTTTAGAAGGAATTCCTGGCCATGCATCGTCTCCACATATCAAGAAATATCCTGGGGGTAGAGCTTTAGGATATTCATCACTGTACTGTAACATTGGAGATGATCCTGAGCAGTAAGCGGTTATATTATGATACCATGTTTTCTCGCTAGTCACTTTGGTCTCAGGGACTCTGCTTGACCATGTATTAAAAGTTATACAGCTCTGATTAGCTTTGTCAGATCCCAGATGAACAGCATCACTTAGGCTTAATTTTTTCTTTATTACCCCTTTCAAGGGCTAATACCAAGGGATCCTGGGGTGGTATTATCCCACAGGCTCTTTGCCATTCCAGGTGGTTTTGGAGAGTGAAGAACATATCTGCATATGATACTTCATCCCACTTCCCTT
Organism: Neopsephotus bourkii; assembly: GCF_033783945.1. Classification (NCBI taxonomy): domain Eukaryota; kingdom Metazoa; phylum Chordata; class Aves; order Psittaciformes; family Psittacidae; genus Neopsephotus; species Neopsephotus bourkii. Next base: position 107,608 of record NW_026901267.1, read on the forward strand.
CCCTTCTTAAAAATAACATTAATTGTAACATAGTATTATAATCCCGTGTCCCATTAAGTGGCCACTTCACCCCGTCTTCTAATTTGTAGAGAGGCCACCATTGGTTACAGTACTTAATCAGGGTTTTCTTATTTTCTGAGCCCTCAGGCCCTGTAATTTTTTTCCAGTTTACCAAAATACACCCTAAGGGGCTCTTTCTTAATATTTCTTTACTTTGGTTTATTCCCATTTTACTTTCTCCTTTGTAATCACATCTCCTCAAACTTTTTGATACTTTTACAAACACGTTCTCAGGTTTTTCTCACTTCCCGAGAACTCCTCAGGACTCTGTGGCTCCACCACAGGTCAATCCACTTATCTTAGTTCCAAGAAATGGCCAGCCAGAAATCTCTGATTATCCAGAACAATATCTAGCCCACCGGAATTTTGTGTGACTAAAATAACAAAAAAAAAAACAACAAACTTTGCAGTAGACACGTTGTCACCACATACAGTTACAGTCACACAGCCACAATATCCACGTGAAATGCAGCCACGCTCCCACAAGGCACACAGCCACAATGCCACCGGCATGTCCACTTAGCTCCCACAAGGTCCACAATGCCACCGTCACGTCCACTTAACTCCCACAACGTCCACAATGCCACCGTCACGTCCACTTAGCTCCCACAAGGTCCACAATGCCACCGTCACGTCCACTTAACTCCCACAACGTCCACAATGCCACCGTCACGTCCACTTAGCTCCCACAAGGTCCACAATGCCACCGTCACGTCCACTTAGCTCCCACAACGCCACACACAGGACAACTTCCACAAGGCACACAGCCACAATACCACCGTCACGTCCACTTAACTCCCACAAGGTACCCACACGGAATGCCACCGTCACATACAGTTACACTCCCACAATACCACCGTACACTTCACTCCCACAAGGCACACATAGAATCTTTTCTTGGTGTCTGGCATGAAGCTAGCCAACATAGGAGGGGCAGTTGCTCCCTCCCCTAATTTTAAACTACCTTTAGTTACAAACAAGACACTCAAGACAACAGACAGGAAACATAAACACTTCGTCCGTCTCTGGCCGCTCTCCTCGTGGAGAATACAGAACCACGGATTAGGACTCGCACTCGTTTCGCAGCTATGCCACGTCTCAGTCATACAAGGGTACACACGGCATCCCATACATTCACACAGCGGTTTCGCTTACCCTCCTCTTGGCTCCCGAAATCTGAGATGCAGCCAAAACCTGGAACTCGCTTAGTTTACGGCAGCCCCTGCTGGGGAGTTTCTGAACTCACCCGACCCACCACCAGGGTCGCTAGCGGCCGCTCTGTCGGTCGGCGAGTCCGTTTGCAAGCCCTACCTACCAAGGGGAGCTACTCTGTGCGCCAGACGTCTCTGCGCGCCTTACCAGCAGCCCCGGGTCAAGCGTACGACTTATAGACCCCCAAAATTACTAAAATAAATTTCAAGCATACCGTTTTTCCGCAGCCGGCACAGGTTTTTGTCTGTCCCCGCAGTGAGCAGACGAGAAGCGGCGCTCCTCCAGGCAAGCGGCCTGGGGCACCCAGGATATCCGTCTCCCAGCCGGTCCTGCAGTCGACAGAGATCTCCTGCCTGGCTCGCCAAATTGATAGCGGAATAGACTCCACAACTTTGTTAAAGTTGTAAAGTAGGTATGCTTTATACAGTTGAAGACGCACGGGGGATTGATCCTCCAAAAGGCATGCGTGCGTTAGTGTTGTTTCCCTCTACATTTATCCTCTAAAGTTACAAGGTTGCACAATACGCCTATACATATTCATATTCTATCCCCGCTTCGTATTATAATGACCTAGAAAGTCCTCTGCGCCTGCACAGTGCCCCCTCTGGTCATGGGCAGGGGTCTCAAGATGAAGTAAATGAGTCTTCCTCTTCTTGAACTTGTCACCTTTTAGTCTTCACACATATGGTCTTAGGGTTTGGTCAGTGCCCCAGCCATAAACCATCTGCTTCTTCCCATATCTGGGGTCTGCTTTTCCTTATCAATAGCTACTTATCATTATAATCAGGTGTCTGCTTATCAATAGGACCAGGTGTCTGCTTTTGCTTATCAATAGGACTTGGTGTCTTTGTTCTGCTTAGTAAGCACTTACAACAGACAATACCTTGTCTAGGCAAGTAAATTCCTCTAACGCAAGTAAATTCCTCTAACGCAAGCAAATTCCTCTAACCCCCCCCTGTACAACCCCCATGTACATTGGTCAACCGTCTGCATCAAGGGAAACAACACTGGGGTACGCATGACTTTGAGGAATTATCCCCGTGCGTCTCAGCGCTGAATAAAAAGCATACCTACTTTACAACTTTAACGAGTTGTGGAGTCAATCCGCGCATCACATCGATTGAAAGTTACATTGGCTCATTCTGTGGAGTTTGACTAGTCAGTCCAGAAATATATACAGTTTTTTTCTACATACAAATGAACTGGGCTCACCATCTTTTCATGGAGTGGCTTCAGAAATACCTGGTTTTCTACCCTGGAAAATCAAGAGTAGTTTTTAAATGTGCTTAGAGTGCAAGATAACATGTGCCCTGCATTGGGAACAGAAGCTGGCTCCATTTCAGTTTTAAACGAGGGTATTCTGAATGTCACAGTAAGCTAGCGCTAAGGGACTTGGACTTAGGAAGAGCCAGCTTGACATAAATGAGTGTTCATTTGACAAACAGGATCTATTACTGCTTTTCTGAATAAGTGTTGTCTTTTAATGTCTGCTATCATGGTGGTGCTGCTTTGGATCAAAGTTTCATAGTACTTTAAAGCTAGACCTTTATCATGAGGTGATTTGTACTTTTTCAGTGGGAAATTCTGAAGTACAGTTTAAAATATATGAAGGTTTTATGTGCCTTGAAGCATTAACCCTCACTGCTGTCATTGGTTCTGAAGCAGCATTGACTGAATCACTTACAAAAGAAAGGTGTGTATCTCTGCCAAAATAGCCATGTAGAAAGCAATTCCTAAACTGAGCATTGTGACCTAAATGGTGTCTTAACTGCTGTGAGTTAAGGGACACTGTGGTATTTTGATATTGCTCCCTGAAGTAAGATTAGAGCTATGGGCTTGTGCCCATACACCAGAGTTAAGTAATTCTTCAGGAAGGAGTGCCAAAGCGTCATTTGCGCAATGGAACATTTTGAAGAAGTAAGTTACAAGGAAGCAGCTGCTGTTTTTCTTTTGCTCACTTCTTAATATATAAATTCATATTAGGAGTAACTTAAGGCATTGCTTCTTCCATACACAGAATGTGGCCTTGGAAATGGTCCTCTAGTCTTTAGCTTAATATAAACCAGAAAAATTATTGATCAGTGTACTGAGGGAGGCATTGTACTTTAAGGCTTCAGTTGGTGCATAATGTCTAGTGAAAATTGATAGGTGGAGCAGTAGCTAGATAGCTTTCCAAATTACAGCTATGTGAACACTTCACAGGAAGGTCATCACTGCCATTTGAAATTCAACAGTGCTTTTATGCCTTGTTTTATTTTATTTTATTCCTGTTGATAGTTATACCACCACAGCAATTTCAAAGCAAGCCTCATGTATGTTTCACTGTCCAGTGAGATCATCTTGGTGGTGACAGATTGGGCACTTGATCCCAGGCCTTATTTGAATATATGAAGTTACATATTGAAGCATCCTCACAGAATTAAATTATTCTGGTGGCATGTAGTTAAGGGGAAGAGTAAAGAGTTTCTGGCTCTTACAGAGCCTTTATATAATATGGGGATGAGGTGAAGACACAGGAATGACAGGACACACAACTTGACAAAGGTCTTGATGCTGATTTTGTAAGAAAAAAAGTATAGGGTTTTGTCAAAGGTCTGGATCTCTTCCATCATCTTTGCTGGAGGGCTGCCTTCAATGGAAGGTGGAGGGAACAAGTATCCACTAGATTAGATGAAGGAGAATTAAGGATTGTGAAGATTCTTGTCACCTGGGAGAGAGGAGTCCTTGATGTAGAGAATTTGACTGCTAGAAAGTCTAGCAATGTAAGTTCTTGTGCCCCTGAAGAGTAAAAACCAAGGGATATAGCCTACTAATAAAGCAGTTAAAAGCAGTATTGTATTTTATTTTTATGTAGTTAATCATGGGGCAGTGACAAAAATATTCAGGTGACACAAATATCAGAAAGCTTACTGACTAGTTACTTACTGCTGAGCTTTTTTGCCAAACCTATGAACTTGTGGAAGTAATTGCTGAAGTACAGAGAGCACAGATTTACTGACTATTCAACTTTTAACAGCAGCAAATGCAGAGACAGTATTTTCTTCAGATCAGTTTGAGTAGTTCTGTCTTTTATTTTAGAAATAAAAACATTCAGGATCTGGTGGTTCTATTTTTGAATGATAAGCTAGAATCAGTCCATTCAGCTGTATTATAATGTTTTAGTGCTTTAACAAATAGGAAGGTTCTCTGAGGCAAAGGGCTGTTTGACCCTTGCCCTCTTTTCACTTCAGGTAATAAGGAAACTCACTGAGTTTGGCTTAGCTTTTTGCTTGTAGTTTTGCTTGTCTTTATTTCCTCCCTCAGTACTTAAATAAATAGTGATCACATGATAACTAATCATGTATGTAACAAATTACACATGGGAGCATGTGCAATCTTTTTTTTTTTTTCATGTTTCAAATGCAGGAGTGAAAGTGTTAAGAGACACTATATGTTTGTATTTCAGTGTAAACATTTAATGCAACTTGCATAGCTACTTTGTTCTTAAGACCAAAAAATCCTAATCTAACAAAACTAAGAAGTTAGCTCATATCTAATTTTGTCGATATACTTCTTTAAGAAAATAAAAATTGCAATGCAAAATGTGATTAGATCACATTTACTGTTTCTTGCATGCACCCTAGAAGCAAATTTTTAGGTTTCTATTATGCAAAGTGCTATATAAGCATACAGCAAGTGATATTTCCCACCTCAGTGTTCACATTTACATACAAGCAAGTGTTTGTGCGATATATAGGAATGATTCGTGTCAGCATCTTAGGAGTCCTTGTCATCATTGTACTTTGGGTGGAATCGAAAATCCTTGAAATGATTGTACATGTGTAGAATCTATAAGAATGATCAGGTTATGATAGATGTTCCTGTCAATACAATGATGAAAGAGAAGAAGAAACAAAGGAATAATCCTTCTTAATCAAATGCTTTGGTACTAAGGGGTACTTTGTGTAGCTACTTGAATGTCTCAAATGCTTTGCTAATTAAAGGGGTACTTTGTTTAACTGCTTGAATGCCTTAAGGGGGTTAGGTAATCAAGAGATACATCCTGTTACAGGATGAGGTGAAACTTGGGTACTGAATAAGTAACTATATAAGAAATGGAATTGAGGGGGCTAAGATGGTGGTTAAGCTTGTGATAAACATCCTCTGTTAATGTATTACCAAGGAATTCAGTAACTTTTAAAGAAGTTTCTTCACCCGAAGATAAGACCCCAGCAACAGGAGGAGAACAATGAAAAGGAACCACTTCGATATTCGGGTGAAGGAGACGACAGGATTGGCTGAAACCCAAGACCGAGGAGTATAAGAGACTGTACCCCAGAAATCTCGGTGTGCGTCTTGGGTGGAGCGGAGACTCCCCGGCGCACCCAGAGCTGCTTGCTTATTGCCTCTCGATATTAATCAATTGTAATAAAAAATTAATTAAATCAGATCATGGTCAAGATGGAATTTTTATAACGTTGTAGAAATCAAATTGATCTGAAAATAGGATCCTCCATTGAAAATATACATCATATTGTTTGAATAAAAAAGTAGGATTTAAATGAAAAGTACAATAAACCAATTGTTAAGGAAAGTTCAAAATCTGTCCCTTATGGAGAAAAATGGATAAGGAACAGTGGTAAAGAGTAATGAACTATGTAGATGTATTCCCAATTCAAGAATATACACATTCTTGCTAATAGTGCATGGTGCATAAGATTAAGATTGTTATTTTAATGGCTCTCTAATGATGGCTTTCCTTGTTAATGGAAATGGTAGTACTTCTGAGATATCACAGTTTCAGTGTCTATAAAATGGGTATAAAAGAGTATGCTTTTTATCTTTTGAAAGCTAGATTATGTGTGGTTTAAGAGCAAGAACTCTATAACCATTTCATCCAGTCAGTACTTCCTCTTAAAAATGAAAAACTATTTTGCCAAATTATGGTACTTGTGTAATGTGGTACTTGAGGTGTGTTATGAGCAGTTTTTGAATTTTGGAGGTGACCTCTGTATTTCCAGCAAAAACTAGGTTCCAAAATATACCTTTTCAAGCAGGGAAAGCTAAATGAGCATTGGACGAGGTTCGGGTGTATCTGCAGGAGTTGGTACTGTTCGAAGGGTTTCCTGGTCTTCAAAGGACTGCGGCAGGGATGTTCAGTACCTGCTTCTCAGTCTGAGGGTTGTGCTGTGGCAGTTTATGATTGTGAGGGACCAGGTATGGATATCCAGTGTTCTTTTTCAGTCCTGGGAGTATATGTTGCAACTAAAAGGTATTAAGAGGAAACAAGTGGAGAGAGGAGAAATTACTTTTACAAATTTGTGCTACTGTGCCAGAGGTGATACTGGGCTCTGAAATGCTTTTGCCTTTTGCTGAACCAAGACAAGTTCAGAACTGTAGGATTTTCATATGTGGAGAGAGTTCTGTTTGCAGTTCTTCTTTCCCTGACTCTAGTTCTGTCAGAGGAAGGCAAGAAGGTTAATTTTGTGTGAATTTAGTAAGTTTCCTATTTGAAAATAGTGCAGCCTAACAGGCCTACAGTCTAATACCTGGAGTTTTGTTCTGAGAGCTGTACAAACACAGGGCAAAGAGATAATGTCCTTCAGTTTAAGTGCTTTTAGCATTTAAATAAAAAGTTTATAATAACTATTTTTATTTCCTGAAAGTGCTTTCTGGGAATTATTAGGTTCACTATAACCTGTTTTCATAAACCGAGGGCACTCTAAATCAAAGTTGAAGCTATTTGTTTAAACGTATAGTTCATGAAAGTCTACACTGTTTTCAATATAATTTATTTTTCCTTCATTTGTATAGTGCATTAGTGGTTTTAAGTGCAGTGGTAAGTAAGCCTGTATATAAGGAATAAGGACATAAAGTTCCTGGGTCCTTGGCTTACTCGATATGCATGTGTAGATTTCCTTTTTCTACTTCATCTCTTTGTTTCACGCCACCTTTCCAAAGGTTTCCTTTGTATTTTATCCCTGAAGTATGTATCAAATGGAATGGTACTGGCCTTCAGTTTTACTTTTCAAAATGCAACACTAGCAATGAGATTGAAGTTGGGTTTTCTCTGCTTTAAGAGGAGATGCAGAGTTATAGATAATGCTTGGAAGATCAACTTCCAGTTCCTTGCTGAAATTACAAAACCACATTTTACTTTCTACCTGAGACCTAAACACATTCTTTATATTCCAATACAAAAAATTGTACTTCTTGAAGTGGTATACTTGCTTTTAGCTAAGTTAACCAAATGGTTATTGTTCTGCTTAATAACTGTTCGTTTTAGAGGAAGCTTCAGCATGTGAACCTGTGAAATGTTCATTTTGCCATTTCTGCACTCTTAGAGGTGGTGGAAGAGCTAGCAAATGTGTTGCTTGTCTTATTGTTTGTAAAATGAGAACCATATGAACTGTTTCAAAATTTCAAGGAGGTGATCCTGCCCCTTTATTCTGCTCTCGTGAGACCTCACTTGTAGTATTGTGTACAGTTCTGGTGTCCTCAACATAAAAAGGACATGGACCTGTTGGAACAAGTCCAGAGGAGGGCCACGAGAATGATCAGGGGACTGGAGCACCTCCCGTATGAAGATCGGCTGAGAAAGTTAGGGCTGTTTAGCCTGGAGAAGAGAAGGCTGCGTGGAGACCTCATAGCAGCCTTCCAGTATCTGAAGGGGGCCTATAGGGATGCTGGGGAGGGACTTTTCATTAGGGACTGTAGTGATAGGACAAGGGGTAATGGGTTAAAACTTAAACAGGGGAAGTTTAGATTGGATATAAGGAGGAAATTCTTTCCTGTTAGGGTGATGAGGCACTGGAATAGGTTGTCCAGGGAGGTTGTGAATGCTCCATCCCTGGCAGTGTTCAAGGCCAGGTTGGATGAGGCCTTGGGTAATATGTTTTAGAATGAGGTGTTCCTGCCCATGGCAGGGGGGCTGGAACTTGATGATCTTAAGGTCCTTTCCAACCCTAACTATTCTATGATTCTATGATTTATGTTTATATTCTGGTTCTTTATTTTTTAGGTTTTTGCTGATTGGTACCTATTAGCAGGGTCTTCGTTACTTCTTCAGTATAGTTTTTTTAAAAGAGTATATAATTAGTGTTTTTCTTCACAGGGAGAAGAGAATTTATTCAAAGATTAAAACTTGAAGCAACCTTGAATGTGCATGATGGATGTGTAAGTCACTTTCGCTTGTTAAAATATGTTAAATTGTGATTTTGTTGCCACAGTAATATTTCCTCAACTTAAAAGTACAAATACCATATATCAAAACTGAGCTGTGAAACACTGCTTGTTGAGACCTGCATCTGAATTCTCTAGATACTTTTATTCTTAAGCCTCTGACACTTTACCTTTGAAGCAAAACAAAATCCCATTCCTGTACCTTAACACTGTAGCCCACTGCTGAATGAATTAATCTTCTGTGCCAGGAAAACACATGTTTATCTTTTCAGTTAGAACTCACCTTAAATCTTTAAATGGAATCTTTAATAGTTTTGTGCTATGTTTATTTTTTTTTTTACTTTAAAGCTACATTAGTATTTTGAATGATTTATTCTCCAAGTCTAAAAAGCAGATTATCAGTTACTTCATGCTTATTTAAAGAGACAATAAAATCTAAAATTGCCATCCAGAGGGGACCTTGACATGCAGGAGGGGTGGCCAGTGCTAAGCTCATGGAGTTCAACAAAGCAAAGTGCAGGGTCCTATACCTGGGTTGGGGCAATCCCAAGCACAGCTACAGGTTGGGCAGAGAAGAGGTTCAGAACAGCCTCAGAAGGACTTGGAGGTCTTGGTTGATAAGAAACTGAACGTGAGCTGGCTTCAGTGTGTGTGTGCTTGCAGCCCAGAAACCGTCCATGTGCTGGGCTGCATCAAAAGGACACCACCAGCAGATCAAAGGAGTTGATCCTGTCCCTCTACTCAGCTCTTGTGGGACCCCACTTGGAGTACTGTGTGAAATTCTGGTGTCCCAACATAATGAGGACATGGAGCTATTGGAGCAAGTCTAGAGGAGGGCCACAGGGATGATAAGGGGGTTGGAGCACCTCCCATACAAAGACAGGTTGAGAAAGTTGGGGCTGTGCAGCCTGGAGAAGAGAAGCTGCGTGGAGACTTCATAGCAGCGTTCCAGTATCTGGAGGGAGCCTGAAAGAGTTCTGGAGAATATCCCTTATGAAGAGTCTGTAGCAACAGGGCAAGGGGGAATAGGTTTAATCTTAAACAGGGGAACTTCAGGTTATATATAAGGAAGAAGTTCTTTAGTGTGAGGGTGGTGAGGCATTGGAACAGATTGCCCAGAGAAGTGGTGAAAACTCCACCTCTGGTGAAAACTCCAACTCTGGCTAGTTTGGACAGAGCCTTGGGTGACATGGTCTAGGGTGAGGCGTCCCTGCCTTTGGCAGAGGGCTGGAACCAGATGCTCTTAAGGTCCTTTCCAATCTGAACCATTCTGTGAAAAAAAGCCTTCCCTGAAAGACAGTAACATAACTTGAAATATTAAACATTTACTGAAAGTGGTCCAAATACTGAAAGTTGTATCCTACTAGGTACAGGGCAAAGAGATTGCCATATTGTCTGGCAAACAGCAGAAATTTTTTATGCTTAAAGCATTGTCTTTGTTGCACAAGATACCTGAAAAGTGAAAGGATACTAGATGTGCTATAAAAAGTGTAAATTTTCTGCTTTAATGTGTATTTCAAAAGATGCTCAAATGTAAAGACTTATATTGAGTTACTTGCACTAGTAGGTTTAAATTAAGGTGTGTTATAATTGTTAATTAGCACAGTACTTTTGAAGGAAAAGTGTTAATAAAATCTAGCCTTTTGGCTTGAGATCAGAAGTATGATTTTTGACTTACATATGCTTTTGAGGGACTACAAAGGCTGGAAAAGGCAAGGATTAGAATTGTTGTATGTAAAAATTCAGCTGCTTTTGTTGTACTGGCTACCATTAAGTTTAACCTTCTGGTACAGATGATGTTTGACTTAAAACAAAAATCAAAGCATTAATTGCCCAGTCTTTTTCAGGAAATGTTTTAAGAATGACAGTGTAAGGTCTCTTCAAGCCCAAACTATTCTATGATTCTATGTATAGAAAGTTATTTATCAGGTTTTGTGTTAAAGATTGTAACTGTGACTTTTAATATAGAATTTCTTTTCTATACTTAAGCTGAAATTTTTCAATTTGCTTTGCCTGAAGTTGGTTGGGGTGTTTTAATAATTTTTATTTTGTAAAAATAGTCAATCTTGCTTGTAACACAGGGGACATGACAACAGTATTTATTCGCTGCTAGTTAAAAATTGGCTGAATTTGTTCTCTATTTTGGTTAACCTCCTCTGTGTCATGTAACAGAGATTGTAAATTTGGTGTTATCTGTTTGGTATTGCTTGGGCCTACCTGGTGAATAATGTATTTGAAAATTCATTTTGAATTGACTGCACTAGATTTTAAAGTATGCTTTAACATGTGGCCTAACTTCATTGGTTTAGTGGGTGGAAAATTTTTAAATTGTGAACTTGTAGCACTATGCGTAGGTGTTTAAAATAGTGCTACAATTTCAAAACTGTCTTTAGAAATTAAATTTGCTCAGAACTATCCACCTTTAAAGAATGGAGTATTACCTCCATTAGTAGGACTATTACCTAAAGAATAGGAGTTCTTACCTCCTATTTACTATGTGGGGTTTTTTTGAGTATTTTCTATAGCTAACAGCAGTTCAGTAGAATTTCTTACTTCTTGCTTAGAAAAAAATAATCTGTGAAATAAAAGTAATTGAAATTACAATGCTCTTGCTGGTTAAAATGCTTATGCCATCAATGGTAAATGATCATGACTAATGTCTTCCCCCCTCCCCAGTTGCTGAATCAGCATGTATTTCATATGGGAGGAATTAATGCCATAGGTGTCTTCATAAGGTGTTTCTGGATTTGGTTATCTTGGCATGGTTGTTTTTTTCCGGAGGACTGGAAGGTGGGGCTTAGCTTGTTTTTGGGGGCTTGGGTTGTGTTTTTAAGTTAAAAAGATTTGCATTCTTCTGTTGAATAAGTTGTGACTTGTATTTTCTATACAAAGCAAGCTGTGTAATTGGACCTTGGACAACTTAAGGCAAGAATATTTTTTTTTTTCTAATTGAGGATAAAAGTAAATTCCAACTTCCTACATACCATTTGATCTATGTTACACGAAAGAGATCCTGTGGGAAATAACTATGTATAATCATATTTGGGTATCTTTGTAAGGAATAGTTCTATTAATTACTTCAAGTGTATTTGCTTATGTAGCAGTAATATTACCCTACTACCTTTTTGTTTTGAGTATTTTCATCTCTGAGTTTAGGTACCGTTGTCTTTGAAATAGTACAATTTTCCACTTCATTTGAAGACACAGTTTCTAGCAATAGTATGTAAAGTAATTAAATCAGTTTCCTGAATCACTGATGTCTGCTTGTAGCCTTCCAGGGATCTTATTGAAAGATCCACATTGTTCAGTTCAGTGAGGTTATATGGATGCCAGAAGTTGCCATTTTCCATGTATACTCTAAAGGAAGCATAAGATGATGATGGAATCTAGAGTTAGGTGAAATGCTTTCTGTATGAAGTCACTAAATCCAAGGGAGAAATGTTGGAATAGAATCAATTTGGGCCAGCAGCGATGAAGTGGGAGGAAAATAGAGGGAAAAACAATTCTTAAGTTATATCAAATTGGAGTAAATATATTGCTTGTTTTTTCTCCCAATTCTGTTCCCATGAAAGCTGAGCAAGGTGGAACTGCAGAACGCATCGGTGAATGGAGCCTTTGACATGAGCAAATACTACCTTTTGAAATACATGAAAAAATACTAGCTGGAGGAATAACTTCTCATGTCTATGTATAGACAGTTAGTTCAGTAACAAACAAATATCCTATGTGCCATACATCTCCTTCAAGGGTGGCTGTCATGGTTTAAACCCAGCCAGTAACTCAGTACCATGCAGTCGCTTGCTCACCCTCCACTTCCCTTCCCCTTCCAGGTTGGAATGGAGAGGAGAATCGGAAGAATGTAAAACCCATGGGTTGAGATAAGAACAGTCTAATAACTAAAATAAAGTAAAATATAATGATAATAGAATACCAATAACAATAATGATAACAATAGGAAACAACAAAAGAAGAAATGAAAGCTCAGAAAACACAAGTAATGCACAGTAGAATTGCTCACCACCTGCTGACTGATACCCAGCCCCACCCAAGCAGCAATCGGTCCCATCTGGGTGACTCCCCTGCGGGTTTACGTACTGGGCGTGACATGCTGTGATATGGAATACCCCTTTGGCTAGTTTTCTAGCTGGTTCTTATTTTACAGTTTTTTTTAATAGTGGGTTTACTACTATGGAATGAGACATGAGAATTTCTTTATTTTTTTTTAAATCTGCTCATATCGAGCATCTGGTTTTAGTGCTCCATATGCATGTTTATTGGGGTTATTCAGTGTTTGTCAATAGGTTGTACTAAACACAAAGAAATGTGGTGTATTGACTGATCACTTACTAGAAAGTCAGTGAAGTCGATGTCTTCGGTAAAAAAAAAACAAAAACAAAAAAACAAAAAACCAAAACTAAACACAAAACAAAAACAAACCAAAACCCCCCCAAAAACAGCCAAGGCTTATTCCAGTGAAAGACTCTTTCAATAGTAATGTTGAGAAGGTGATCTGGTACAGACTAAAAAGCCTGTTTAGTTATAGATCTTTAGTATATGTTTGGTTATGTCATCTTCAGGATTTTTTCTGAAGCAACTTTAGCCTGGGTGGGGTGTATTGAAATTGCTCAACTGAGGCAATCAGTGCAATGAAATCAGAATTTAGAAGGAGAATGATTGATGTCTTGTGTAGGCTTTTGACGCTGTAATTTAGATAATTATGTCCTCTTTCCATCTTTTGCTTTCTCTGCTACCCTGCCCTTCAGATTTTGTTTTTGCACGCATACCCACACACCTACCCTGCTTAATTGTTTTTTGTGCTAGTTGTTCTTTCTTACATCATATTTTTTATTTTTTTAGCAGCTTCCTTGTTTTTTTAGTATTTTGCTCTTGTTTCTATTCTTATATCCTTGTATCAGCATTTTGGGTTTTTCTAGGGCAATGGTAGTATTTTTCTGCCTGGACGGAAATGTAGATGAAAATGAACTTCCTTGGGTTTTGTGTTTGCACTAGCTGTAGTACTGTGCTGTGTTTGACAGGGCACCTTACTTCAGTGGTAGATGGATCTGGTGGCTAGTGGAATGCATGGCTCTTTGTGATTGGCAGCCAGGGTTATAAAATCATAAAAGCAGCCATGCAAGGGCATATGAATACTCAGTCAAGCCTGAAGACTTGGTCCTGAGTGGCCAGTACTAATTCTTGAGGAAAGCTTGAGACAGTTGAGACAAGAAGATAGTCTTGAAGGGTATTTTAGAGAGCACATCACACTAATGGACAGAGGGAGGTGGAAGTTGCGTTTTTGTTCCTGATCATTTTTTGTTTTTCTTTGATGAATATATATTTTCCTGCTTCTGGTGTTTAGGACATTCCATGACAATGAATTCCAGTTTTATTAAAATGCTATGTGGTGGTTTTATTGAAAGCTTTCCATTTCCTGTACTGTAAAGATCCACAGAATATTGTTTTGTTTTCCCTGTCATTCATGATTTCATATGCTTCTGTCATAACTCCTCCCCAGAGTAGTACAAATTAGTTGCTTCCTGCAGTAAAAGGTGTTTGATATCTATGATCGTCCTAGTAATTAATTATTGTAATTTTTCTTTTCACATGGGCAGTAATAGAAATGGAGAATATGGGAGTGGGATATGAACCTAAACTGCAGAGTGTGGAAGACACAAATTTGCTAGGCATGGATGTGTATACACTGACAGAATGATGTTTGCTTTTCTGTGCATTTCCTAATGATTCCTAATATTATTTGACTGCTGCTGAACATTGAGCTAACTCTGCCATAGGCATATCTGTTGTAACACAAAATCTCTCTTAAAGCTCCTCAAGGAATATGTCAAGATGTTGCCCATATGATCCACATTAAAAAGCTAATTCTGATTTTTGCAACTTTGTTTAGTTAAGGACCCTAACTAAATTTGTGATTAAAATTGTAACTGAAACGTGTGTATTTATTTTGAACAAAAATATTTTTGTTTTTTGGGCTCAGAGTGAGACATTTGAATCAAAAAAAGGTGTAAGAAAAGAACAAAGTGGGATATTAACTTAACTATGTAGTTCACTCTGATATATTACCCTGAGGCAGTTATTTTGCCAGCAGAATATAGCCAACAGAAGATGTTGATGGCTGGAGTTTGAAACTTAAAGCTATTGTAGATACTACTTGAATGCATGCAGTCTTTGGTGCTTGTGCATGAGCTGCTGCTTGAACTTATGTTACTGTAAGGATACTTTCTGAGTGCTTTTACAGATTCATTTCATGGACACGCTATTAAACAGTCCTGTGAAAAGGAGAATTGATAAAGAAATATACTGTAAAGTTCTCCCAATGCAATTCTGTGCCTCTCTGTAGGATTCTTTTTTCCCCAGCATACTCACACTTCTCAAAAGGCATCTGGGATGGATTCTGCAGTGCTTTTCACATGATGCCTGAGAAGGTGTGGTCACTGAAAAGTATACAAAGAAATGGATCGTCACAATCTGGGTATGGTGAAGATACAGTAAGGAGAGCATTGTGATGCCCTCCGGTTCAAATTTAGAGAACTCTGTGGATTAGATTTGAAACATGAAAGCATCTGAATATGCAAAATTTTGGCTACTGAGGCCTTTCTTGGAAAACTTAATAACTTAATTTACCTGATGGACTCCTCAGGTGCAGCAGAAGTATTGAGATGCCAGAGGTGAAGCAGGTGATTGATTCCCTTATCAATCTGTTTTGAAAACACACAATTTATTTTATTTTTTTTGTGCTAGCTGCTTAGAAACAACATTATTTCAATTGAATTTGTTAACTCCTATTTATGTAGTGTTGGCTGGGTATTGATGATTTAATATTCTGAAAATCAAATTAATGTAAGTCTAAATTAATTTGTTGTTCATTCACACAGGTGAACACAATTTGCTGGAATGATACAGGAGAGTATATTTTGTCTGGTTCGGATGACACCAATCTGGTAATTAGTAACCCCTACAGCAGAAAGGTAGGCTTGTTTCTGGATAGTCAATAGTTTTAAATAAGATTATTTTTCAAGATATTGCGACATTTTTCAAGGTATTTTTCAGATATTAGTTGTTGCCTGACAAAGATAACATCAGGTACTTTATAGTGTTTATAAGTGTGTATAAAACTTCACAGTGCTTTAAAGCCTTAGAATTCTTAGCCCTTGTGACATAGGTATTATCCCATTTTACGTACGTGGTCTAGCCCAACAGGGTCATGGTCTCACAATAGATAAGTGTCAGAGTTAGGAATAGTATTAAGTCATTCTTGTGAAATCTTATAGTCAGATAAATTGTTTTCTGTTTCATTTTAGTTTTAAAACATTGTATTAGCTTTTGCTGTATGTAATATACTGTGTTGTCTTTCTTTAACGTGGTTGAAGCACCAATCTTGATTAAAATACTTATTACCATTTGAAATTACATTGCCTTCTGTGTGCATTTGTGTGGCTAAAGAAGAATTTGAACTGGAATAGGGGAAGCAGGCTTATGAAGGGGAAAGTATTGTAAAGGTCTCTGCTTGTCCATTTCTACACTCATATGGGTTGTGATTCAGTTGAATAGCTTCCAGTAACGTCAACTAGCCTCCATCACATAGTAGCAGTGTTCCACACCTTGCTTTTTAAGGAGCTGCTGATAGTGTGATAGAACAGATGCTCTGAACAGTGCATCCTCCAGTGCTGGGGATGCTGTACAGCAATGTTCAAGTGAAGTCCTTTCTTCCGCATTTTCTCAGAGGTTGAGAACTAAACCTTGAAGACACGCTGAGAAAGTAAACGGGGAAGGGGGAGATCAAATATGTGACTGGGATGGTGGAAGAGAGTTTGAATAGAAAGTTATGGAGGCAACAAAATTTTGCCTTCCTGAAAAGCTGTGCTTTGACTGGAGGTAAAGCTCTGCCATCTTTTATCTTGTGTGTATTTCAGGTTATATAGATAGACTATTAATCTTTTTTGGTTTGTTTTGTTTTTTGCTTTGTTTGTATGTGTGTGAATTGTTCAAAAGGTGTGAAATAGCACTCCTGAATTACTAGATGTAAGCTTTCACTGGCAGAGAAATTTCATCTGCATAATGTTTTCTTTGAATTGAGTGGGAATTTTGAAGTAATTGTTATACTGTAAACAACTTAGTTTATCTTTTTCCTATTTGCGGTGAAAATACAAATGGTTGGTTTAAATGCTGCAGATGGGAGAGAGAAGGTAACAAGGGAATGTTCACTGTTTGGTAGACTAGTAAGAAGTATGTTAGGAAATACAAAGAATCATCACAAAGCATTTAAAACCAACAACGATAATGAAGTAAATTATATGCTTCTCTGCTGTACTGTAGATGAATGACACTTAATTGAGACTAAGTCTAGTTAGTCTAGTTTATTGCCCTTTAACCATGTTCTTAAATGCTTACTTATTCTTGGCTGGTTTCAAAGTAAAAAATATGGTTCTCTCTCTTAAAGTGAGTTCTTTTTAAGAGTACCATCAATTTTTAAGCTCTATAAAGTTGGCTTGTATTACAGTGTCTTATTTTCTTGACCCATGATATTTCAGATCTTCTAAATCTCTCATCACTGACAAGCTGGCTGGCTGCAGTATCAGTCTGGACCTGTGTTTTACTTGGAAAAAAACCTGATGTGATATGTAACTAGCATTTTACAAAATGTGGGAGTTGCATTCCAGTCCTTCCATTTTGCAGACTACTTTGTGCAAGTGCATAAGTGAATATCTTCTGTAAAACTGCCTTATTCTTAGAAGAAATCTGGTATAAAGCCAGCTTCTTCGTTCTGTTCTATTAAACTGTAGATTACTAGCAGCTTGTACATTTTTGATGTTCTGTAGTACTTGAGACTGTATTATTTTCCCGTTTGTTATTTGCTTTGAAAGTATTAACCTGATACAGCATTCTTTTTGCTTTCTTCCTTAGGTTTTAACAACCATTCGCTCAGGACATAGGGCCAATATTTTTAGTGCAAAATTCTTACCATGCACCGATGACAAACAGATTGTATCTTGTTCTGGAGATGGAGTCATTTTTTACACTAATATTGAACAAGATGCAGAGACCAACAGACAATGCCAGTATACCTGCCACTATGGAACTACCTATGAGGTACCTCACAAAAGTATATGATAATTTTAAGATAGGTGGAACACATCTTTTCTTGTATTGTTACCCAAGATTTTAACCAGATGTCTGAGAGCTTTATTTCAGTGAGAATTAAAGAACCTTTCTTTTAGCTTTTTTTATTTGTTTTGTGGGGATTTTGTTTTGGTTTTGTTTTTTAAATCTTAGAGTCGGTTTTAAAAGCGAAATATGTTGACTAAATGAAATGGGAGACTTTCCAAAACGTAGTGCCATTAAGACCACTTTCTTTGCAAATATAATAGCTGAATACATCTTCAGTGAAAGAATCCTCTGCAGAGCAATACTGATTTTAAATTGTACTGTGAATTTCTTTCTTGAAATAGGTTGGGGGGGGGGAGGGCAGTGGTTGTGTTTTTCATTTGATTTTTATTCTTCCCCTCCCCAAAAAAAACTTTTCAGCATCAATGCCTTCTTCACACTTCTTCCAAGAAATGATTATTTCAGCATATGAAAAACTTAATCTGAAAAATGTTTTTACAGTTTTATGTCATTTCTCATTTGTATTCTGGTTAACTCTCTGTGTAAATTCAGAGCCAGTGTTTTCAATCCTCCCTTGCAAGTTTTGTTCTTATAAATAAGCAAGTGAAGAAGCAAAGTGTTTGAAAGACAATCAGATTTATTGATCTGTTTATTTTAATGTCAGCAAATTCTGCTGCTTGTAGAACTTACCATGCTTAAAGTAAAAAAAAAAAATACTGCTATTTCCTTCTCAGGTTATAAGTTTGAGTTTGTTTGTTTTAACAATAGCATAGTACACACACAGAGGGAAAAATCCCAAATCCATTGCTTTCTTAACTATTTAGCTCAGATTTCATAGTAAGCTTTTAAATCTTTTTCACGGTATGTTAAGTGAACAAAATATTTTAAAACCTATGCTAAAAAAAAGCTAGGGGGTGTGAAAAGGTTGTGTGAAAAACGAGGATGGCCAGAGTCAATCTTTGATCATGTAGTAATAGTATCCTTATGGTTTTAATTACATGTGTTCCGTTAAAGATTTTGTCAAAAACACTTCCTATCTGCGGGGTAACTTTGTAAATCAGTTGAGCTAACCTTGTAGTATTCACTCTGTTTCTGGGATTTGTGGTTTTGGTTAGGTTTTGCCTGGGTTTAAGACAATTTTTGCAAAATGTGATTCTGGATCCCAGGCTTACATTGTCTGCTTTTATTTTTGAGATTTGTTTTGATTGAGAAACTACTTTCCTTTAAATAACATCAGTCCTGATGGTTTCCAAACTGCCTGAGTTCTCACTGAAATTTACTATATATAGTGGATTCTGTAAGTTGATTGGATGTTCTCTGTATCTCAAATAAAACCTTTCTGATAAGCACATCTAGAGACAGAGATGCTACATCTTAAAGCTGAAATGTCTGTGTTGAGAAATCTATCAGGCACTGGATTGTAGCTTCCTGGGGAAACCCCTTGCTGGCTGGTTGCAGGCTTTAGGGACAGCCACTTACTGGCTCAAATGGTACCTCTGTTTCCTTTTAGCTTGTGACTGTTTTGAGTTTGAGAACAAGATAATGGTTATGGATGCTGTGTGAAGGAGACGTAAAGGTATTGGTGGAAGTGTCATTAGAGCAGTTGGTTGGAGTGCGTGAAGTTTGGGGTCGTGGGCTGGGATGATCAGAGTGCAGCAAATGAAAGAGTTGGTGACACCATAAAAATCACAATGAGAAGTCACTGTGGGTGTCTTAAGTTTTGATCTGCCCGAGCTTGGGTTGACCAACAGTTTGGTTGATTGCATGAAGTGCCTGACACCCAGTGGTGCTGCAAACCAATTATCAAACTGGCTAAATTCAATGAAGGCAGTTGCCAATTGTGCTTGTGGGTCAGGAGTAGTAACAAATGCCAAAATGTACCACTTGTAACCTGTAATATGAGAATGACCTTTGTTTCTTTGCAAGGTGGTATCCTCAGTGATGATGGTATGATCATTGTGAGCTGCTAAACCAGATGATAAAATATAAATTTCATAGGTACAACAAATTAAACTTGTCAAAACAGACAGTATGAGTTGGAAAAATATTTTAGAAGAAATATGGAGAGCCCAACAGCCCTGCAAATCAAGCTGAAAATTTCATTGTTGTCCATATAGGATGGCTATAACTGAACAGTAACTAATTGTATGAATATAGTAAATTCCTTTGAAACCATTAATTGAAGAGAATATGGACATTTGACTGCTATATTGGACAGTCAAAATGGTGGTATTAGGGATGACTTCTATTCAGCAAGTAATGTTAATAAGAGGGCAGTATTGTTTTGAATGACAGTAGTGTGATACTGTTTTGGTTGTTTATACTGTTTTTAAAGACGGTTAATGGAAGGAATCTCAAAACCCCTGTATGACATTGAAAGTTTTAATAACAGTGTCTCTTTTAGATGTTACTTTTCTTAGCCTGTTTTGCACTGAGCTTTAACATATCTTAAACTTGAGCTCTCTTCAAAAAGCCTTTGAAAAGATATGTTTATATAAAATATCTTGGAAGGTACTTTATAAAGATTATCAATTATGTTACTGTGTAATAAATCAGATACTTGAACATTAAATACATGTATTACTGTGTGACATAGCAGACCTTTTTTTGAGCCTTGGCATACGAAAGTATAGTAGGGTAAATAGGGCTTTTCAAGCAAATGGCTGAGATACAGCTTCAGCTTCTGACATAACACAACTTTGTCACTGAGAGGTTTTCTGAGTGGGAAGGTACTGTGATGTTGCTACCCAGCTGTATGTAACCACATCATCATATTAAATACAGAATTTGACTCAGTGGATTCTCTAAATAACAAAAGCTAACACCATCTACTCTGAGGTATTAATTCTAAATGGGAGCGTGGCTTGAATTTATACTGTGCTTTAAACTCAGAGTTTATGACAGTTCAGGATGTTACAAAAGCATTCATTGAAATGGAGGAATGTGGTTATGAACTGTGGGAGAATCGGACAATTGTTTTTAATTGTGGGAGAGAGCAGAATAAGTAGGGGGAGAGAAATTCTTGAAACATGTTTCTGAAGAATTTGTTTTTGCAAGGCCATTACATGTTAATTTTTACTCGGCCAAATGCTTTTCATTGCCCTTCATGTTAATGGCATTTCAGAAAGAATATACTTTTATGAATAACTTATCTTCATATTTTCAATACAGTATAATAATATAGCTATATATTTTTAAAGTTAAATAGAAAACAATTTTTTAGTGAAAAAAGATTTATATATATAATATGTATTTATTGAACATAAATATAGTAATTATTGGGGTTGTCGCATCTTGATTTCTCTATTTCTGCATTTATAAAGTATTTAGTATGCTTTTAAATACTGTATATAAAAACTGTTGTGCAAGTGGATGTATGTAGTGCACTACTACATGTGTATTGTGAAATAGTATCAGCGTGAACAAAAATAAAATGCAGCTATTAGAAACAAGAGCTTGCTGTGTTAAAATACCACATTCAGCAACATACTTGGAACAAAGTAGATTATATAAATGAAAGGTCTGAATCGAAATATAGTAGAAATGCTTGAAGTATTTAGATTGAAGAACAATTGCTGGCTAACTGTAACTACAGTAATGAAATCAATTTGAGTGAATTTCCATATGTAATGCTAATTTATTGATGAATAATAGTCATAGCTTAGACATTTATTGTTCCATTGTTATTAAAACCTTGTCTTTGTTCAGTCTGTTAAACTTGTTTGGCAGCAATAAGTTTTGCCATAGCATACATTGTCTCAGTTAATATACTGAGTATTACAACAAGAAATGCCGAATCCTGCAGAGATTACATTTGTAATCCCATTTTAAGTAGAGATTTACAGATATCTGTAGTTTACCTCAGATGTCCATAGATTACCCTTACTGGGGGAGTTAGGAATAAATAATCACATAAGAAAGTATTAAAGAATCAGTCATTTGCTCTGTGTTGAATTCGCATATTACACTAATACTGATTTTTGTACTTTATAAATTTCTATGAAGTTATTGATAGTAGTGGAAGTGTACCAAAAGAAAAATACTTCTAGTTTCTACAGCATTCTTTGCCTTGTGTTTAAAGGATAGAGTGTAAAACAGGAATGGCCTGTGGAATTCAGCTTTAACATCATGGTTTACTTTTTATTTTATCTGAAGGAGGCCTTCTTGAGTAAGGCCATACATATGAGACTCCATCTGACTCTTCCCCAGTTTGAGTAGGGCTGAGGTCAGGAAAATGGTGCAATGCCATGCTCTCTTAAGAAGTAAAAATAAATTAAAATAAAAAATAAAGTGCAGAGAGGTGGTAGGTTAGTAACAGCCTTTCATGCACAGTGCATCAGGGAACTAGTTTGAATGTAAAGGAATGGCCCAATGGGAATGAAAGCCTTCTAGTATTTTCATGTCATTCTGATTTCTGAGGGTTTTGTCTGTTACTGTCTTCTGTTAGTTGATGGAGAATAAACTGAGCTTCTTTTAAATTATTGCAGCAAATTGATTACTTGTCTGAAACCTGAATGCAGTAAATGTGTTCCTTATTAAAAGATAATAGAAATATGTAGATTTTGACCTAGAAATACTTAATCTTATGTAAAATTCCATAGTTTGTTTTAATTTCAGTAGTTCATACCTTTTCTTGAAAATGAAGAAACATCAGCAATTTTTCAGTTTTCCTCTTTATTTCAATAGGAAGTTTGACTTGAGTCGTAATTGTTTCAGTCTTTACTGACGCTCAAGATGTTGATGTTTTTATTTTCAAATAAATGTTATTTCTGGAAGTATTAATGCCTTTTTTTTTTTAATCCTTTGTTGTTTTTTTTTAATCAGATTATGACAGTACCAAATGATCCCTATACTTTCCTCTCTTGTGGTGAAGATGGCACTGTAAGATGGTTTGATACTCGAATCAAAACAAGTTGCACAAAGGAAGATTGTAAAGATGTAAGAGTGAAATCTTTTAATAAAGATGACCTAAATGTAAAGCTGTACATCATACAAACATAGGATATGAATTCTGGTAAGGCTTTTAGAAATAATAGATTTCAGGGTCGTTGGTGGAGATGACAACATGTTTCCTGAGAAACAAAAAAAGTTTGGGGAGTCCTTTTTCTTTCTACTTCTTTTTTTTAAAATGTATTTTATTTTAATATCTCCTAATTTTTTGTTTGTTTGTTTGTTTGTTTATGAACTTTGGTGTGAGGCTTCAGATATGATAGAAAGGATTCTAGTTGAAATTAAATCTCTTGGTCTGGTTTACTTTAGTTACTATGAAATGCAGATTTGGAGGCAAAAAAATGAGCCTTCAAAATCATCTGCAACTGTGTGTTAAGCATCATTTGTCCCTGTGTGAGAAAAGATTTGGTAATGAATGATACTAGATCAAGTTAGTCACTGGTATTACTCCCTGGAAGGTAAGGTGTTGGTGGTGTCCACTGTGTTTGGGTTTCAGGAACAGTTTTAATATTGAAAAAAAGCCTGGCTCCAAAGTATGTACTACTACTACAAATTAATTTTACTCAGTTTTGTGCATATTTATAAATTTTAGGGGTTTCTTTCTTTTTTCTACCTCAATACAATTGCCTATTAAATCTAAATAGATTAAATCTATTCTGATCCTTTATTAATATAAATTAATTAATACTGTTTCTACGTATTTGATACTCTTCTATACTACTTCTACTCTTCTAAAACAGTTACATGTGTTTCCATAGGAAAATCCAAGGTGCAAGCTAGTTTATAAGTCTGTGGTTGTTATGCTTATCTATTCTTAAATGTATGTTGTTTTGTTTCGGTGATTATTTTTTTTTCTTTTTTTCTGTGATTTGGTCTGTTTTGTTTGTTTGCTTTTTTAGTTGATCTCATGCTATATTTCATTCTCTGATAGTTTTCCTTCTCTACAGTGGCATTTTTGTTTGGCATATTTACAATCTATTTTCACAGTGCCAGAACTAGTTTTCTTAAAAACTCGTTGACTAAATGTCCTGAAGTAAAAAATTAGAATTATACTTCAGATATTTAGAGCCATTATTTGAATGCTGTATTTCTGTTTGTTCCAGGATATTTTAATAAATTGTCGTCGTGCTGCCACTTCTGTTGCTATCTGTCCACCAGTCCCATACTATCTTGCTGTGGGTTGTTCTGACAGCTCGGTAAGGATATATGATCGACGAATGCTTGGTACAAGAGCAACAGGTAGGAACTTTACCTTACAGTAAGCTTTTGTAACCATTTGCAGTTCCAGTTTCTATTCTTTTTTCCCAAAATAGATGATGAATAACTGAAATCTAATATACCAAATGAAATGTAGCTTCCTTCTCTGAGGACTATGCTTTGTAGTGATAAATTTCACTCTAATATGTGCTAATACAGAAATCCTCAAGTAAGTAAACTTAAATCTCTTCATCCATCTTAGAGTACACTGTATACTGAATGCAGAAAAAGACCTTTCATAATGTCTCTTCTCTTGTCTTGAAATGTATGATTCCAAGATTCCAAAAAGCTAGTGATTGCAGCCTGCAGTCGTCCACCTGAATTGTAATGAAATCCATATATTCTTGTACTCTGCCATGCTGGAATGTGTTGCTTCTTATGGGAAGCAGTCTTAATATCATGGAATATGCTTAGCTTTGCAGTAGTTGTTGCTATATCTAGCATAATTTCACTGAAGAGCTACAAATGCTTCAGATGCTTATCCAAGGATTTTATAGAAAAAGATATGGGTGACAAGCAGAAGTGTGTTACATAGTTCTAACACAACTCTTTCTTATAATGTGTCATCAGTGTTTGGACACATGAATTAATAAACATAGCTGTGCACACACATTCATGCAAGTAAACTGTGTCACACCGTCGGTCATTTCTTGCAGTCTTTTCCTGTTGATGATTGTGGTGGAAGAGAAAGGGACAGTATTATTATGTCTCAAAGAAAAAGTAGTATTTTAAAGAACATTTTGGGTAGCAAATTTATGTCTGAAATTTTCTAAACTTCATATAATGAATTCCTTCATAATTTGTGTGTAGATATAGATATGTATTATTACTGTGTGAATGTTCTTAGATTCCAAAATTTCCATTTGTACTACATTTGGCAGCATCCATATACCATCATTTGATAGGTATGTGACACATGATTATATCTGTGTATGTGTTCTCATTTTTAATAGCGTACATATTGTTTGTAAATAAAAATACAAATTACTAGTAAGCTCTGTCACTATTCAGATCCAATTTAATGCAGAAGCTACAGGATACTTATCTTCCCCTCATAATCTTTTGTTGGATGTTAAATAAAGAGTATATTGAAGTTGTTGAAAATTTGCAACAGTAAATGTGTCATCTCTTTGTCTCTCCTCTCCCTCTCCTTCTCCCTCCCTTTTTTTTTGTCCATACAGGAAATTATGCTGGTAGGGGCACTGTTGGAATGGTGGCACGTTTTGTTCCTCCTCATCTCAATAACAAATCCTGCAGAGTGACATCCCTATGTTATAGTGAAGATGGACAAGAGATCCTTGTTAGTTACTCTTCGGATTACATATACTTGTTTGATCCCAAGGATGACACAGCACGAGAACTTAAATTTCCTTCTGCTGAAGAGAGACGGGAAGAGGCAAGTGATTAGGATGACCTGTTTTCATGGGGTCTGGGGGTGTTTTTCGTCATGGCACACTTTGTATTTCCCTTTAAATTAATCTTATATTCGTTTTGCTCTTCACAGATGAAGATGTGACAGGTAGATTGTGTTACAAAATTTGCATGTTTACAATATATTTATTTATATATTTACAGTACTTTGTCATTCTGATTTTCTTTCTTGTCTGGTTTCCTTCTCCTAAAGATAAGTCTATCTGTGTGAACCTCAGGTTATAAGACCAGCAAAGGTGGCAGGTCACTCTGAGGAGTATTCTCTGTTATTTTCCGTGACACCAGAAGCATGTTTCTTGAAATAAATACTCTTTGCTAAAAGTTGTCATATAATGACAGAGATGTGGGTGTACAGAATGTTCAGGTTCAGGAGGTAAGCCACTGCCACTGAACAGTATTAAAAAAAGGCCTGTTACTAGCAATGACCATCCTGTATGTACTGGGCCACTAGGACAAATAATGTTGATCAGAAGGAGGTGTATATTCATAGGACTGAGGAATAATGTCCATTTGAATTACACCATTACCTCACTGGGGCAGGAGAAAGCAAAGAGGAACCCAGAAAACTGTGGTATATGAATCGTTCTGCACTTCTCCCTTTTTTTCTGTGTAATGTTAATCTGATGTGAAGTAATTTAGTGGAGAATTGACTGCTTGGTTACTATAGAGACAAGATTGTGACCACCTGTTAATAACACATCCTATACATTCTTTTATTTTGTAGGCACAGAATATATTCTGTAATCTCTTCTTGCTGAATGATTTCCCTTAAATGCTATTTTCACCCTGTCTGAGTAAGAAGAAATGTAAAGCTTTCTTCCTGAATCTGCTGGCTCCTGAAAGTTAACACTTTAATGTGCCTTCACCACAGGGATTTTGCATTTAATTTAAAATTTTCAGCACAACTGTTCACCTTTTTTTCTCTCTCTTTTTTTCTTTTTCTTTTTTAAGCCAGAAACATCCAACCAATACACTTGATTTCAGGCTCTGAGCTGCCTTTCTGAATGTTCAAAGCACTAGCTGTTTCTCTTCAAGTCGCAGAAAGTAATACTACTTATGTAGTACTTGTTTTATAATTCTTGCTGCAAAAAACTCTGTTATAAAAAACCACCACAGGTTAAAAATAAGTTGAGGTTTATTTTCAAAATATGTCTTTTGTCAGTGTCTAGTTGTTTTTTTCCTTTTGTTTAATATCACATCCATATTGCATTAAACTGAAGCTTCATTTTTGACATGAAGAGACTTTGTTATTGTTCTCTTTGGAAAGCCTCAATTAACATAGTGAAGTTAATATTGCATAAAGGAAAAGCTGTGCTAGCTTTGAGAGTCATTAGGTTACACTGTTGAATTTCCGTGTAGCTGAAACTCATGAATATTATTAATACAGTGTTGTACAGCTGATGTTACATATTTTGTGATGGATACAAATTTATGTAACTTAAGAAAATGGAGATGCTGCACTTATATTTAGACTTCAAATTCTGTACTGTCCAACATAAATAACTTTGTAATACCTTTCTTGTTCTTACCCCTCCTCTTGCCACCCTCCACCTTTTTTCTTATAGTTACGGCAACCTCCTGTTAAACGCTTGCGGCTAAGAGGGGACTGGTCAGATACCGGACCAAGAGCAAGGCCCGAGAGTGAACGAGAAAGAGATGGTAAAGTGTTTGCAGTTAGAGGAAAGGGTGTTACCTCTGCTTGTGTGTTTTGTTTTGGTTGGGTTTTTGTTGTTTTACATTTTGTTTGGCTTGGGTTTATTTTTCAGTTCTTCTCAAATATTCCTGAAATATGTAATGCTTTGGATTAAACTGTCCATATTTTAAGATTCAGACAGGTCTTAAGATTTTATTTATTTATTTATTTATTTATTTATTTATTTAGTATTTAACACAGAACTGGTATTCTGCAGTGATATTTTTTAAAATGTCAAAGTTGAAAATATTCTTACCAGAAAAATTATGTTGCTTCAGTTAGGCTGATTTAAATCAAGGGGAGCTTACTTTATTGGTTGTGTAGTAAGACAAATGCATATTTCTCCTTTTGTAGTTAAGACTCATGCAATCTAAGTTACAAATGAAATGCTCTGTAAAGTTACATTAAGAGTCTGAAGTTTAAAGCAATAGGATTCTAGTATCATTCACTTTTTAATAAAATACATGCTATAACTAAATTTTTATGATTATCATTTAACGTTTGTAATATAGTGCTCAATTCCTTGAGGTTTCAGTAACTAGAACATTTCCAAAGCTATGCTTTAGTGTAAGAAAATGAGATACCAAAGCAGGGCAGAGGATGCTTTGTCACTTATCTTCCTCTTCATCTGTGTTTCTGTTTAAATCTAACATTGTATTTGTTCTAGTTCCCTTTTCTGCCTACCATTTTCCTTTCTAGATTTTCTGTGTTGGTTTTCTCATCTTCCTGATTCACCAAACTAGAAGCGTCTAGGTGTATCAGACTAATGGTCCATGTAGAGTAGGTTTCTATATCTGACACATACAGTAGGAGATGCTGTCTGGGGAGAGAACAGGAGCCTGTTGTCATATCTTAGTCTCTTGTCTTTGTTGTTCCCCCAGTATTCAAAGTTACTGGATTAGAAACCTTAGAGGGTATATTCCTACCTGTTCCAGCATGTGCGTATGGTTCTATTGCCTGTGAGTTTCTGTAATCCTTTTTTGAACCTGTTGTTAATATTTCCAATGGCAGAAAAATCCAGAGTTCACCCACTGTATAAAGGCTTTCTTTTAAACTGCTCTCTTTAATTTCATAATTTCTTCATGTGCCTTCGTATCCTAATGTCACAGGATTTGATTAACAGTTTTACATTCTGCTTACCCTTTCATTCCAGACACTGTATTTGTATATTTCCTCGTATTAGGGACATTTCAGCTATTATTTTTGTTGCAGGTTCTTCCCGTCAAAAGTAGTGGTGGCTTTGCCTTTGCACGAAGTTGCTTTTGTTAATTTTTATTTCTTTTTTTTTTTTTTTAATTCTTCACCCAAGGTTTCCAGATGCAGAGACTCAGATGTCTGATTCTTAGGAAAATAATCAAGCTATACAGGAATAGGAACAGCTTGAGCTGGGTGCCTCTGAGGAGGGAGCCAGAACAAAAAAATTCCCAGGGCTTTGTACCCTTACTTGCTCTGCACCTGACCATCACAAACTGTTCACATGCCTTGCACATGTCTTGGTCCAATGGTGAATTTTGGTCTGGGATCTCCTCACTCATTGTTCGATTCTTTTGTGTTCTTGAGGCCAGCTGTAAATTACTTCTTACCTCTCCCAGTTTGTTTCTCCTTGCTAACAGATGCAACTCCTTTATCTTCCAGTTTACACTGGCCTTTGTTTACTTTGTAACTAAGTTGCTTTGTAACTAAGCACAGGTTGTAAATTAAGTTCAGCTTTATCTAGTTGGGAGTTAGCTGCTTGCAGCATAAAGCTCCAGGCACTTCAGCTTCCTATGCTAAGTGACTGCTCAATGCTAAACAAAACTACCCAGTCAAAAAAACTTGGTTAAAGGAATTCATCTAAATAAACTTTATCTAAATTATTTCTCAGCTAAATATCTTCAGTGTCCTTCTTAGCTATCATTTCCCCATTGTATCAAATAAATCTGCTGGGGAAAAGGACTCCTCTAGTATAGACATTGTCTAGATTTTTATTTTCTCAAAGCAAAGCTTCAGTATCTTCACTGTGTGTTATTTGATACAACTCTGTAGTGACTGTGAGATAATAGCTTTATTGCATTAGTTAGGCATGTGGTGCTGACGAGTGACTTACTTTTCTGTTCATTGTCCTCTCTTCCCATCATTAGCTACCTTTTGTCTGTTTTCTTCAGCTGTTGCATTTCATTTTTGTGTGTTTCAAGCTTACAAGGTCTGAGCTGCTCTGTGTGGGGTACAGGAAGGGAATGAAGGATCCCAGGGAAGGGTCAGAGACTTGCAGTGTGGAAATGAGGATAGACAAGGGCATTGGGGTCAGATTGAGAGGCATTGTTTGGGGCACGTGATGGTGGTGTGTTCCCCTTCCCTTTTCAATTCCCAGTAATGTCTTTTAAACTCAAGCAAATAATCTAAAAGCAAGGTCTAGTGAAGATTATATGCAGTCCTAAAAGATAATAAGTTGTGCTGGATATTTGTTTAGTCTTTCAGCTTATATAACACCTATGTGGATGGCAGCACTGATCTTTGAGAGGCATGTTCTCATGGTACATGTTCTTCCCAAATATGCTTCAGAATCTTTTCAGCTTTCATATGCAGGGGTTGTGGTTTTTTTTTTTGTTGTTGTTGGGTTTTTTTGCACATTGGTATTTTGATAAGTAATTGTACTTCACAGGGACCCTATTTCCTAAGGTCTTCAATCTCAAAACTTTTCCAAAAGGTCCTTAAACACCATGTACTTCCAAAGTGGTTGGGGGGGGCAGCAGAAGCTCTTACTTCAGTAAGAGTGGAATGGTCCAGTCCAGAGGAATGGACTTCTACTGGAAAAGGCCAGTGTGTTACAAACAACCTCAAACCAAATAACCTCCGCCAAAGCACCACATTTCACAGAATACAAAAAGCACTGAAAGATTCAAATATTCTACTTCATCCCTTTACAAATGGAATTTTTCCTATAGTCTGTCTTGGAACAAATTTTGTTTCATATGTAATAAAATATAAAATAAAATGAGAATAAAATGTTTTATGTTGTAAGTCTGTCAAAGATTTTGCTGCTTGAGAGTCTTTTGAAATCTTAAGATTAGATCCAAAAGGTGAAAATGAAAAGCCCTAAAAGAACACTGCTATTGTATTAAATTGTGCTTATGAGGAAAATCCTAAGTCATGAGGAAGTCTTTTGGAAATATTAAAAACCTACCAATTTTATGTTAGTCTTTTTTTGCTCTTTCATTGTTTAATGATAAAAGTGGTTATTTTGTAATTAGCTGGAAAAAGCATAAAAATCTAGGCTTTCTTATTTAACCACCATTTAAAACTGAATGACATAAATTTCACAATGTCATGTGTACAAGAGCTCCAGATAATTGTATGCCAGAAAAGGAGGAAGGATGATTGATTTTTATGTGGTGCTTTATTCAGCTGCCAATTCTTGCTGGACTGTTTTGATGGAAAAGGGGTATGATTCAGGGAGTTATAAGTTGCAGTATAGGGCTTTTTTTTTAGTGGAAGAAAAGGGGGAAAGTGAACATTTTTGTAGACTTGTAGATGAAACTTTTGTATTACTTGTTTTACAGGGGAGCAAAGTCCTAATGTCTCTCTAATGCAGAGGATGTCAGACATGCTGTCAAGATGGTTTGAAG
This sequence comes from Neopsephotus bourkii, assembly GCF_033783945.1. Taxonomy (NCBI): domain Eukaryota; kingdom Metazoa; phylum Chordata; class Aves; order Psittaciformes; family Psittacidae; genus Neopsephotus; species Neopsephotus bourkii. The sequence continues at coordinate 138,100 of NW_026901267.1, forward strand.
AAGCTAGTGAAGTTGCACAAAGCAATCGAGGAAGAGGACGATCACGGTCCAGAGGTGATATCCTTCTTTTCAAGAATAATAATTTCAACAGAAAATATGCCTACACTGGATGTACAGGCCATGAGTATCAGCCTCTCTGAGGTGTAAACTAAAAAAAATTATAGTGTACTCTGAAGAACCGAGCACACTTGTTTGCCATATGAATAGTAATGCAAAGGGATCTTTAGAGGTGGAGTAAGTTTACCTTTGGGCTCTTTATTTTCTTGGTTTCTTTTAATTTTATTTTTAATCAAAGGTGGGACTAATCGGACAGATGCTCCTGCTACTAATAACGTGCCACCTACTACAGAATCAGAAACTGCAATGGAATTAGATGGTGCTGAGCCACTTCCATCATCTTCTTCTTCTACAATGTCAGCCCAAGCTCCTTCAACATCATCTTCAACAGAAAGTCCCCCTTCAACTTCATTATTGTCCTCTCCTGATAATGAACAAAGGCCTTCTTTAGGGGCCTCAGCTCAACCTGTGCTCCATCAGTCTGGTGAGAAGAAATCTATCTTGTAATTGTTTATGGAAAATGCTTTCAGTGAGAAGCAATTTTATTTTAGGATATTTTGGGTAATTGATCTCAATTTGTTTTCTTCCTTCCACATACTTAATGAGTCCAGGTATTTTATAATTACCAGGTGACTGCAGCTCTGTGGTTTAAAGAAAGAGCACAACCTCCAACTGTATACATTTGTTTGAAGAGAGAATCCCAAAGGAGATAACCAATATTGTCTTTTAAAGTAGAAATAAAAAAATATTGCATGATTTTTCTAAACTTACTGTTCTTGTCATGGAGTATAAGTAACATCATGGCTTCTTCATGGCTGTAGCAGCATCAGTGCAATGAATGGTAGAACCTATGCCTGTTGTAATCAGAAGGAAAAAGTAGAGAATGTCTCCTTCAGTACTAATCTACATCTTCAGAGTAAGCAATGGTATTTTTTGGCTTCCCAAAAGTGTCTGGATAGACAGGGATCACCTTGCATGATATTCCGTTATTGTTTAATAAATTGTTAATTTTTAAGTTTGTGTATCTTGAAGAAACTCACCTCGGTTTAATACAGACTTACATTCTTATTGTGGGGAAAAAGAAGAAAGTAGATTCCCCTGTTAATGTCAGAAACTTATTTGGGTAGTAAAAGACAGCCTTATGCTTTGACTTGTCCTTTTCCATCTCTATTCAGTAAAAGATGCCATGCCCTTTAGAGTTAAGTATTTGCACAAGAGTTTACTTTTACTTTTTTAAAAATGACTTTCTAGCCCTCACAGTTGAGGTGGAAAGGCTCATGCAATCTAAAAAGCCTACAGGTTTAGACCTGATTATTTAAAAATCCAGTGGTGTTTTCATACATTTGCCTTTTGTCTTGTAGCAGTTCTGTTGGGGCGGGGGGGAGGGTGTGAATAAAAAATAATCAAGGTCTTTGTCATTGGAAAAGTCCCTAAATTGGATGTTGTGGAGTAAAGGAGAGATAGAGATTTCCCAAGGAGATTTGCTACATTCAGTATACTGTGGCTGCTGCAGCCAAAATCTTTGGGACAGGTGAGAAATAATTAGATATCTGGTATCTGAAAGACAGGGAAGATAAAAACATCAGATGAAATTCCTTTGATGTATCATTCTCACCCTTTTAAACCTAAACAAGTATCAGACTAAGGCAAGAAGAAATATACAGTGAGCAGAAGCGTTTTAAGAAATGTATGCTGACCAGAAAAAGTGTTTTGTTCTTTGTCTCTGAGTCTGTCTGAATTTCTAAGTAAAAGTTTATTCTGCTAGCATGAAGTTGAAATTGTCATTTCTTAATCCTATTCTTCTCTAATCGCATTTCCTCTTTCCCTGTGTTACTGTGGACTTAAGACTTTTCATATATTCAGTTTCAAAGGGGGAAAGGGTTAATGGTGGTTGTTCTGGTGACAGTAGATAGTTTCTAATTTACTGTATAATGTTTGATAGGTTCTTTGAGTACACCTAAACAGGGTGTCAGATTAGCCACTGATTCTTAAAAAAAAACCACCCAGAGTCACTATAGCACACACCCCAACCCCACAGAAATAAAGCAAAACTTTATCTGGTATTCTTTATTGCCATATGCAGAATTTATTGTTAGGATCACGCATCATCTTTAAATTGTCTACAGGATTCCTGCAGGAGTAAACTTAATGCAAACTTACATGTTTGCTCAGCTAGTAAGCACCTTATCCAGTTTATGTCGCTTTTAAAACACATTACTACCAGGCAAGTTTTGGGTAACATGAGCAAGTTCAGGGAGAGGGGAAATTCCTGGGCAGAGGGAGCAGGTCATGGCAGAGCTGTACAAGTGGGTTTATGAATGGGTAGGTTTGAATGTGGATTTCCATTTTGGAATATTTGTATACTTATGTAACCCATGACAGTGCTCAGTTCTGAGATCTTATTTACTCTCAGACTCACACATAGTCTATAAAGGTGAAAATACTGCTGGCTGCATCAAGAGCAGAGTTACATCAGTTTGTTTAGAGCTGAATAAAATGTTTTTTGAATGGCGGATAGGGAAACTGATAATAGGAATGGTAATTTAAATACAGTGGGGTTGAGTAGGAAGACTGCATAAAGCTATGTTGCAAAAGATGGATGAATGGGGAAGCATTCTGGGAAACAGAAGAAAGAAAGCAAGAGGCCTTCAGCCATCATTTTGCATGAAATGATGGTAGATACAAATTTGAATATTGTAGGAAAGACTTAGGAAATGAAGAACATGCTTTTGGATGATTACTTGTTTAGAATCGGAGCATGAATTCGTAGTACAGAATGGAACAGACTTACAGACAGCTTTCCATAAATCATTTCTACAGATTTCTGTACTGAACGCAGGTGCTGGTGGTAATTCTGTCTTTGAAGTAGCAATATCTTTGCATATGTATTATCATTCATATATATTGTTGGCATAGTGTGCCAGAACAATATGCCATGTGGTGAGCGTGTGATCTTCTGCATCTGAATTGCTTCATCTCTCAATGTTTTGAAAAACTACATGTTCAAAATAGTACAAAAATGGTTCAGTGCTGTAGCTTGTTGGGATAAGTCTATCAGAATTTATATTCTAGAAGAATAAAATTGAAAATATGCGTAATTTGCAAATAATCAACAAGATCAGTGCAAAATTGCAGTAGCCTGTTTTTGTCAGTATGTTTGAAGTATGTTTTTTTTTAATAATTTTTAATAATTTTTTTAATAATTTTTAATAATTTTTTTTTATGTCAGTATTTTTTTTTTTAATAATGAGACAACAATTGTTGGAGATTTTCATGTTTGTCACTAGGGAAAAAAATTAAATTCATTTTCTTACACAGCTTGGCCCATTCAGTGGAAACCATTAATTCATATTTTACATCAATTTTAAGATGGTGTAGTTTCAAATCACAAATAAATATCCGATACAACAAACTGTATAATACTCCCCCCCAGTAATATTCCAGATACACATTGGTAACATTGGGGGAAGGTGGGGGTGAATGGAGATGGGGCACATGACATGGACAGAGGGGCAATTGACTAATTAGGACAAAGCTTAATCTTTATATGTGTTCTGATATAAAGTAACTTTGCTTTTAAATTTTGAATGGGGAAGTGGCAATAGCTGTTTTTTTTTCCTCTATTTCTATTCCTCTGTTTGCTGACAAAAATAAACATTTGCTTAGAGATTCTGAACTGTTAAAAGTTGTTGTTATTGAACATATTCAGGATAGTAGTTATTTCTTTACATTTTGAATTGCAATTCCTTTTACATCTTAAATTGTAACTGTCTCTGCACTGAGTGGAACTGAATCAGCAGCAAGTACCGAAAACTGCAATTTCAGACGTTATTGAAATTTCCTTAAAAGCATTTTCTACACTGTTTAAATTTCTAAGTTCCCTAAATATTCATGGCACATGAAAATTATTCATAGCAAATGTCTTTGATGCCATATTCCTTTTAGGAAGTATATCTTTTTCCTTCTTGCTAAACCTCATCAGCCATAAACTGGCAGGGTCAATTTCCCAGATGTGGTATTAGATTAAGGACATTAGAGCTTGTGACTGTTTGATATTAACCGATGTTTGCCATTGGTTTTTGAATTATTGGATTCTGTCTTTGGGTTTATTTCTCTTTATACAAGAAGATTGAAAATTTGTTTGCTTCACTGCAAGAATAAGGGTTATGGAATATTTGTAAAGGCTTTGCTTAGATTAAAGTTTATATGCCAATGTAATGCTCTCTAGTATTTTAACATTTCATAGTGCTGGTATTTTTTTCTTTACAGATTTCCTCATACATACAGAATACTCCAGAGTGCCCTTGATAGAAATACTTTGAGGATAGGCCTAGGCTAGCAGTTCAAAACAGGGCTAGCTAGAGCATTTGATGTGAATATTTGAGTCTGAATTAGCTTCTCTATACTACTATATTATAGATGAGAGTAGTTCAGTAGTGGTTCAGGTCAGTGTTGTGCTCCAGCCATTACTGACACAGTCTGTGTTGTTTAAAGAGAAGCACTTGCTATACAACATTTGTGTAAGTGGCAGAAACCTTCAAAGAGCAATGAAAGAATAATAATTGCTTGGACATCTACTTTCAGAGCAGTTAGCAAAAAAACCTGTTAATCAAACAGTATTTGGACTGGTACATGCCAAAAAGGGATAACTGACAAATTAATAAAGATAAAATGGTGAAAACAGTGAAGTCTTTAAAGATGGAACTGAAACAATAGTCTGTTAAGAAAATTATACTAAATTGTTTGTGATCCAATATGTTACTTTCTCTGTGCAACTGCTTAACAGTGTTTCCAGACTTTGAATTCTCACCCACTGGGAATATTGTCTAAAATAAAAAATGTGTTCATAGTAAAGTGTATTTTTGGGTTAGGTGCTGTTCTGACACCAATTTCTATATCCCAGTTTACTTTTTTCACTGGGTATTGTTGTGGTTTTCTGCTTTTTTATTTTTATTAATCAAAATTGTATTGACATGCATACACTCACACACACAGAGAAAGCTGTTGCATTTGTTTTAAAAACTTATCTGTAGACCAGAGTTGCATAATTTTATGCCACAGTTATTCTCATTTGTTATGTGTGTAGAAACATGAAAATGAGTGCTTCTGTTGTTTGCTTTATTTTGAATCACTTGGGATCTATCTATTTTTGTTAAATAATTCTGTTAAATGGTTTAAGTGTTGGAGATGGGGAGGGAGAGGTATGAATCCTGAACTTTTTAATCCTGTGACTTACGCATTTAGGAACAGGAAAACAATTTCAATATTTTGTTTTATAATTTCTGGTTGTTTCTGTTGCTTCTCTCTTTGGTCAGTCCCCCCACCTTTCTCCCTGTTCTGTATATTGTATGTTCAATGCTTCTTTCTTTTACATGCCTTTTTTTTTTTTTTTCCCTTCCTCTCCCCCCTTCCTGTTTGTCAGAGTTAATGGGACCCGAGTTAGCTATAATCCGTAGGGGTCTGCAGCGACTGAGGCTTAAGAAGGCAGAACAACAGAGACAGCAAGAGCTAGCTGAGGGTTCAGCTCCACAGTCATCCTCTTCTGATCAGGGCTCCTCACAGGACCCTCAGACATCAGGTTGTCATTTGTCAAGGTTTCTAAAGCAGCTAACATAGTTATAGTTCGTGATGCTGTTTGCTGAGATGCTTCTCTTCCAGAACAAGACAGTTAATGCATTTGCTGCTTTTCTTACCTTGCATGTGGTGGTGTTTAACATCACATGGTTAAGGAGAGAGTCATATTGACAGTTTGCATCTACCTAGCATGTTTGGATTATATAGCTAAATGATACTATACAGAGAAAGTTTCCTGAGTGCATGGCATCAGGTATATGCAATGTTTTTTAGAGCAGTTGAGCAAGAAATTGCTGTTTCCTGATTAAAGTTATTACACACTTGAAATTGCGCTTTGGTGTTAACTGTATCTGATAGCAACATTTAAGATTTGGCTTGGGTTTAGCAGATGTTCTAAATCAGGATAACAATTCAGTAAAACAGAATTTTGGCACTCTTAAATGGCTTTACAGTTAAGTATAGTGAACATACTCTTAGCAAGCCGAAGTCTCCAGATGTGCTCTTCTCTTTTGAAAAGAGTAACTTTTCTTTTCTCCATCCCTTTCTCTTACTGACATTAGAAATTACTACAAGAAAGTCTTGGAGATGTTTATAACAAAAAGAGACATATTTGTGAAAGTTAGGGTAGAAGCATGCATATGAATAAAGAGGTAAACCCCAAAGCATAAACTTGAAGTGAACTTTGTCACGGCACCATGTAAAGATGAGTGAGCTACATGCTTTGTGAAATATCAGCGTATTTTGTGTTGAGAAATAATGTCCAGCAATGTTTCTTCTATACATAAATTCTGTGACAGTTGAGCTGTGGCTAAATTGCTTACAAGGATCGTGTCATACATTCACAGCTTAACTTGCTATGGTTCAATCTATTCATTCATCTGGAGCCTTGCAGAACAGTTTGATGAAAGAGTGGCTAGTGCTGTAATTACAGTATGAAGTTACCAAGTTTTGAATAACTTCCTACACAAGCAAATTCTACAATGACTTTTCAGAATGTTTGAAAACCAGTAAATCCTTGGAGGGTTTTGTGCTTATCCTAGGAAAGGCAGCCGTATCCTGTAGGAAAAGCAAAACAACTTATGATTTCTGCACTCTGGACATGGAAATATTATTTGTATTCACTCATTTCTTTATATGCAAATGATTTGGTTTGTTCCTTTTCTGAGCTCCCAAGGCTCATTTTTTGAATATATGTATCTAACCCAGAGCTGTGAAATTTTGATCTCTTGCTTCTCCATAGAGGCAACTGTTTTCCAGCCCTGTGCTAAGTTGGTGTTTTTAGAAATGTGGTACAAGGAAGAAATTCTTAGGGGTTTTTTGTTTGTTTGTTTTGTTTGCTTTTTAATAATAAATTCCCATACAGAGACAATATCTGTTTTTCTTTTTTTTTTTTTCCCATCCTGCAGGGTTTGTCTTTTCTCTGTGTTGAGGCAGATGTTTAGTTTTCAAGTACATACTAGTTGTGAATTTTCAAACAAAAATTATACCCCAAAATGTGTCTGCCGCTATGTGAAATGGCATCAGTGCCTCTGGACCAGGGCTGCAAGTTCTCAATCCCTGCTTTGGTAAAACTTGTATGATTTATACTTGCAATTTTGGGGGGAATTCAGTGTGAGACTAAGGCCATTTATTCTGACCTGTATTTCATTCTTAATTCTTATCTTTGCAGTCACAGAAGCTCAGTTATAGTTTTGGACACAGGCTGGAGAAAAAAAATACTTCAGCCACGTAAGAAATTACAAGCAGAGTATGTCAAGAGCTGAAAGATTTTACAGGTTTAATAGAAAATTAGTCTGTATGGTAGTTTTTCTGTCTCCTAGTCTAAGGACTTTTAATAGTTACATGAGGATTTGTAAGCTGTTTCTGTAATTGTTAATCATCACTATTTAGAAAAATATGGTCAAAAGTTTGTTCTTGAATGTAAAAGTGCATTAGCTGAGAATGATTCACAGTGGGCTTATGTGACTGATGAAAAAGATATTTCATACTCATGTGACAAAAAGAGTTTGTTTTAGTGAATACCTCTTAAGTATTGTGTAAATTTGGTTGAATTTTAGAAGCAGTATATGCTGTATGTATCAGGTCTCATAGTCTTCAAGCCTTTTCTTAGATATTGAACAGATTCAGCTTTTTGTGTCTTAGACAATTTAATTAGGGGACTATGGTAAGGTTTTGTTTGGCTTATTTTTATTATATACTTTCTGCAACAAAGCCTAGTTTTGACTTATATATATTTTTGTGGCATTTCGTAACATTCAGCTCACAGGCAGTATAAAACAACAACTGTTATATGCAAACTACAATTAAGGTGAAACTTTTCAACTATTATCATTGCTGCTCTGCCCAGTGCTGATATGCTGTATGTGCATCACAATTACTTACATCACTCTTCTTTTTGAGAACTTCAAGTGAATTGAATGCAATTTGAGAAGTTACAGAAACATGAACCACCTGATCTTGAAGTGGAAAATAAAACTGAATCAGTATTATAGATCGGTGTGCATCAGGTGTTTCTGTAGCAGTCAGTGTGCATAATCTTGCCCACAAAAACATGAAGTAATGTGAACCTTTATTCTTTGAGGAAAAATTAATTTGATGTAGATTGCATTTATTGTGGAATAAAGATACATACATGTGCATGCTAGTATATTGCAGAACCTGTCATGCACATTGGCCTAGCTACACAGTCAGTGTCTTTCAGTGGAACAAATTGGACCTTAATGTCTGTCTTAAAACTTTCTGCAAAGAACAAGGGAATTATTGCATTTCTTATTACTAGATTCTTTTCATTATTTGGAAACACCCAGATGCAAAAATTTGTCTATTTGAAGTCCAGAATACCTAGCCGAGAGCTCATTTGCTCTGCAAAGCAATTATTCTAGTTATTAAAACAAGTGTTTCATTTCTTAGATTAAGGTCCACTGTATGTACCATGTTTACGACTATAAAACCAGGTCTTATTGCTTCAGACCTGAGTGTCACGCTGGTGCAGGTGTTATATAAGGAGGAAGGTGGATTTTTAACCAAAACAGTAGAGGTGACGTGCTAGCGTTTTGATAAAGTCAGGTGCTTATTGCCCACACTATAGGAAGGTCCCTCAGCATGTAGCTGTTGTTAAAATTATCTTTTATTTTCTGTTTGAGGTTCCCCAAATTTATGAATCTCCAGTTCCCTCTTTAAGTGGTGTTCCAGTTTAGAATGTACTGGTGACTTTACAACCAGTGGTGAGCTGCACTGGGATGTAGACCCAGCCTATGAAGGCTCAGGTAAGAGTTTGGATTTCTGGTGTTGTTTTTTTTTTTTAACTATATGGCACAGTTTTGGTAATACTTTTTTCAAAAGCTTTATCAGAAATGATGAAAGTACTTTTTCAGAATTTTTACAAAACAAAGCCATATATTAAAAAAAGAGGCATTTACCTGAACTTCTTTAGGCTGGTTTCCTGCTCATGTTTATTTCCCTGCCTGAGGTGTGGGGTTCTAAAGTGCAGTGCCACTTCAAGGGGTACTGGTGATCTGTGGCTTCAGGTCACTTGAAAAAGGAAAAACAGTGAGTTTACAGTTTCTACAAACTGAGCTCTTTTCTTAACCATGTTAACTGGAATATGTTGTTTAAAATTTCTCCTATTACAAGTGAAATGCATTCACAAAGGTGTAAGAAGACATCAAAATAATAGTGAAGTGTGGGAAGTTTAAGCTTACATTGGCATGGACTGCTACCTAGAAAATTTTTCATTTTTGCTTACTGTAACTGATCAACATGGTAAAACACACATTTTACTTACTGTTGTATAATGTTAAGTCTTAATAAAATTTAAAAGTGCTGATAAGGGTAGTAAATGTAATTTCTTAAATTTTTAATTAAAGTATGTTAGTTCAGTTGTATTTCTTCTGTTCATCTTGGTCTGAATTAAAGAGCTGATGCAATTAGCTTTTCCAGCCAAGTAAAATGTTTGGCGGCATGATACACTTTTTAAAAAAGGACATATAGGTTTATAGAAAGAATTGAAAGTGTGACTGAGGATCGCTGTCTTCTGCAGTGTTTCTCAGCTTGCTGTCCAAGACCTCCCCTCCCTTTAGCACTTTTGATACAAGTTAATCCCAGTCACAGGCTTCATAACTGTGAGTTACTGATCAAAGCCAGCTGGCCTTTGAGATAGGCATACCAGTTCCTGTACTGAGTCAGCTGGAATACAAGTTGATAATGATGTGGTGCATTTTTACAGTAGCATTTTGCTCCAGTTTACATGCTAAAAAGTGGATTACTACTCCACTGAAAAAAATCGAGTGTAAATACTTCATTTCTAAATTAGAAATTATATGTAAACCACTCTTCAGTTTTGGAAAGCGAAATACATTGTTACAAGTCACAGGATCACATTAGGGTTGGAAGGGACCTCTGGGAGATCATCTAAATCAGCTTTGTCAATTTAGCAGTTTTTATGGCTATACTACATATTAGGTCGTGCTGATGATCCTGGCCCAAACCTGGAAGTGAGCTTCCTGTAGGAGAGAGTGTGTTATTACTTAATTACTTTCATTGTATAGGATTTAAATTTATGTTCAAATTCCTTCAGTGTGCTGTGATGGTGGCAAGTATGACTCAGTTTATAATACAAAATATTGAATCCTTTTAGCTTAGCTTGTATTTGTTTATAACAGAAGATTAACAAATGGAAGCAAGATATGTAGCTTAGCCAGTATCTTTGAAATACTGCATTAATTTATGTACATCAGCTTATTTTGAGATCTTACTTCTGTGTTATCTTGTCTTCAGAGGTGACAAGGGAAATAGACGCACAGAAGATGTTGAACACTGAGCATTTGTCTGTACGCTGAATGCAGTGCTGGTGATAGTTATTAGCTGGTAATGTCCAGTACAAAAAAAATGCACTGACTGCTGGGGGTTTAGTTTTGTTTTGTTGCTGTTTGGGGGGGTTTGGGGTTTGTTTTGGGGTTTTTTGTTTTTTTTTTTTTCCCCCAGTAATTACGATTTTTATAAGACTGGTTTAGTACTGTGATAAACTCATGAAAACATATTCTCATATTCTCAGATGCTACAGAGGTATATCATCTAGGAATGTAGAATTATCAAACAGTCTGTATGATGTTATATCTATAAACAGTCTCATCTCTTTCATTTTATGCTTATAGGTTTACATATTGAGTAATTCATGTTGAAGTACAAATATTCTGAAGTATATGTTTAGCACATTGTTTTAAATACTAGTGTCATTTGGTAGGTAGAGCAAAGGCTTTAGGAGTCATGACTCTTCAGGGTTTTTCCTGACATGTTAGAAATTTGAAGGATGTAGTAAAATCTTTGGTAATGGACAGGCATTTTTATTACTGACATTTCAGCAAGCTTCAAGCTTTTCAGTAACTACCTAAACTAATACATAATGATTTGACACAAGTGGCTTTGCTTCTGTCATGCCTAGAAAGTGCAATATGGCTGGCTGCTCATAAAACAAACCCAAAGCTTCCTTATGTTGCTGCTTTTTATTTATTTTAAACTAACATATGATCATGACATTGCTCTGCAGTTCTCTGCTGCTTGTGTTTTAAGTTGAAATCTCATTTTTGTTTCAGATTCTCCTTCTTCTGTGGTTAACAAACAGCTTGGATCCATGTCACTTGATGAGCAACAGGGTGCGTGTGACAGGAAATGCACTATACCCAGCCATAGTTGATTGCAATGCTTCCTTTTAAAATTGCCTTTCATGATGATAAACAGTGTAAAAATGCTGTTCATCTACATAAAATAGAATTCTATAAGCAGATCTGCTGGAAACTCATAAATTATTTAATTCCCAATATGAGTAACAGAGTAAGGTTAATTATTTTCAAAAGCCATCTTATTGTTAACGCGTTCAATGGAGGTACTGTAAGTGTCTTGTGTACTCTACCGACATTTAGAATATTTTTTTCAAAATGCAAAATAAAATGAATTCTTTAAACAGTCTTTTTTCTGAATGGCTGTTCTTGGATCAAAGTGCAAATATCAAGACTGAAGTCACGTTAAATCACATAATGCCAAATTAATTTATCTTATGCAAGAGATATGTGCAGCTTTGTTATACCTGTATACTGTTTGAGCAAGTCAAGAGCGCCTATTGGTCTTAGGCGCATCTTACCTCTGTAACCCATTGTCTGACATCCCTTATGTTAAGTAAGTATTAGTGTTACTCTGTAGATACCCTATAGGCTGGTAGTAGAAAGAATGCTTGTGAGGTCTCTCACTGTCCATTATTCATCAGTCTTCAAACTGTAAACAGTGAAGTGCGCCACAGGTGACCCTATACCAGCTGAACCAATGTAGTGAATATTTATGCTTGAATAATTGAGTGATAGATGGTAATTTAAAAATAGATTTACATACATTCTGCATTATACTTACTTCCATATCACAGTCTTTGTAGAGATTTAGTAGATCAAATCCCACAAAGGAGCTGGCTGTTTCATCCTGTTTCACATTCTAAACTGGAATGCCACTTTGAAATACCATTTCTGAAAAGTTGTTCAGCAACTCTTGAGATTATGATTTATTTTAAGATGCCAGAACATTGTGGAAAAAAAAATCAAGTTGTGTTTTATATTGACAAAATATATTAATTTTGTGGGATTACGTTTTGTGATGAAACACCCTTAAATATCAGTGTGTAAATTTGCCAATTATACATGGTTTAGTAGTCTACATTGCTCTAATAGCCAAGTATAGCTGGAGAACTTGCTTATAATTAGCGGCCAAGTTATACTCTTTGTTATTAACTCAGAATAAAGCATTATTTGATGAGAGTAGAATAAACAAAAATTAGCACAGAAAGTCTGTATGTTTACTGAAGTTCTTACCACTGCAAAAAAATTGGAAAACTGATAAACTGTTCCATGAAGTTATGAATAAAATAATAACCAGAAGAGTAATTTGCTGTTGGATTTAATGAAGTTGGATTTTTGAAGTTAAACTGCATTAATTTCAATACATATTTGAATGGAAATTTCAGAAAAAGTATAAGTAGCTAATGAAGGAAATAATACCAGTTCTAGTTAATGAAGGAAGTCGTATCAGTTCTTTTTATATATAAGTGCTTCTTATTTCTAATTCCTGTCTTTCCTTAATGTGGTACTGAATCAGCTGTCTTCTGTTGGACCAGTCTCTTTTATTGGTATCTGCATTTTAAGATTGTTTATGGTTTTAAAGATATTTTGATACTTTCCACATGGATATAAATTTATAATACCATTATTGTGACAGTCCAGCAGAAGCTGTAAGTCCTTCCCATCCTGACAAAATTATTTCAAGTGGATTACTGTGCTCTACCTGTTATTTTTATTGTGATTGTAATAACAGAGGGTTGGCTTTTAGATTTGTTGCAGTGCAAAGGCAGTGTTATGACTGTAAGATTATGCCTGAATTATGATTAAAGAGGAAACCTGAAGCCAGAGAGCTAGCTCAGTAACTTTGAAGTTCAAGTGTGTGTGTGCATCCCACACCAGTGTAATGCTTCTTCCTACATACACAGAAGCCATACTGATTACTGATATTTCTAGGTAGCTGCAAGTTAGTATGGGGGTTTGGTAATCCGTTAGGGTACTGTCCATACCATACTGTTCAGTGCCATATTATAGATACTTGATCTGGCTCAGAACAAGCTGGTTTGTCAGCTGTGGCATAGTTCCTCATGAGCAGTACTGTAAGTCCTGGGATCTGTACTGGCATGTTGTGTACTTAGCAAGTAGCTGTACTTAGCTCTGCATCCCAGTCAGATAAACTGGTTGAGTGTTGGTCTGCGTATAGAGCTTTCCAGACCAGTGAGCTCTGCAGGTCCAAGCTCAAGAATTTCAGACCTGTGGTTTGTGCCGTGCACAGCGTGGTCTGTACTGCTGCCTTCTTCAGTGAAGTGCAGTACTGCATCTGATTATTGTAGGAGTCATCAAGTGTATGCCTTGGGCTGTAGATTAGGTTGGTCCATCCAATTATTTGATTTTTGGTCTTCCCTTACTCATTGTGCCTTATACTGACTTGTATCTGTGTGACATTGTTCAGTCATTATTCCTCCCTAGAGAGAAGGATCTCCACCCTCTCCTTCAAGTTCAGCTGCTTCTGATGAATTTTCATGTGCTAAGCCTTCTCAGAGAGTTCCTAATTTCTGAAATACATTGCTTATTTTCTCCTCTTTGGGTCAATTTTTCTTCCCTCAGAAGTAACTCTATCTTGTTTTCACCGAGAACTTAACATTATCTTCAGAATGTACAAAGTTGGTTTTCTTATGATATTATGATTAGTGCTGAATAGGAATTATTTGGGAAGTTTTTTGTGAAAAGCTGTCCATCCCCTTCTTGTGGGTTTGGAAATACACAAGTGCATAGGGCAGCATTTGAGACGTGGGAAATGAGCTTGAAGTTCGTTACAATGTTAGGTTTACAGATTGCATTACACTGTTAAACTGGCTTTATGCACTTACCACTTTGTAGTTAAGAGACCTAATAAGGTTATGAATGAAATTTTGTCTTCAGTTTTAAGGGTGGTAGATTAAAAATACTTTCCTTCTGTATGCACCTAGATAAGAGACTGTTCTTGAGAGTGTCTGTTCTAGAACAGGGTTGCTTATGAAATAAGAATACAAGTTGTTGATAGTATCTTTACTTAGATTTTACAGCCAAACACATTAAAGTCTCAGGGTATTTTTGAGGAATTTCTAATAGAGTTCAGTAAGGCATTGACAGGCTACCACTTTCTCTTGGAACAATTGTCACCTTACTGGAGTTTGCTATCAGATTAATGGTTTTGGCAATAGGTCTCCCTACATCACAGAAGCTGTACAACTTTTCCTCTTCTAATCTTCTTTTTTTTTTTTTTTTATCAATGTGAAGTAGATCTGGCCTGATGGAATGAAACTAGTAGTGAAAGAGGACACTGTTTCATTATGATCTAGTCAGTCTTTGGCAATAGCTCTGTTCTTGAAGACAAGAGTTCAGGACTTCTGGATTTTATGTGATTTCTCTAAAAGATTGTTCAATTTTTTGTGCAAAAAAAAAGCTTACTAGATTTCTTCACGGAGGATTCCATTCAGCTTTCATTAGCAGTATTAATATAAAATGCTCAGCTACACAACTAATTCTGTTGTGGTTGTCAGATTCGTGTCTCATCTGTCTTCTTAAAAGTTTTTTGTTCTTATTAGCATTTGATTTTTGTGCTGTAAAAGCTAGTTAAAAGAAGAAACTGACCCAATCCAAATTTTAGCTCATGTTATTGTAGATTTAAGACAAAGTTATTACACAATATAGTTTAACAGCTATTTCCAGAAATTTGTAAAAATAATTTCTCAGTCCATGTCCTCTTTGCTTCAATTTGCTTACACCAATTCTTCTGACTTTTTGAGTGTGAATAAGTACGAGCAGTCCCCCTACAGTAAGTGTGGAGGACAGTCATGTTAAGATTTTAAGACAGGAAAGCACTGTTAACGATAATATGATCTGAGCTTTATAACACAAGCCTAATAGTCAATTAGCTTTGTTACAGGATAGTGATGTTTAGGTACTCTGGTCAGTAATATTAACTAGTTTTGTGCTGGAGCAAATGTTTCATAGTAGTATCAAGTTACAGTGTAGTCATTGTTTGGTGGCTGTCTTGGACAATTTAGGAAGTTGCTTTTCTTTACCAATCTGGGTTCCCAATTCAAAGGTATGTTTTCTCAGTGCATATTGAAAGAAAGGAAAAGTCAGCTATGTTATTTTTTACTCTTTCAGTGTCCAGCTCCTGACAACTTGTGCAATATGTTGGAGTGATTACTATTTGCTTAGGAAGGGATGCTCAAAGTTTGAACAGAAGTTTATACTAAAAGATGTTCATGGATAGATTGCCAAAAAATAGAGAAAGCGCCTGTTTATTTAAGAAAGAGCATGTAATTTTTTTCCAAAAATATCTGTATGTGCCACTAAAACATTTCCTGACATTTGTTTCTTTTCTTACTCGGTGTATTTCAGGAAATGGAAAAATTGCTTTTGATCAGGGTTTGTTTTTTTTTTTTTTTTTTTTTCCCCCTATTCTTAAATCAAATAGAACCGGAACCTTTATTTTAGAGAGTCTATGATCTTGTCGTTGCATAGAATGAGGCCCATGGCCTGTGTATGATTAGGATCATGGTTTTAATTGGTTAATCCTCATCCACATAAAATTATTTTTTTGTATGGGTTTTTGTGTTTTGGTTTTGTTTTGTTTTGATTTGATTCCTCTTCAGAATATGTAGAAATAAATATTTAAAGTTCTTTGGTGCAGCCAATCACTGTTCTGATCTTCTGAGCAGGCTTCTGCCTGTCAGCAATTTAAAAATATGAGCCTTGATTGTTTGGTTAAATTCTTATGTTCTGTTTCATAAATCCTGTAATTTAATTGTATTTTTTTAAATAAATGTTCTATGGCAGTATCATAGCCATAACTGTTTTAATAATAGCCTTTTTAGTGGGGGAATTAATAGGCTTGTGCTTAAATTAAAAGTTAGATTTTAATTTATGTTTACCAAAGTTGATCTAAAGCTTTTTCTGTATTCTAAGTGCCAGTACTGCAGGTATACTTGTAGTCAAATTTCTGTACTCTATAAATGACAGAAAATATGATACGCTTTTGCCCAAACAGTCCTGAGGTAAAAGGTTCAGCATTCATGACAAGTGAGACTACATAGTCTAATTAGCAGTCATTTGAGTGATGCCTAATACTAAGAAAACTCTCCCAACTGAGTTCTGAGAGAATGGCCCCTCTGTAGTGAGGCTTAACCAGGTGGTACTTTCCATTAACTATTTAGTATTGCCCAAGGTCATCTTCAGTATTAATGGCAACTGTGCCATGCATATAGGTAGGCTGTGATGATCAATTTTATTCGAGGGTGGTGCATGTATAGATGTCATTCAACAGTTCTGTTCTGAAGCAGACCACTGAACATCCTTAAAACTGTATATAGAGCAGATGCTTGGCAGACTTGCAGTGGTTTTCTATTTTATTCACTTCTGTTGCTTTTGGATGTCGTGGATAGTTCATTTTGCAAATACTCCCTTTTTACTTACAGTTGCTATGATATGAAAGGTTTTTTAAACCCAAAGCTCTCAGAACTTGAATTTACAGTGGTTTTATGACAAATAGCTGACAATTTAAAGCAGGTCTAAAGATACTTGTAGTTGACTAGTTTGTAAGAAGGAAAAAAAAAAAAAAGGTGGTAGTGATTTTTCTAGACTGATTGTATCTAGATCTCATAATCTTATATATGTATTTAATGAGAAAATAAGACTGAACACCACTTCCAAAAACACTTGTATTCTTAATATACTTGATAGAAAAGGGATCTGCTGATAAAGGATAATATTGTGTGTAAAAATATCTATCTGCAATTTTATTTACCTGCATGTTGAAGGACAGCATCTTCTTTGTTTGCTCTTATAAATACAAATCATTTCAGACCATTTTTAAAGCATTGCGAATTTAATGTGTTTACTCTGAGACTTTTTAACTTTTTGCTTGGGCTGTAAGAGCTCTTAAATTGATATGCTACATGTTACTACCACATTTGGCCTTTGTTAAGATAATTAAATGAATCTTCAGAATTATAACAGCTTTATTTATATTACTGATTGCAATCCAAACTTTATCAACCCCATATTTACAGAGAGTGATCAGCCACGGACAGGAGCAGGTGAACCGGTTTTAAGTTTGCACTATAGTACAGAAGGAACAACTACAAGCACAATAAAGCTGGACTTCACTGATGAGTGGTAAGAAGTTAATTTTGGTTCTGATTGGTTATTTATCATCACATATTACTAACAGTTGTCTAGCCTAGATACAGATATTTTTCCGTATTGTGTATCTATATTTGTAGGTGTATATAGACAATTTGAAATGGCTTTAGTTATTAACACATTCAGAACATAAAGGACATACTTTAACATTAAATCTTTATGCAAAAGGGTGGCTTTTTTTGGTGATACTTTGAATCTTTTTAATTTGAAACATGGTATCTTCATCATACCCTGGCATAAAATCAGTGTTCACTATCTTAGTAGGGTAGTACAGTGATGGAAAGGTGGTTCTGGGGCTAACTGGCCTGACTGACTTGGTTTTATATCAAAGTCTATGACTAGAGCATCTCAGGATCTCACAAAACAAACACAGTCTTTCTTTTCTCTTATTTCTATTTCTTTGCTTATGTTTTCAAAATTATTGTACAAGATAGTAGGTAGAAATTCTTGCTGCATTTGTTACATGGCTGGAGGAAAAAACAAACAAAACCACAAAAAACAACCAAAACCACCACATTTAGTTGTTTTAAAGTTCTGTGACCGTAGACGTAAAACATACACCTTGCCCATAGCAGTTTGGAAGCTTTAAACAGGGCTCTGTGTGTTTTCACATCTGAAATACTACGACAGTTATGTTCAACCAATAAATCAGACTGTATTTCTATTTAGAGACCAAATCAAGCTTTGACAGAATTTTACAAATGTTTTGCTTATTTGTTCTAGTTGGGTTTTTTAATGTAATAATAAAATATTACTACTACTGTATCACAGAAAACAAATATTATTAAATATTGACACTTTATTCCTGTGTTTATAACAAAATTTGAAAAATGCATTTTACACTTCAAATAGTTAATGACATAAGTGGTGCTGAAGAGGGTAAATATGCATGAAGAACTGCCTCAGAAACAATATTAAGAAAAAATAGGGTGAACAGGAAATGTAGATTAGGGACAGGAAAATTACCTGTTACAAAAATCTGTAATTGTGGAAGTAAAGACTACTAGTAGTGAAAACTACTCAAACTTAACTTCACATATATATTCAGTCTAATAGCAGGTATTCTACCAAATCTCTTGTGCCAAAGGGTAGCACCATGTGAATGACAAGCATCAAATATACTATCAAAGGAGAATGAAGGAATAAACATCATGATCTTTTCAGACTAATGGTAGCCATATTCAAGGCTTTAAGACAGAAAGGCATATTAAAACAAGCAGAACATGGGAAATAAATTAAAATTATGGGAGGTAAAATGCACGTAATTCAGTACTTCTTATTTGACAGAATAATGGGTTATAGAAATGTACACGGTGTAATAGAGAAAAATTGTCTGAATTTCCATAAAGGATTTGATAATTTCCTGCATTATGAACTTCTATTCAAGGTGGGTCAGATAGATCAATAAAGAAACTGAACATAGTGGTAAACTAAGTTAATGGAGCTTTTGTCGTGCGTAGTGTAATGTGGGTAGTGAGAGGAAGAAGCATTCTGTAGTGGAACAAAGTTGCATGGCATTGTCAGTTCAGAGCCTAACTAAAAATATTGTTCCAAAGAATACAATAATGAAGTAGGATGCAGTTCCATATAGCAAAATGATGCAGTTGAGGACAAATATCAAAAATCTGCTCTGAAATTTAGGTGTTGTGAAAATTAAATGCAGGAAGACATGGACCTACCAGTCACTTCATTCTCAGTATAATGCAGCTACTCAAAGGGCAGGTATGATCCTAGATGTTACCAGCTGGGAAACCTCAGCAAAGAATGAGAATTACTGGTGCTGCCGCTCAACTCTGCTTTGCTTTGTGACTTAGAATGCTGTGTGCAAACTTTGTCATGCTTTCAAAAAAACTGATTCAAATTGGCAGGGATTCAATGAAGGGTTATGAAGGGAACTGGGGAAACAGAAAACCTGCTATGGAAGCAGATTGTAAGGCTTAATGCAACAAAAGCACAAGGTGTTATTTGGCTCTCTCAAAAACGTCTTTTTCACATAACTGCTAGTGTGAAAAATAACACTGAAGTAAAAATTAAAATGCCTCAAAAAGTACAGGAATGACTATACCTAGAAAATTTTATCTGAATCAGATTTTTAATTGGGTTGGTTAAGATGATGTATTAGTGCTCAGCTGACAGCTTGTAATGACTTTAGTTCTTTGAACACTTGTAAAAAAATGCGTATATAGTGTAAATCCTTCTAAGTTCTAACAATATTTTGAAAAGCAATGAAGAAATCCTTTAAAGGTTCTATGATGCAGAGGAATGTGGGGTGAGTAGTGATGGACATAATAAAAGAAAATTTTGAAATTGCTCTGAAGGTTGTTAGTTGTGTTTGCTGCCAGGAGCTATTGAAATGTGAGGCTGCAGTGAGAATGGTGATGATGGGTAGGCTGTGCTACTGTAAAGATCTCATCTATTTATATTCTTTCTAAATTTCATTTTTATTTTTTACATGTTATATTGCCAGGAGCAGCACAAATTCAAGCTCTAGAGGAAGTGGAAGTCATTGCAAAATTGAAGGCCAAGAAGACTCTGTAAAAACAAAAGCCTCAGAAGAATCGGGGCCTGAAGATGAAGAAACAAGTAAGATACAGCATTATTTCTGTAATGCTAAGGTAAAACTTCTGCTTTTGTATGTCCCTGACTACCATTGAGCAAAATAGGTTTCTCATATACATGCATATGAAGGCAGAATACAGGCATAATAGAAAATGAAATTTTTTAGGAAAGAAAAAGGTACCAATCTGAAATAGTTGCAAATAAATATAAAGAAAATAAACTTATCCTCTCTTAAGTTCTAAAACCCTTATTCTTTTTTCTTAAAGATGTACGCTCTCCCAATTTGTATAGAAAAATAGAAAACTGCATTTTGAGGTCATAAATGAATACTAGGTGGTTTGTTACGTTTCTGTCAAGCTTTCATGGTATTTTGTTACACATGTTTGTCTTGCTCAATTTATTGCCAAAAGGCAAATGACTGGTTCCAGCAAAATCTTAATCTGTTTCAATAAAGGGATAACTCAAGTTCTGTCTTCAGAAATAATAGCTTTCACTAAGCGATCAGCTGCTTCAACATTATTAACGCTATTTTTTGCAGCTAAAGTTCTCATAGCATAGGATATTAAGTATATTAAGGACAAAAAAATAAATACTTCTTTTTCTTTGTTAGTATGTTCACCTGGGCAACTAGATCAATTTATATCTATACACTGACTTTTATTAGTATCAGATTAGTATCTGGGATTACAGTAAGGTAATACATGGACTTTGGAAGGAATTGATCTAGGAGTGCTAGTATCTAGGACTAGTATCTAGGAGTCTAGGATCTAGTCCTAGTATCTACTAGGACTCCTAGTATCTAGGAGTGCTAGTATCATTTAGATTTGCTTATGTTATAGATGTGTATCTAAATGAAATCATGTGATTTACTATAAAGTTGTTTAATTCAGGAGTTCCTGATGCACCTCCCAAGGAAGACGCAAGTGCTGAAGAACTGAAAACTACAGATGAAACTGTAGAGACGACAGAAGCATGTATGTATCTGTACTTTTTCAAGTATAGTTACATGAAGAAGTAGAGAATGAAAAACTAAATTTTCAATATAATCTCAGTATGCATAATTTAACTTCTGTGACCATTTATACTGTCTTCTGAAATAGGTTAGAATCACTAATGGTCTGACTTATTTTCCCCAATATTTTCTGTTAGCTGTATCGGATAAACCTGGTCCTGAGCATTCTGGAATCCATCCAGAAGAAAATGACCCCAGTGTTGATGCTGTCTCTGGAAATGTAGAGGAGGAAGCCTCCTGTGAAAAAAGTGTGTATCAAGAAATGTCAAGTCAAAGTACTGAATCCACTGCCAACTCACTTGCTGCAAACAATGAACCTCAGCCAAACCCAGAATCTTCAGGGCTTGCACCTCCAGACGAGTCCTCCACTAGGACCTCAGCTCTCCAAGAAACTGATGATAGTGATGATGATCCTGTTCTGATCCCAGGGGCAAGGTATCGAGGAGGACCAGGACACAGGTTAGGGGAATACCAATCTCTGTTACTGCTTGGCAAAATTTATGTTTTTCTTTATAGAACATCTAGAAACCCATGCCTTATATCCTTAAATAAAATAAGTTATTCTTTGACAACTAGCCAACAGTTTGATGGCAGAGTCTAATTTGCCAGTATGTAAGATATTGATATATATAGAAGGACATATATATTTTCCATAGGCAGGCAAGTTCCTACAGATCTAATACCTGCTCTCTTGCCTGCTGAGTACCCCAGTGCTAAACATTGGTAGTTCATTTTTTAACATTCTCCCTTTAGTGGGAAATACAGAAAGTTCATAGATTTGCATACAGGTACATTTTCTTTTAACCCTACTTTAGGTGTTCTTCAACAAAGCAAGAGCTTGTAACTGTTGTTCAGCAATGCTGTGTTTGTCTGTAATACATACATTAAAAGCGATGTGTTCAATTTTTCATTCATCTTTTTTTCTGAAGGAGAAACTCTAATACTTTTCCTTTTGGTGGTTAATGAATATCACAATGTACAGCAGTAAAACAAAAAGATAATTTACAAGTTGTTGTGATTAATAAAAGACACATTTAGTAAGCTTGATACATTTTTTTTTTCTTGCAAAATATAGCTGGACATACTTGCTTGATCATTCAGTAAACCCCTGATTTGGTATTGCTGGTTTAATAACCTTGTTCACTAAATTTGATACTTGGACTCTGTAAAAGCTGTAATAATTATTTAAGCAACATCTTTATTCTTAGACTTAAGAAAATACCTCCTTTACTTGTTTCAGGTCTTATGTAACATAGTGTCAGATGCTTTACCTTTACTCCTGTTCTGTTCAAAGGCAGCATTATCTTGATATTAATTTCTTATGCTAGCAATGCAAAATCCTTACAGGAAGCATTACAATATGTATTCATTAAAAAAATCAGAAGGAATTTTATAGTATTTAGAAAAGGTTTTGACTAATACGCAGTTATAAAATAAAAAGTCATAAGCCACTACATTGTCAGTAGCGACAAAAATAAGTCAGTGGTTGCTTATTTTATAGCATGAGTAATTCTGTTCAAGAAATGACAGGTTTTATGAAAGCCAATATATACAGATTCCATCATAATCCATGAATTTTCCATGCAATACTAAGTAATTGTAGGTAAATACCTAATAGCAGAGCTAGTTTCCACTACAACACCAATATTCATTATGATCTAACAATTCAAAAGCAAGCTGTGAAAAAAACGTGCAATTTTAATCATGTTGTTTTCAGGCAGGATTCTTAGCTTCTCTTCATGCACCTTATGTTGTCTCTATGATGTAACGTAGTAAGAATGACACTTCCAGGTATCATATAGCTGTTACAATTTCCCACTAGTGATATTTTAGATGAAGTTATTCTTCATCTGACATGCTTCTTTTCCTCCTTTATGTGCAGCAAGATTTCTTCCTCTAGCAGTTTAAATTTACTATATAGCAAAGATCATTCAAGCAAATTAATGATATTATTAGAATTCTTTATGCAGTCCCCTGTTCTCTTCCCTCAGATTTCTGAGAAAAGTTGCTGTGTTGTCAATACTGGTTTAGGATTGCCTCCAGGCTTTCATTACTCGGGTTTAATGCTTGACCAATTGATTTTGTTCTGCTTTTGTGTGTGTGTACAAGCAGCAAATTGTTCTAGTTTTAAATTCTGAGCAGTCAAATTATTTACAATACATTTCCTCCTTCCAGTTTCAGGAGTTTCTAAATACCCTCTGAGATACTGAAGTAAGACATCTTGTGTGTGATCAAAGGAATTTGGATTTCCAGAGGGAAAACAGGCACTGGTGGTCGTAAAGGCTAGCTATAAGCCCTCTTAGTATTTATATCCCATATGAAATAGCATGAAAGGAACTGGATGTCCTCTCTACTACTACTGTGAATTCCTTTCATAAACTGATTACATTTATTTAAACTCCCTCTGGCTCATTAACTAGTGGAAAGATACCTCAAAACATTGTTGCTATAATGAGTATAAATTGACTAAAATTAGTAATTTTGTTTTGTGCTAAGATAAAGTTTTGATGTATCTTAGTTTTGATACTTTTTCATGCCCAGTGCATATCATTTCAGTGATGTTCATCCTGTCCATTTTCAGCCTATATCTCACTAGACTGATTGCCAAGTTTTTCTCACTCTTAGAAGTAAAAAATTGTGTTTTTTCTTCAATCATGATGATTCCTGTCTGTTCTCCTCCATGTTCCACTTCTTTTGTGAATATGGTAAATCAGAATTTTATTCACACTGCGCTGTTTGGCTCTTGCCTAGGATTAATGGTATTATTGACTGTCTAAGAGAAGATTCTGTGAGATACAAGTAAACTGTAGTTACATAATTCTCCTCTCTTGCTCTCTTATAGTGGTGGCTTGTGGTCAGGCACAAGATCAGTTAGCATACTGGAGTCTTCTTTATTTTGTAATTTCTAATTAATGTGTTCTTATCTTTCACCAGAAGGAAGCTCAACAGTGTATGACTATCAATTTTATACTACTGAATTTCTACCCACCTCTTTTTCTCAAGGTCCTACAGTGCCCTCTACATTCATAAAGTTACCCAGCCTTATATCCTCAATGCACTGCATGAATACATTCCTACATTTTTCTCAAAGACTATTAACAATATATTAAACAAAATTGCCTGCAAGACTGGTGCTAAACTCCACCAGGATGCTTCCTATAGGCTTACATTTTCTCTTTTCTCACTTAGTAAATTGTGTAGCCTAACAGTTCCTTTACTAGATCTCATTTCTCAAGTTTATCTAATAGTTTCGTTTCCAATACATCATCCCATAAGATAATTAACGGCATTAATATAGAAGTAATAAAGTAGATTTTCCCCTTTCTAGAATATCTGGAGTGGAGTTGCTGTGGGGCTTGTTTGTTTGGGACTTTTCCTTTCTGGAGAAGGTTATAAGATTAGCCTGCAACAGTCTTACTTTTTGTGAACGTATTTTATGCAGTGGGATAAAAAATGTTGACTTTTAATTTTTGTGTGGGACATAAAAAGTAGGCCGTAGCCTTCTGAAACTGAATGCTAAAAGCTGTATGACTAATAAGTCTTTTCCAGTATATAGCATTACTAGTTTTATCAATAACCAATTTTAGGTTTCTTTAGGTCGTGTTTTTTATATACCTAATAACTAGCTATTGTCTATGTTGAGGAGAAACCCCACAGTTGGGGAAATGAATACACAGGAAGCTCTGAGTCATTTTCCTACTGTAAAGTACAATTTTCTTCACTGAGAAAGGAAGGATAGGCTTTTGATTCTCTACTCTGAAACCATGATCTTAAACTTCCTCTTAAGGAAAAGAAGTGGCTAAACACACTTTTTATAGCTCTGTTGACAGTACCTGCAGTTAAATAAATTGAGAATTTCCTGCTGCATCAACTCCACTGGTCTCAGTTTAGTTGTAGTAAGATGGATATAGATTTCAGATTTTTTAATGGAATGTTTTCAGTTTTGCAAATCTATTTACAGAGCTTCCATTATTTGAATTTTGTTTTGATACAAATCCAACTTTTGATGTTTTCAAACCAAGAGAGTATAGTCTCTTTTTTTTTTTTTCTGACATAATCTAAGAATAGATATGAGGGACAAATTATTTTTATGGATGCTTATTAATCTCAAAGCACAATGAGGATAGATGGTTTCTCACCAACTAAGCTGAAAGTGAACTGTCAGGAAAGACTATGCAACAGAAACACAAAGTTTACACCTGCTTTACTGTTTTGAGCAGGACTTGGAGTAGTAGCAGCAAAATGTGGAAAAACAGCACAATCCTTTGGTTGATAAATTTGCTAAGTCAGCTAATGTTGACTAGTAATCAGCTAGAAATATTTTTAACACTGGAGGACATTTCTTCAAAAGAAATAATTGAGAATGTGATATCTGACTCTTTTCTGAAGCATTTCTGTAGCCACTGAGCATCGCTATAGGAATGGTGAAGATCAGTGACTGAAAGAAGCTAAACAGTTATTTAATTTTTTTGTCATTGGGCTAGTCAATACATGCTCTTTTCAACAAAATGTATAAGGAGCTGTGCAGTTTATTTCTAAATGAGTTTAAAAAAAGAACAACAAAACCCAAAAAAACAAAACTAATCCTGTTTTGTACAGCCGAGCAGTTTAGCTAGATACTCAGTGGAGAAAATAACCTTCTGGGTATTTTTGGGAATCCATAGGAAAAGGTCCTTTTTTTACAAATGCGAGAAGATATGCAGGTATTTAAATCCTGAAGTATGCACATAGCATATCATATCTTCTTTAAAATTGACAACGTCCGGCAAATTTAGTTGGAAGAGAGATACATGACTTGCCTTAGCACCATACTTTGTAATCTGGGGGGGGGGGGGGGATCTATGCAAAATGTATGTTCTTCTTAATGCATCGATCTTAATTTTTACAAATTAGTCAAAACAAATCAGGGCTGTTTTCCTACTTCAGTGATTGAATTACTTGTGTTTGGACTTTGACAGAAGTTGGTCTATGAGCAGAGGCTAAGCCTGGCAAATGTTAAATTACTAGGTTAAAATTTCAAAGAAGACTGAATGTAAAATGGAATGGTTATGCAGCCGCTTCCACTTCTGCTGTGATTTATGAAGAATAACTGCATTTCTAAGATCAACTTTGGGTACTGTTATGTAATCTGAATACTGGTTTTGCTGAATTCAAGATAGTCTCATATACTAACACTCAGGAGGAGTCTTCTCAGTTGGAATACATAGAGCACATTTTGTAATAGATGCTAACCTTTTAAAAACATGATACCCAGCATTTTTTAATGACTTCAGTTGTTGTTCCCTTTACTAGATATAGTATCAGAGGAACAGCGATAGGTGATAGAATAATGAGGTAATTAATTATTTTCTTTCTCCCCTCCTCCTCTTTATTTCCATATAATGGATTTATCAGGTTCTTGGTTTTCATATCTAACTGGCATTTTAAGAATTGCTGTACTTTAAATGCTATGAATTACAGAGCATATTGCTTGAGTTATATGGAGCTGCATGTACTGCATGGAAATTGAAAAGAAATGGCAGCATATATATTTAACAACCTATTAACCTTTTTATTTTGTGCCACAGAAATTAATGCAATTTGAAAAGTGTGTAGTTCGTGAAAAGCAAGTACCTTTTTTTTTATTTTTATTTAGCTGCTGAATAATGTGTTATATTTGCATGTGCCACTGCTGACTTGCTTTGCCATGTAGTAAAAGACACCCAGTTCTGGACAAAAATACAGGAATATATGTACCAAAGACTGTTTCTATTTTTTTTCCTGAACAAAGTTATGGAACTGAGCATAATTATTAAAGCTGTAATTGATAATTAGCAAGATACATGCTAAATCATAATATTATTTTAATGAAATTAAAATGTCACTTGCTCTCATATTCCATATTTAAATACTTGAGTGAATTAATTGTAAGAACATGTAAGGCAATTTGAGCTATCGTGTTTAGCCACACACCATGAGAGGGAGAAACTAGCTACCATGATTTAATGCCAAAGGCTATATATAAGGGAAATGGCACAAAAATTCTGATAATGAAAATTAACATCTTGGCTTTGTGTGGCTGGAAAGGTAAAGGCTCAGGATTTGATTAAATAAAAGACTTAGGCCAAGTCCTATAATTTAAATGCCTCCAAGAAACTTTCTTTGTGTTATAGTCCAGTCTTAGCTGCAATTGGAATACATGGATTTAACTTGGCAATTCTCTTAAACATTCAGGAATCTGTGTACTTTCTGTGCTTTTAAGTTTCATGATGGGCATTCTTTCATTCTTTCTGTGTAAAAATGTTCATTATGGAGTTCTTCAGCTGTTCAGTACAATCCATGGAAATATCTGTTTCATATTGCTATAAATCTAATATAAAAAGAAATGATGCAATAAGTATAGAATTTTCTATCAGTATATTTTTCTGTGATTTTCACTGTCATTCTGCAGTATATCAGGTGAAAACTTAAAAATGTTTTGTAGCTGAGAATACTTGAAATATTGTGTCAGAAGGCTCAGAAATGACTTAGCACATTACGGTAAATGTTTTATATGATTAGTGGTGAAATAACTTGGGCTTCAGGGCAGAGTCAGTATTCTGTTAACACGATGGTTTTGTCCTTGGTTTTGAGCTATCTTTTGCTTGAAATTTGACAGCAACAGTAAGTCTTTTCCATAGGTTCAGAGATTTGTAAAGGAACATGGTTGCCTGGAATTAAAATTAGAAATTTTATAAAATTTTGATATTTAGGAAAGAGTTCTATTTTAACATCGCGGCTGTGGGTTAACCCCAGCAGGCAGCTGTGCCCTACACAGCTCAGTCACTCACCCCAAGTGGGATGGGGAGTAAATCTGAAAGGTAAAATAGTGAGGGAACTCGATTGAGGTAAAGACCAGTACAACGGCTTATTAATTAGGCACCTTCCTGAGTTGAATTTGACTTTGGTGATGAAAGCCAGCATGTTAAAACACATGGTTGGAATTCTTGGGCAGGAGAGTGGTAGCTGGCAGGTGTATTCCTCTACACATACAACAAAGAAAGTACCATAAGGCATCAGAGAATTAGGTTCTAAATTAGTAGTTATAAGCCTTAGGTTCTGTGCAGTTGTTTTGGATGGGGAAAACATTTCAAATGAGGTCAACAAGAGGGGGAGAAAAGAATTAATTGAAACAGCAGAAAAAAGGAACCAAGGTTGGTACTTAGCGAAAAGAGACAATGTTTGTGTGTAAGTAGATTTGGAAAAGGAAGAAGTTACAAAATACTTAATTCTGGAGGAATCAATACTGTGCTCAATATTCAGTATAGAGCTGAGCCAGAGGGATGGTAAAAGGAAGCAAGTACAGTTGAGCTTTGCAGCAGCAAAAGAGATGATTGGTCTGCAATAATGGTGTTTGGAAGAAGCAAGGTTATCTAGGGTATCAGATAAATTTTACGGCAGCCACTGTATCTGGACCTTTAGTGAAACAAAATTTGTAGCCAAATTCCTGTAGATTATTTGCAAATTCAGTTGATGGATAGTTGTTTGGTGTTCCCTCTATTGGAAAATATACCAGTAATTTTTACCTTCTTCTAACTAGTAGATGATCATAGTTGTTTTAAAACACGCTGGGCTAGTTAGCCAGAAATTTTTGGGTAATATAGCTTGGGAACTGAGGCCTGCAGCGTGCTGTCTCTCAGAAAAAAAATTTTAAAGGGCAATATATGACATACTGTGCTTTAAGAAACTAGATATTTAATAGCACAAATTGCATTAATTTTAGTGTGTTGTTTTTTTTTTAATCCTTATTGCACTTCAGAATTTCTAAACATATAGAAAATGTCTTATGTGATGATTTTTTTAAGAATTATCTTACACATTTACATTTTTTCCATTTTTCTCTGTCATGGTTTAAGCCCAGCCACACAGTTTTCCTCTCACTCCCCCCCTTCCTTCCCACCCTGCTCCCGGAGGGATGGGGAGGAGAATCGAAAGATGTAACTCCCATGGGTTGAGATAAGAACAGTCCAGTAACTAAGGTATAACACAAAACTGCTACTGCTTCCACCAATAATCACAGTATCACAGTAGGTTAGAGATTGGAAGGGACCTCAAAAGATCATCTAGTCCAATCCCCCTGCCGGAGCAGGAACACCTAGATAAGGTTACACAGGAACGTGTCCAGGCGGGTCTTGAATGTCTCCAAAGAAGGAGATTCCACAACCTCCCTGGGCAGCCTGTTCCAGTGTTCCATCACCCTCACTGAGAAGAAGTTTCTTCTCAGGTTTAAGTGGAACCTCTTGTGCTCCAATTTGTATCCATTAACCCTTGTCCTTTCATTGTTTGCCACTGAGAAGAGCCTGGCTCCATCCTCGTGACACTCCCCCTTTATATATTTATATACACTAATAAGGTCACCCCTCAATCTCCTCTTCTCCAAACTATAGAGACCAAGCTCCCTCAGTCTTTCCTCATAAGGGAGATGCTCCACTCCCTTAATCATCTTAGTTGCCCTGCGCTGGACTCTCTCCAGCAGGTCCCTGTCCTTTTTAAACTGAGGGGCCCAGAACTGGACACAATATTCCAGATGAGGTCTCACCAGGGCAGAGTAGAGGGGAAGGAGGACCTCTCTCGACCTACTAACCAACCCCCTTCTAATACAACCCAGGATGCCATTGGCCTTCTTGGCCACAAGGGCACAGTGTCGGCTCATGGTCACCCTGTCGTCCACCAGGACCCCCAGGTCCCTCTCCCCTACACTGCTCTCTAACAGGTCGTTCCCCAGCCTATACTGGAACCTGGGGTTGTTCCTCCCCAGATGCAGGACTCTACACTTTCCCTTGTTATATTTCATCAAGTTATTCCCCGCCCAGCTCTCCAGCCTGTCCAGGTCCCTCTGGATGGCAGCACAGCCTTCCGGCGTGTCGGCCACCCCTCCCAGCTTAGTGTCATCAGCAAACTTGCTGATAGTACACTCAATTCCCTCATCTAAATCGTTAATGAATATATTAAATAATACTGGTCCCAGTACCGACCCCTGAGGCACTCCACTAGATACAGGCCTCCAACTAGACTCCGCCCCATAGACTACAACTCTCTGGCTTCTCTCCTTCAGCCAGTTCACAGTCCACCTCACTACCCGATCATCCAGACCACACTTCCTCAATTTAGCCGCAAGGATGCTGTGGGAGACCGTGTCAAACGCTTTGCTGAAGTCGAGGTAGACCACATCCACCCCTCTACCATCATCCATCCACCGCGTTATTTCCTCATAAAAGGCTACAAGATTGGTCAAGCACGACTTCCCCTTGGTGAAGCCATGTTGACTGCCCCTCATAACCCTCTTATCCTTGATATGCCTTAAGATGGCACCAAGGATAAGGTGTTCCATCACTTTCCCAGGAATGGAGGTGAGGCTAACTGGTCTATAGTTACCCGGGTCCTCCTTCTTGCCCTTTTTGAAGACAGGAGTGACATTTGCTTTCCTCCAGTCCTCAGGCACCTCTCCCGTTTCCCAAGACTTGGTAAAGATGATGGAGAGCGGTCTAGCTATGACCTCAGCCAGTTCCCTCAGCACCCGCGGGTGCATCCCATCTGGACCCATGGATTTATGGATATCCAGATTGCTCAACTGGTCTTTAACCCATTCCTCATCAACTAAGGCAGACTGCTCCGTTGACCTATCTTCATCCGGGGTCTCAGCGGTACAGGGCTCTTCAGGACTGCCTCCAGCAGAGTAGACAGAGACAAAGAAGTCATTCAGTAACTCTGCCATCTCTGTATCTTCTGTCACCAGGGCACCCGTCCCGTTCATCAGCGGGCCTACATTGCCTCTGGTGTTAGTTTTACCTGCCATGTATTTGAAAAAGCTCTTTCTGCTGTCCTTGACCCCTCTCGCCAGCTTTAATTCCAAGCAGGCCTTAGCCATCCTAGCAGCTTTCCTACATCCTCTAGCAGCAGCCTTATATTCTTCCCAAGTGGCCAGCCCTTCCTTCCATGACCTGTAAACTCTCCTCTTCCACTTGAGCATACCGAGCAATTCCCTATTTAACCACGCAGGTCTCCTGACCCTCTTCCTCGACTTCCTACGTGTCGGGATGCTCCGATCTTGAGCTCGGAAAAAGCAGTCCTTGAACGTCAACCAACTATCCTGGGCCCCTTTCCCTTCAAGCAGCCTAGCCCACTGGATTTCCCCTAGCAATCGCTTGAAGAGGCCAAAGTTTGCCCTGCTAAAGTCCAGGGTTGCGATTCTACTTGCTATTCTACTGACCCTACCAGACAAGATCCTGAATTCTACCATCTCGTGGTCGCTGCAACCAAGGCAGCCCTCAACCTTCACTCCTTCAACCAGACCCTCCTTGTTAGTGAGGATGAGATCCAGCAGCGCACCTCTCCTGGTTGGCTCATCCACCATTTGCATGAGGAAGTTATCATCCATACACTGGAGGAACCTCCTGGACTGCGGCTGGGTTGCCGAGTAGTCCTTCCAGCAAACATCAGGGAAGTTAAAATCCCCCACGACGACCACGGCCTGTGACCGTGAGGCCGCTGTCAGCTGCCTGTAGAAGGCCTCGTCAACTTCCTCACCCTGATCCGGTGGCCTGTAACAGACCCCCACAACAGTATCACCCCTGCCAGCCTGCCCCTTAATTCTCACCCACAGACTCTCGACTCGCTCATCATCTGTCCCCAGACAGAACTCAACGCATTGTAGCTGCTCTCGCACGTAAAGAGCAACCCCACCACCCCGCCTGGCTGGCCTGTCTTTCCTGAAAAGGACATAGCCCTCCATGACTATATTCCAGTCATGTGAGCTGTCCCACCACGTCTCTGTAATTGCCACCAGATCATAATCTCCCGACTTAACACAGGTTTCCAGCTCCTCCTGCTTATTTCCCATGCTGCGCGCATTGGCGTACAGACATTTCAGGGAGCGAGCTGAGCACACCGATCTCACCCTAGGATTACAGGAGGCCTCCCAGTCTTCATCAGTTCCGGAGCGCTGTCCCACTGTGGCAAGCCCAGCTACAACCCCATCCCCCTTCAAATCTAGTTTAAAGCTCTCCAAATGAGCCCTGCTAATTCGTGCCCCAGCATCCTTTTACCTCTGTGCGATAAACCTTTCCCACATGCCAACGTCCAGGCCGGTGCCCTATAAAACCAGCCGTTATCAAAGAATCCAAAGCCCTGCCTGGAGCACCAGCCTCGAAGCCAATCGTTTATGGACTGCATTTTCCCATTCAGTCCCACATCATCAACAGAAGATGGAAGGAGCGAAGAGAAGATCACTTGAGCCCCAGAGTCTTTCACCATCCGCCCCAAGGCCCTGTAGTCTTTCTTCATCTCCCTCAGAGTGCGGGAAGCAAGTTCCCCTTCACCCGTCTGGAAGACCAGCAGCGGGTAGTAGTCTGTCGGGCGCACCAGGTTGGGGAGCACCCTGGTGATATCCCTGATCCGGGCTCCAGGCAGACTACACACTTCCCTATGATGAGGGTCAACTCTGCATATCGGGCCCTCTGTTCCTTTCAGAATGGAATCACCCACTACAATGACCCTTCTTTCTTTCTTACCAGAGGCAGTCTTGAGGTGCGAAGTCAACTGCTTTTTCCTATGTGGCCTTGTAGGCGGGCCTTGCACCACATCCTCACCTACCTCTCCTTCCAGATCCAGGGCCTCAAACCTATTACAGAGGGACACCTGGGGAAGCGGGGCAGGAAGGGACGAGGGCTGCCCACGACGCCGAACCGGAACTCGCTTCCAACCCTCCTCATCTTTTTGGTCCCCTACCTCTGGGCGACAGCTACATGGCAGGGGCTGTCTCAGGCCATCCCCCTCTGTCTGAGAGGGCAGGGGGTCCATCCTCTTTGGGGGGGTATCTCCCTGGAGCCGTACCAACTGGCCAGCCAAGGAGTTACTCCAGCAGTCGATCTCCCTTTCACACTCCCTGATGCTCCTCAGCCTCTCAACCTCCTCCTTAAGTTCAGCCACCAAGCTAAGCAAATCATCCACCTGCTCACACCTCACACAGGTGGAATGCTGTCCTCCCTCCCCCGGCAGCAGCAGGCTCTGGCACTCCCTGCATCCAGAGACCTGAACAGCCACGGTTAGGGCCGGGGTCTCTGTCTGCGTTGCTACAGCCCTCTTACTAGTAGCTCTCTTTCTGGAGGCGACCATACTGGTCAGCACAACGACCTACCTGTTCCTTCCTGCACCTACTGGGCAGCGACCCGTCGCTGCCCTCTCAAAGGCTTTTTCAAGTCAAGGGGCAGGGGAGTGGTCGCCGTTAGCCGTGGGAACGCCCCCCGCCACGTCAGCCGCTCTTTCGCAAGGGCTGCTGGAACTTCGGGAGTCCGGAAGTGTTGGCTAATGTGGGGAATCGCGGTGGCTCCGCTCTATCCCCTCTGATTTTCCTGATCTCGGTAGAAGATGGCGGTCGCTGTAGCGTGCCGGCTGCGGCTCTAGCTAGGCTAGCTCCAATAATAATAATGATAAGGAAAATAATAAGGGAAGAGAATACAACCACTCACCACCTGCCAACGGATCCCCAGCCTGACTGAGCAGTGATCTAGCCCTTCCGGGTAACATCCTCAGTTCTGCATCCTGGGCACGACATGCTGTGGTATGGAATACTTCTTAGGCTAGTTTGGGTCAGGTGTCCTGTCTCTGCTTGTTCCTGCTGTCCCCTCTGCCCTGGCAGATTATGAGACGCACAAAGTTCTTGGTCAGGGTAAACATTACTTAGAAGCAACTAAAAACATCGGTGTTATCAGCGGTGTTCTCAGGCCAAAAGTCAAAACCACAGCACTGCACCAGCTGCTAAGAAGGAGAAAAATGACTGCTACTGCTGAATCCAGGACACTCTCTACAATACATAGCTGTGGATCAGCCTGCATCACAGGGATTTTGTGGGGTTGTTTGTTTTGTTGGAGTTTTTTGAACCTGTGTTTAGTTGAATTAATATAATGGCATCACTTGTAAATCCCTATTCCATTTATCTAAGGCTTAACTTAAACATTTCATTATGTATGAATACATAATGCAACTATACCAATTGGTGGAGTTGCCTGAGGAATGCATACATTTCATTATTTGGCATTCCATGCTTGGAAGAGTATGCAGTTTGGAAAGGAAGCAGCAGCTCACAGTCAGGCTTAACTTAGGCTGGACTTTGGAACAGTACAGACTGCCTGGTGTGCAGTATCTACCTGATGCTTCAGGTGATTAGTCTACTATCTAAGATTATGTTGGCAAAGACAGCAATTGCTTATCATAAATACAAATGAAAACTAAAAAGCCACAAAACCAAATATGTTGGATTTCTTAACTGTTGTGGGGGTTTTTTGGGTTGCCTTTTTTTTTTTTTTTGAGTGACTTAAAAAAAAAGCATAGAAAATTTGTAGCTACAGAAAAGTTGTAATTCTCAGAGAGGATCCTTTTTCCTGTAATGTTCTTTGTTTTGAAATGTCATTAGATTTGGCTTATATTTGTATTTTCTGGAGAAGACTTGCCTCTGCCAGGTTCCTGCCTTTAGCAGTGTGCCTCAGAATAGTTTCACAGTTATGTGATAACATATCAGTTATATGTGTGTTTGGCTCCATTCTCCTGTTGAAGGTAATCATTGACTTTACAAGGTAACTAAATATAAATCTCTTCATGCCTTTTAAAATAAGACCCCAAATCAGGATTTTAAATTCACAGCTGAGTTTACTCAGTAGATAGTTTTTACTAGAAGTTGCTTTGTGCTTATACTTTTATTTAAAAATGCATGATTCTCACTGCTGAGGGGTTTTTGAATACCTGTATTGGAGCCTAAGGGGTTTTAAAGGAGATTAATTTTACTAGAGATACTTAGATGAAAAATTATGCCAGAAACTACATTGGGCTACCGATTAGTTACTTTAATGCGATCTTCTAATCCCAATATTTATTACTACCATCTAGCAAGTAACTCTTCTGAAAGAGCTAGACAAGTCTACTGCTTTGTCAATCCTAATGATGTTTAACTTCTTGGCTTCTTCACTGCACGTATTTTATTGTGTATTTAATGTGCATTAATACACTGAAAATACAAATAGCAGTCACAGATAAGTGTAAGGCTAGCAGGCATGCTCTGAAACCAAAAGGGTCAAAAGATCTTAACTGTGCTGAAGAGCTGTATGTGTTGTTCCTAAAGCTGTGTGATCACTGATGGGGTTGGTAGGAGAATAGTTCGTATCGCATGCTTCTTGCTTTTACTTTCTCACACAAACCATCTTTTCTAAGAGCAAGTGCAAAAACTTGCTCTCTAAAAGCAAGTTCAAAATGTACAAATAATTGTTTAAAGTTTGTGTGCTATGTTTCCTTCACATAGAAGTAAACTGAAGAGGAGAATAATTATGTGATCCTTAAAGCACAGCAGATCAAGAATATGGGCTTGGGTTTTTCCCCCTCTTGTGAAGAATCTTCTTAAATCTGTTGAAAAATAAAGTTGAGACTCCATATATTATAAGGTCTAACTAACAAGTACATCATATTTAGTGTAGCATAAAAAGGAGGAACTAGAAGATTGCATAGATTTTAAGGGACAGAAAACTCTCACAAAGGAAGTAGTAATAGTCTATTTTTTTATGTGTTATAAGTAGTCCACAGTTAAGTGGATCTATTAGCTACTGCTTACAAATCTTTTCTAGTTTCTATAAAAAAATAAGTATTAAAATATCTTTTAAAAGCTTACCTGTATTAGATGATTTCTCTCAGTGTGACAGTTTGTGGTTGGTTTGGTTTTTGCTTTTTTGGGTTTTTAAAATATATATTAATGACTCCTTATTTGCATTAATTTTCCTTCTCTGCCTAGCTGTAGGATAACACTTTACCTGAATATTTTTTGGTCCAACTTTCTCCTATGACAAAAATGAAACAAAAATATAAGCAGAACACTGGCTGGGAGAATTAGTTATGAAATGGATGTGGTGGGGTTTTTTTCTGGGAAAGAGGACTTACTGCAAGAGTCCCCAGGATCAGTGGCTAAAACACCGTACCACATTACTTGTGGACAAACTCAGTTTACTAGCTTTCTGGTAGCAGTGTACTGAGGTTGCACATCTATTCAGTTCTGGCTCAGTTTACTTTTCAGGATCATATAAATTCCTGTAAGTTTGTATCCTTGCATCCTGCTAATACTTGTACCTGCTCCTTCTTGAGAGTGACACTCCCCTTGGACTGTGTTCAGGATCTCTATGCAACCCTGACATGGAATAAAAGAATAAAAGAGGTGCAGGTGCTGGGATGTGATAGTTTGGTTACAGTTGGAGTTCGGGGGGATCTGCAAACTTAATAGCTAAACAGTAAATATTTGGCACCAAGGTCTTTTCATAGATAATTAAAAAAGTAGATTCCTGGAATTAAACATTCACAAAACTAAACAGACAATTTAGCTATTTTTAGATTGTTGTGCTGGGAAATCTTCAGTTGTATCCCTCACTGCTAATGTATAGGATAGTTGCTACCATACTTGAGCTCAAATCATCTCTTGCCTTAGAACTTTTTTAAAGCTGTCTAAATCTTGAGTCTTGTCATATAGAAATAGTGAACAGGAATACATTTAACAAAATTTTGGGGAAAAACCAAATCACACTGGAAGGTACACTAGATCCTTAATAACTTTAAATTTATAAAACTTCTGTTTTGGCATAGATTTTTTGCTTCAAAATTTTGTTACCTCATTATGGTTGGAGGATACCTCCTGCACTGAAGAATAAAATAGCATGTGAATTTTGCCAATAGCTGAAGTTTGTTCTTCAGAGGGGTAATAAAATCTAGCATCACTTGACATACCCGTCTTGCATGCTATTCTTGTTCTAAGCCAGGATGGAAAAAGTTAGTCTGTAATTTTACATTTGGGATAATGTTGATGTCTGTTCCAAACTTATGTGTTTGAGTGCCTAATTATTATGTTAAAGTCTTTCTTGATAGCCCATTTCAGTGTTTAGAGATGGACTCTCAGTAGTGTTCTCTGTCTGCAATTTTTAGACGATCTGCTGTTGCTCGCATTCAGGAACTCTTCAGGAGAAGGAAAGAGAGAAAAGAAATGGAAGAACTGGAAACACTGAATATTAGACGTCCTTTAATAAAGATGGTTTATAAAGGTCATCGGAACTCCCGAACAATGGTACAAACTCTTTGTTTTGGGAACTCTGGAGATTTTATGGTCTGAATCAATGTAGCTGCCACATGCTTGCCAAAAAGGATGCTGTAATGTATCACAAGCACTTTTTTCTTTTATATTCAGTTGGAAGCCACACAGCTTGCACTAAATGAAAACTAAAATTACTGTGACTCATGTGTCACCATGCTAGGCATTTAAGTTTCCTTGGGTTTAAGACTCTCTCCCCTTAATTTCCTTTGAAAACTGGTATTTTTCTTGAACCTCTTTTTCATTTTGCCTGTTGTCTTCAGTGGTATAAAATGTGCCTGCCTTCAGAATTATGATTTAATCCTCACTTTGCCTTATGAGCTCTTTAACATTAAAGATTAAATAATGGTTTTGAACAGCATCGAAGGCAAAGTGAGGATTAAATCACAGTTTTTAAAAGCCTTGACATCTCTGAATTATAAAAAAAGGAAATAGTGCTAGTCACTAAATCATAATCTAACTACTAGATACTCATTTTCATACAAAATGCTGTATTTTACTGTGTTTGTAAAGCTATGGTGCATGAGAAGCAAATGCTGTTTTCCTTGCCATTTCTTTTTTCACTTTTTACAGTATTTTGAAGATGTAGTTCTAGTATTAGTTCTGAGTACTAGGTGGTATTTTGTAGAAGCAGCAGGTGTATTATTTTGCAGATGTTCAAGGAGTAGTCCCTCTACCTGCAAAAGCTGTTTTCTAGAGTTTGCTTGAATGGTTTTGATGACACTGAGGAGAATGCTTCAGTAAATGCCTATTTCAGTCTACATAAGCAACAGACTTAGAATAAACTTTTATTAATGACAGAGGTTTGCACCGTATTTGAGAAATTTTAATTATTCAGAACCGCATTAGTTTAGAAGTCATAGTATGAAGCACCTTGTAGTTAAGAGATATTAAGACTAAGCTTGCCCAAGTGGTCTTAATTCAGCCTGCATCTGCATATGTGTTGTTACACAGATTATGTCACTGATTTTGTTGTTTGGTTTCTTTGAGATGTGGGCTAGTGTTTTTGCCTTTGTTTCACATGAGCGCCTATGACAAGGAACGCACACAATGAAAGACAATGAATTTTTGCCTGTTGGTTTCCGTGGTGACAAACTTCCTTTTGATTGATGCCCTCTCCTGCAAGGCAAGGCCTGACAGTATTTCTCTTTTAAATTTGTGAAGGAGACAGCTTAGAGAGGTGTTGTCTCATACACACCTAAACAGCCCAGGGATAAATTGTGAATTACATGAACTATTTTAATGCATACAGATATGGAGAGTGAATTAAGGTACTGCAGACAAATTGATTAATTCTGTTACTTCTTTACTTTTGAGAAGTTAATTTTGCACTCTTACAATTTTTTAAATAAGCATATTTAAAGTGTCATTCTTAAATTGTCAGAAAGGAAAAACTAAGTAGCATGCATTGATGTTTCCTTGCACCACTGGCAGGTTTGGAATGTTTTCCTGTTCATCACACAGATTCCTGACATTTAACCACTCAAATGATGTCATTAGAGTCCTGAGTGTTACTGGGTTTTCATGATCCAGACCTGTGAGTGTGGCAGCAAGGAGTGTGTTATTAGTGGGGAATGATGGGGAGTGATATTTCCTGTTTCTCTTGGAGGTAAAAAATGCTTTTGCGAGCCCAAACTTCATTTTTCTTCAGAGCTCGTCTTTTGCCATGTGTGTTCAGTTGTTTGTCTCTTCCTCACTATTATTCCCTCCAATCTTAGTCTTACTTCCTTTCATATATACACCATTCTTCCTCTACTCCGCTTACCTCAAATCTCCCTTTTAAAATGTTGACTTTGAAGAAACTTTTCTTCAATAGAGCATGTTTGTGTAATATATAAACGGGATAAATGGTGTATGCATATAGTAGAAGTGAGTGTGTATATGACTTTGAAAACAAAATTTAAAAAAATAAAATGTAGTTTCAAATCTGTTTATTTCCGTGGTGCATTATTTCTGAGGAAGATTGTAGTCATTAGTGAAGGAAGTCACCTATTCGTGTTTGCTAAGACTAATTGTTTGAGTTACATCTTTCTAAGAAGGGAGGGCAAGAGATATCTTGGCATGGAAAGATTACATTTAACAAACTTAATAGTTATTTTTGAAATAAATATTCAAGGGTGGCTTTTTAGGACTCAGAAATTAAATAAGCCACATTATTTCAGGCTGTAATCAAAAGCGTATCTCGAATGTAACAGGTGTGGAATAATATCAACATTATATTTCAAGGAGATAATACTACTGCCACTTTTTCTGGCGTGCCATTTCTCTGTCTTCTATATGATCATTTTGACTGTAATATTACTCTGTTTCATAGGACGCACTGCTTCAGCTACCTTCAGTTCCCAAACTCACACAGATCTGTGAAATACTCAAGGAGTCTGGGTTTTCACACTGAATTAGTAAACTCAATTAATAAATAATGCAGCATTTACTACACAAATAAATTATTTATAAATAAATAGCATCTAAGAAATTAAAATAGTGTGTTCTAATATAAATAATATATGAATCCATAAAAAATATAAGTAACATATGTAAATGATTATCAGATAATACATTATTCTTATGATTCTATGACAATACCATGTTTTGGGGAGCAGGATGGAAACAAAGAAATAAAAAGTTTCAAATTTACTGATATGCTTTTCTCACAGAGACTTCTTCAAGTAGAGTACATGTCAAGTTAGCTATCTTGTCATTGACTATGTCTGCTATTTTCTTCTGTTCTCAGAATTGGGGACAAGACAGTCTAGCCAGTTTGAGGGAAGGGATGGTCACTTCAGTAGAGAAGTGTTCACAGCACAGTTAGCAAATGCATATACAGATAAGACTGAATATTTCTATCACTTAAGAGAGTAGGTTTAGATACCTACTGAATTATAGCATTTCACATAAGGGAAATAGATTACACTTTATTTAGTGTACTAGCCTAATGCATGAGCACACTGTTCCTTAAACCCCTCTCTTTTCCTTTTACACAGATGATGTTTTTCCTCTCTTCATTGGATGAAGAGAAGGCTTGCGTTGGTGGCAGGGAAAGAAAGGCAGAATGTGGCAGGAAGCCTTTGCTGTCTGTCCTGAGACAGTCTGACTGCATCAAAGGAGGCCTTCCATCAGCCTCCCTTAGTACTGTCAGCTTCCTGGAGAAGCTGCCAGAAGCAAAAAGCCCAACTGCACGTTGTCTGTGTTACTTCGCTGACAAACTACACAGTTGTGGCCTGAGGTGGCTGGTTTTCTGGAAGCCTTCTCAAGGACCATGAATCTTTCTTCAATACCCTTCAGTCAATGGCCTGGTTGTGTTTGTTCACTCACAAATAGATATGCAAACTTGCAATGCCATGTTTGTGATATTCCTCCCATCTGTTCCAGTTTATGAAAAATTCTTGCATAATTTGTGCATTTTTTTAATAAAAATCATTACCATGTCATTTTCAGAGGTGTACAATTTCTTTCTTCAAATGTACAATGTACAGATGTTCAAATGGACAGTTCTCCAATAAGAGAAGTCTTCCTTGAATGTTTTAATTATAGTTGATTATAATTCAGGGTCAAATTACCCTGTGATAAATAACATAGAGGAGTTAGCTGTAGGCCAGACCCAAAGTTAATCCAATTATAATTTCTGATGGGTTATTTAAAAACTAATATAATTTGTGTGATGCTAGTCAGATCAGTGCAAAGTAAAATTCCATAAACTGGCCTAGGATGATATTCATTGTTAATAGTAGGCCCTCCAACAACTCACTGCCTTTGCAAGATAGGCTTTACCTCGCTCTCCATATTTATGCACAGCAACATGTGTATTAAAAAAGTCCATGTTGGCCATGTATTTCATGTACTCTTTGCTGATAGTATGGGAACATTACTGATAAGTGACAAAAGTTAGCCGTATCGTTTCAAACATTTTGCAAAGGTGTTTGGATACCTCAATGAAGTAACGATAAGAACAACTATATAGAATAGAAAGCATCATTGCTGTGTCAAGAACATGATGATACTATTTGTTCTGTTTACAGGGAGAGATGCTTCTTACTTTCTTCTATGATTACTGTAATAATTGAAGCTGAAGGGTTGCTTCTACCTGGATGCCCTCCTTGTTCAGTGGCTTATAACTTTAATTCCCAGGGCTTCCCCCGCCCCCCACCCCCTCCCCCCCAAGCTCATAAACCTCTGTCTCATCTCCTCTTTCTCTCTAAATGGAAAACCTCCACCAGGGATTAACCCGTCATACACATTAACTTACCCAACTCTTCCCAAAAGCTGTTTCACACATCTCTGTCTCCAGTGTCATTTCTTTCACTTTGGAAGGTGACAAATCTGCTGTCATTTATTTCCAAATTTCAGTCTGCCCCAACATTTCCCTTTTATTGTTAGCAGCCACATTGCTGTGGAGATCTATAACATTCTGGATTATCTTTTTTGATCATTCTTTATTAAATGTATCCTTTAAATTTTCTTAGATGTTGTTTTTGCAAATGTAGAGCTCTTCAGAGTCAGTGTTATTGCAGAAACGGGAGTATACTCTTTGATGTGCTTTCCACTGGATAGCCTTATAATTTTCATTTTTACTGCAGATAAAAGAAGCCAATTTTTGGGGATCTAACTTTGTCATGAGTGGTTCAGACTGTGGCCATATTTTCATATGGGATCGACATACTGCTGAACATCTCATGCTGCTGGAAGCTGATAATCATGTGGTGAACTGTCTTCAGCCTCATCCATTTGACCCAAGTAAGATAATTTCATGTTCAGCTTATCAGTAGTAAAGCATTTTAAAATCTCAGTTTAAATTCTTTGGTCAATAGAGGATTGTAATGATTAATGAAGTGTTGTTCTTTTTTCCCACATAAATTAGATAATACTGTTTTTAATTTTGTCTTTTACTAATGACCTTTGGCCCTTACTCAGTAATGTCTTGGAATGAAAATGTTAACTGATACAGCATTTAAAAGAAGTTAAAATGTAATAAGATGAGTCTCCCATTTCTCCCCTCAGTCCATTAAATGTTTTCCATTACACTAATGAAGTATAGAGTCACTGAAATGCCAGCAACACTTTGGGAATTGATATTGGAATCTCATCTCTACTTTGCTCTATTCAAAAAATTAAGTAGGTGTTTCAGTCTCATTGGCTTCATGAGATTAGAAGAATAAATAAAATTCATAGAAATCTATTAATTTGTACTTACAGGAAAATATTGGGGGGGGGGGGGGAAGGACCAAACTAATAGAAGGAAATGTGTATCATCTGACCTGTAGGTGGAAAATCTGAACCATTCTCCAGCTTCTAACACAAAGTATTCATGTTATTTCCTTTTTCCATAGTTTACATCGCTGTAAAGTAACAGCCATAAATAAATAAGCAAATAAAGTTGTTATAATAAAACCAGAAGAGGATGGGTTTTTTCAGGAAATTTGTTGAAACATGGTATACTGCCCTGCATTGCATAAGCTGTGAACTTCTAAATGCCTAATTGAAATTGTGTTCCTGTACATATTCAGCATGTGTGGCTAGGTTGGACACTTGTCCTTGGTTCAAGACTTCTTTTGGAAGTACATTTCAAATGCCCTGTAGCTTTACTGATTTCTTGATGGAGTGCAACTGTCTTCCTGTCACACACTGAAAATGTAATGGAGAGGTCATCCTTCTTGTAGGACAGTTCATCTTGTAGAGTTTTCCAGTTCCTGAGAACTTCTTACGGAATTTTTACTTTTGTAGCTGTTCTGTGCAATGATCTAGAGAATGTTCTGCAACTTCTTTTTTTCCATACTTTAACAAGAGTATCTGTTGCTTTTTTATATTTGAATATAAAATAAATTTACATAAAATACAGTGAAATGTCAAATATCAAAACACATTTGAAATTACCTTGCTTCTGTCTTTGCTTCTGGGTCTACCAATCCTAAGTGTTTGTTATTAATGCATATATTTATCAGGCTGTTAGCAGAATTATATTAGTAGTGGTAGGAAGGTTTGTTCTTTCTGCTCCTATCTTATTTGTGTTCTGGTGCACTTTTTATTTAAAACAGAAGGTTCTTGCTGTTTGTGTTTTCTTCTTATATATGTTATAAAAAATGTACAGTGTATAATATATGGTTCAGATCTTATATGGAGAATTAGTAATTATGTAGCTGTTATGTATGTTCAACACTGGAAATGACATTTGCAAGTAAATGCTTGAAGTATTTTTCTTCAATTCCAATTAAGTGCAGAAAATACTGATAAAGGCATCACACATTTAATATAGAATTACTGTTACTTCTAGTTCTGGCCTCTTCAGGTATTGATTATGATATAAAAATTTGGTCACCACTGGAAGAATCCAAGATTTTTAACAGAAAACTTGCAGATGAGGTAAGAAGCTTTTCTCCTTTTTCACTGTAATGTTGACTCTTCCAGTTCTATAAAAGCATTTGGTGCAAATTACTCACATTGAATTAACAAAGTTTTTAATGTTCAACAAATGAGCCACAAATAAAAAGCTGCCCTTTATAATAGCTAACTTCCCTATCATTGGCAAGATTTCGTTAATTCTCCTAGAAATTATATGATATGATCTGGTATTATATACGTGAAAGAAGTTGGAAGAAGTATGAACAGTCAGATATAGAAGGAAAACTGACAAGAATTGAGAAATGAAGGTAGTGCCTGTCCTTAAACAAACAAATTATCTGAAGGAAATACAGTGTTATGCAGAACAACAGGGAATGCAAAAATCAATCCCAGTAAATACTCTGTGACATACAGCTGAGGTTGCAACTTGAGAACTTCATGGAATAAAGCAAACATTGCAAGCCAAGTCTATTATAACAGTCCATATGTAACACATTATTTTCATACTCTAAGCAATAACAGTGTATAAAGCAACTGGCCTATGGTGAATTTAGAATTCACTGCTGAATAATCACATTTTAGTGATTTACATAACAATCTATTAAAATGTTTGATGCTTTTCTGTAAGTTATATATTGGGGCAAATTTGGCTGTGGGGTTGTTTGGTTGGGGTGTTCTATTTGTGCAGTCTCTCGGACAGCAGGGTATATAGTAGACTGGGGTTTTTTAATTATTATTTCTCTGTATTAGTGCTACATATATTTGAAACAAACA
The DNA here is from genome assembly GCF_033783945.1 of Neopsephotus bourkii. Lineage (NCBI taxonomy): Eukaryota > Metazoa > Chordata > Aves > Psittaciformes > Psittacidae > Neopsephotus > Neopsephotus bourkii. The sequence goes on from NW_026901267.1 coordinate 182,327, forward strand.
GAAACCCAGAACCCTTAGCCACAAACAACCCATATTCCCCTGGCCTCCCCCCAACTTAGGAGTTTTGAACTTTCCCCATTATTTTAATAGTAGTAACACTGAGTGAAGTGATACTTCTTTGTATATTGTATGACAGTTTTAATCTATGACATGTTTTGGAGCCTTTGGGAGTTAGTTAGAAATATTGCTAAACATAAATATGTGCTTGAAGCAACTGTTACACTGATCTTTGTGAAACATAATTTTTAATAATAACAAATTATTTAGAGATGCAATTATTTTTAATTAAAAGATGTAGAACTTTCGAATTATTTGGCCACAGTATGGTTTGTAATTTTACATAGTTTTTGTTTTTTAATTTAATCCTTGTATTGAAATAGCTGTGTAAAAGACAAGAGAGTTTCATAGAAATAAAACAGTTTTCACTGTGTTACATTTGGCTAGAGTAAGTGTCCAATTCTTAAACTGAATTTTTCATAGAAGAAAAGGTCTAGGGAGAAAGCATTGTGCTTGAGGGGAAGTTCAGTGTAGATACACAATCATAATTAAAATTGAGAAGAGGCCATCACTTCAGTGAATAGGAAAAGACGGGATGGGAACAAATCTCTTAATAGAGAAAAAGCATCAGAAGCCGGCTGTCAGTGCACTGGAGAAATAGGAGGCGAAAGAGGAAAAATGCGCAGCCTGCTGTCTTCTCAGTTTGCTCCGTTTAGGGAGTGATCAGCTGTGCAAATTGCCTGGTAAGCAGAGAAGAATGACGGAAAACAGGTGCTTTGATTTGGCCAGGAGACAGCCACTGCGGACATTTGCAAGAACGTGTTCCTCACAAAGGAAGAGGCCTTAGAAGGAGTCTCAGGGAGATAAAGAAATGCATTATTTTCCTGCCTTACAGCAACTGATCTGGGAGGAAGGACTAAATAATAATCAGAACTTGTCTCCACCTAAAAAATTTTATACTTAGGGACAGGAAAAGAACATAACCTTAAAGGTGAAAGGCAAGCTGAAGTGTGGGAATCAAACTCAATGAGAAAGCAAGAAGGATGGCAAGGAAGTACCACAAGGAACGAATTGAGGCAAAAGAGCTCGAAGTATTGGTTAGTGGGTTTTTTCCTTGAAACTAAGGCAGAAGGAGCTGGCTTTTTCAGGTCATTTAGAGGCAGGTAGTAGAACTATTTAGAAAGAATTATGGAGCTGAAGAATCTTCCTGAACTAGAGTAAAGAAATTGCTTGTGTTCTGTGGATTTTCTCCAGAAGTTTCAAGCAGCATGAAGGCAGGATTTAGGGTAACCTCATCTCTTTTCCTTCCCACATTCTTGGCCAGAAATGGTGCTAGAACTCTTTTTTCTCTACAGTAGTTGCTATCTGTAACAGCTTTTTCTCTCCTCCGTCCTCTTCATTTCTTGCAAGATCTCATTTCCAAAAGTTTTTCTCAGTTGCTCATCTACCATGCATATGGACAACAGAATGAGGATCTTACCAGAACATTTTTTAGATAGACAGATATCTGTATGCAGTCCACTGCCTGACATTTCTTACCACAATTGGTGTAACTGCATTTTAGTAATAGTTATTAAAATATTGCTCCCTTATTGTAATTTTGGACTCTGTAAATGCCTTTTGCATAGAAACTTTGTATCTACAAACCCATACTGTTGCAATACAATTTTGTGTTTATTTTTAATGTTGTTTGTATCCCTTCTCTGCCTCCAGGTTATAACACGTAATGAATTAATGCTGGAAGAGACCAGAAACACTATTACTGTTCCAGCTTCTTTTATGTTACGAATGTTGGCTTCATTGAATCACATAAGAGCAGGTGAGAGGCTTCTGAAGAGCTTGTCCACCACATTGGTCTAGGAAATAGCAGATGGATTGGCAAACCATCAAGATCTTCAGCTGTCTGGGGCTATACTTAGGGCTGGTGAGAAGATTCAAGGGTCTCTTAATGGAAATGCTTAGGAATTGCTTCTTTAGTGTGAAACTTGCAACATTTTTGCAGCTGTTCTTTTTTACCTTAAAGAGCAAGAAAAGAACAAAATATATATTTAGATGTTACCATACTATCCACTCTGAAATAGCTTATTTGTAATGCAGTACTAATTAGATGTTGAAAAATAATCCCTTTACTAGAGAATGATACTTATAGTGAGTGCTGTGTGATTGGAAGGCTATTGGGGATGACTGGAATGAGCTGCAAGGTAAACTGACTGTCATTGTGGACTTCGAATTGTCTAGGGTTGAAGGAGAGGGTCAAGATACAAGACTGTGGGAGATATTAATGAGGCTGCTGGCAGCTGTTCTGGGGCAGCAGGTACTAGGATGTCCCTTCAGTGAAGGGGCAGTTCCCCAGGGCTGAAACTGGTGATATGAGGGATTGCATAGAAAGTCGTTGTTGGGAACTGATGTTCCTGGATGTTAATGCTGGCAAAGTTAATTGCAGTGAAAATGAAGTTGTAGGAGAATGGAGAGACATCATACTGGGTAGGGAAGCACGGAGATTATGTTTTGTGAGGCTGGTATGACGTGGGGTGGAAACCTAACAGAACTGTAGATGAAGGTGGAAGTGACTGTAGATACTAAATATGAGGACTCTGGCACTGACTTAGCAGGGCAGTGGGCTTACAGTGATGAGGCAGGAAGGAAGCTCTTCCTGGTAGCAGCTGCTGCTCTGCTTTAACATCTTGCTGATCTGTGAGAGTAAGAGAGCCAGGAAGATGACACTGTATCCAGCCCAGTGCTATGCCTCACCACTGCTGTAACTGAATATGTAAGTTTGGGGTTTTTCTTCATTTCTATGAGTTCTATGGACTAAAATACTCAAAGAGCTGCTCAATGCTTGAGTTAAAATAGTTTCAGCTAGAATCTGTGTTATGGCTGGGTGAGGTATTTCTTGAGTGACCTTGAGCCAATCATGTTCCCTCACACATTTGTTCTTCTGTAAATATTTGCATTAACAGGTACTTTTTCTGACGTATACAGTGACAGATAGTGATTCCCCAGTTTTCTGGAGTATATAGATTTCTAACTTGCAGCTATTCTAGTTTCAGTTCCCTAGAGCAGCATTTCAATCCCTTGTATTCACTATCTCTTCTTAATATTATGCTTGCATTCACCTTTCCTTGTGCTGACAGCCATTCAGCAGATACAAGGTTTTTCCTTTTGTACACAAATTTCACTTTTATGCCTGGAAGTCCTTTGTGGCTTTTCTCCTGTTCTCATTTCTTGTGGTAACATTACTACCCAGTCTCTGCTGTCAGTCTCTATGGTCTTTCTTCTCCCATATAACCTGCAGTTACTGTCCACTGTGTAACAGCCCAGGGAGATAGCATGTTATAAATATTTACCAAGAAATGAAAACTTTGGAAGTTCTGTTTACTAAACCTGTGTGTCTTACAGACCGTTTGGAAGGTGACAGATCAGAAGGATCTGGTCAGGAGAATGAAAATGAAGATGAAGAGTAACCGGCAGTTGTGTGCAAGCACCTAGACATTAATGAAATTTGTATAAGACATTAATTATATTTTTCCTTACAGAGCTTTAGTGCAATTCTGAGGTATTGCTTTTGGAAAACCTAACCTTTTGGTTTTGAATGACTGTGTGCATGACTTTGGGAGAGTGTGCAAGTTAAAATAAGCAAAAATGTTTTTAAAATGTTTTGGCATGTATGAGGGGTGCTAGAAGATGCGAAGTGCAATATTTTCCTTAACCTACAGATGTGGGAGCTTGGAACAATGTTTTAAAGTAACTTTCATTATAGTAATAAAGTTGTTGGTTCAAATAAATTTCTATACCTGCCATTTGCATGTTTGTTGCTTTCTAATTAAAAGACTTGGTTGTTTTAAGTAGTTTTCTGGTTTTACTTTGTACAACAATTGATTTATCACCTTGTAACTATAACCCCATTACTGCCTTCATGTGCATTTTTTTCTTATAACGTTTGTGAAGTGACAAATAGAGTTATTTCTTACAGTGAGCACTGGGATTCTTTGTGACTTTGAGACCCCATGGCTCTTGGTTCTTGCCTCTCCATCGACAGCCCACACATACATACACTAAATTGTCTTTCCATTAGGCTTACCATAGTGCCACTTTATATTCTTTATGGTGAATCTGTAGTGTTGGTGAAATAGGTGTGCTTCACTAATAGAACCATGAGTATGCATTCCTTGCAACAGCAGCAGATACATCTTAATTTTCATTGGATTTAGAGCAGAGAAAGTTCAGTGCAAAGGAACACGAATTTGAAAATTCCTGTGTATTGCTTCCTAGGAGTATTTATTTGGGAAGGAAGGCAGGTCAGTCAGCGTAAGGGCTCTACCCTTCCTCTGTATGTTTTTGGATGGTATTTGGGAAGGGGAAGTGAAGGAAAGGAGGAGCAGGGAAAAGAGCAGCTTTGCTTAATGGCTGTTCTTGACAAGGGTGGCAGACACTGAGGGGATCTATTGGGAATTGCAGAACGCTGGGAAGAATTATAAATCAGGTGATGAGGGTACAGGAGGCTTCATTACCTTGCTATCAATAAAATGTGCATTCATCACAGTCTTCATAGACTTTGCTTATGTTAACAAAAACAATTCCCCACACTAAATGAAAAAAAGAACATTACCACCACATTCTGATACCCTGATTCACAATGCAGGCAGGCTGAAAGGACTCAGGGAAGGGATATAAACCACAGAAACAGATGGAGACGGGAAAACTAAAGCTATTGGAGGAGATGGAGAGATTTGTGAGGGAAGAGAAATGACAATTATATGGAACTCAGCTGGCAGTAACAGTGAGGATACTTGGGCAAGGGAAAAATTACGAGATGAAAAGTCTGAGAAGATGGATAGGGTGGCTGGTTGTTAGTTTGTTTTTTTTTAAAAAGAGAAGGTAGGAAATTACTGAGGAAGAGCAAAGTATTGAAGCTTTGAAAGTGATCCAGTGAAGTGAATTTAGGAAAGGAGAAAACTTGGGGAGAGAAGGTTTTGGAGGCAGAGTGTGCTGAGAAGAGTTGAGGTCTTGGAACACTGGAATGTTGCAGAAAACTGAGGAGGTCAGTGCAACAAAGGATGGAAATATGGTAAATTTTTGAGAACATATCTGCTGTGAACAAGGGTGAGTGAAAGAAGTCAAGTTGGTTGTTAAGTATGGAGTGAAAGTTGATGTAGATGCTTGTATTTTCTGATGACATAAGAAGGACTAAGTGGCCTTGTTGGAGAAGGGAGCAAAATATTATTTTTTTCTCATGACATGACACTTCGGGCAAGCATTATCAGACCAGCAAAATATGGTACACCTATTTGGGGAGGGGGAACACAGTAGTCTAGAACTATTCGGGCCTTGCTGCTCGTAGCTGCACTGGGCAGTATTTTTACTGTCATGTGTGAATTAGCCTTGAATTTTATAAGAGAACAGAGTACTCCTTTTATTACATTTTAAAGAATAGTACACTATATATATGTAGTGTACATAGCATATACGTAAAGTAGGTTTTCCTGTTCTTCTTTAGCTGTTAGCGGTAAGAGGAATAAAGCCATGTTTCTGTTCTGTGGGGCATCTGTTGCAATGGTGGACTTCTTCCACAGCCTGGGGTCCTGAGCAGTTCTGTGAATGAAATACAGTAACATAATGTTTTATACAGTTAGGTCCTCTATAGACAATATTTGAGATGTATTTGCTTCCAAAAAGAATAACCATGCTGTTTCTACAGAAATATGGCTTGCTTTCTTCATTGTGAAATTACTAACCTCTGCCTTTTGAAAACAAATCAGTTCTTAAGGCAGTAAATGGAGAGCATACCCTTTGTCTTCACTAGAGAAGTTTTATAAACCATCACTGTGGATGTCTGTCTAAAAATAAAGAAGCTGCTTCTGCCACTTTCTCTAGTAATTGCCAGCAAAAAGCAGACAACATAAAACAAAAGCATCTTTCTTGTAAACATCTTTTTTTTTTTTTTTTTTCCCAGAGTTCCCCAATAAGCACATTATTCCCGTAAGGTCTCTTACTTATTCAAAGTTTAATTCCAGATGCTTGGCCATGGGTTTACTGATTAAAAGGAGGGCAAAAGTTTAATATTTGAAGATTTTTCAAACTTCAACATAGCTTTTCAAGCAGTTTTTCTAAAACTAAGATATCCATAGTGTTTGCGTTAGTTTTTTCATAAACGTTTTGGTAATGGACCAAGTCTCAATTACTGTAACCACGCAATAACAGCTGTTGGTAGGAGCAGGAGGGATGCTGGTAATTCTGGAGTTCGTAGCAGCAAAAGACAGTTTGAAAATGTTATTCGAATGTGCATGGAAGTTAATAAATTTGTAATAAATCAACCCACAATCCAAAACCTCACAGTTTAAAAGCAAATCTTAGGATCTGGGTCTGATTTCAGACTGGGAACTTCGAGGTGGGAGATACTGCAGGAGCTCCCTCTAGTGCCACCATTCATACTGTATTTGTGCAAGCATGTAAAGAAACAAAAATATGGGGATGTGTACTTCATGCTAATTTGATTATGCCATCATGATGCAATTCTTCAGACCATCATTCTTCAAGTAAGCCAATGAGAGGAAAAGACCAACAAGCAATGGACCGTAATACTCCTGTTAAGCATCAAATAACCAGTTGATCTAGCTGGCCACTGAAAGACTTGGTTTGGATTGGGAGGGACCTTAAAGCTCATCCAGTTCCAATCCATCTGCCATGGCCAGGGACATCTTCCACTACAGCAGGTTGCTCCAAGACCCATCCGACCTGGCCTTGAACACTGCCAGGGGTGGGGCAGCCACAGCTTCTCTGGGCAACCTGTGCCAGTGGCTCAGCACCCTCACAGGGAAGAATTTTTTTTTAATATCAAACATATTCAAACCCTTTAGTTTCTAATTATAGCAATAACAAGTTTGTTGGACAGGACAATGAGTGGGAATTTTTCTGCTTTGCAGACTGAAACTGTACATATGCTCAAGCTGTTTTTTCTGTCCCACAACAGCCTGCCATTGATGTTTATGTCCTATGAAGATCATTTACCTACAGCAAGGGTTCAGATGTCACTGAACTCAGTTCTCTGAAGGATATTTCTTAAGACTGTTGCAAAGATCAAAAGCAACTTCTGTGATGTGTTGCTACGATTCATGGTACATAATCTAGTGTTTCGAAGCTTAGGCAGATGATCACTGTAGGAAGCAATCTCTTGTTTAAATTATGAAGGTGCTGAGCCTGTTCAACATGTGATCTCCTTAAGTTCTAGTTCTGTGTTCTTTCCCCTGATGGAGGTAGGATATGGATCACTAACAACATCCTGCATCACCTTTGGTGTGAAATTTTCTTACCTAAGCAGTAGATAAATGTTACAGCAGATTATCGTCTACCTCTTAAGTTCTTTCAGAACATTCCAGAGCATGTTTTTCTGAGACAGAAATTCTGAGAAAAAATGTAATACAGGTCTCACTGTCCTTGCATCAGCTAAATAGCTATCATTGAAGTGTGTGCTTGTGTAGTTGTGTGTAAGGGATGGGAGCCTACTGCCTTGGAAAGCTGAGTGGTTGTGTCTGCAAAGTCATCTTTTTTTTTTATGAAGAGATGCCACTGATCCAGGTTCAGTCTCTGATGATGCTCTGATGCTACTGCAAAGGCCATTCATTAACAATTCTTGGGCATCTTCTATACTGAACTGTTACATGGGCCAGACCTGACAGCGCTGTTGAAAGATGAAGTGCCAATTAGCAGCAGTTAGCTGGTATTCCTGCTGGTCCACAGTCATGCCCCTGCAAGAAGCCAACTCTGAAAGCTTCAGCTGAAGTACAGGAGTGACACAGAAGGCATATGTGAGGTCATTTGCCCTGGCTAAACAGAGATTGATTTAGTCTTTGAAATGTGGGGTTAAATCAATTTCAAGCTACTTTAATGAATTAAAGATGTCCAAATGCTTTATCTGTGTAAGCACCCAGTTTGTCTTCTCAGTGACATTCTCTACTGTTGAGTCTGAGGGGGTTTTTTTAGAGTAAGAGAGATTTCCTTAGTTTTAAATGCTTTCATTATCTGCAACTGCTTTGTTCTTTTGATGAAAAGGTACCATCTACCTTCTCAGTGTCTTTTGAGAGCTTGCTGTCAATGCTCCCCTCTAGATTAATTTGCCTTTGCTGGTAGAACAAACTGAAGTCCATAAAACAACTACTGCTACTACTACTGTAAATACTAAAAAACACAACAACATGTTTTGATGGGGAAAATGGGTAGATGCTACTCTTAAAGCACACTTTTTCTGATTGTGACTCACCATATTACCATGCTTCCTTTTTTTTTTTTTTTTTTTGTTTATTTTGCAGGAGGAGGGCACTACACTAGTATAATCCATGGAATTTGACAGATTCACCATCAAAGTCAGAACTGATGGCTACTAATTTAGGAAACTCTCATTTAAGTGAAAAAACCTCTTACCAGAGTTTCTTAATAGGCTTTCTTACTAACTGGAAAACAAATCCTATGCAAATGCAGATCAAGGGGTCTGCAGATGTTCTCAAATAGCACTGGATCTTCCCCTTTCTCTCTGTGGGCTGACCCTGTTTCCAGTATTTTCTCCTTCCTGGCCTGCTCTTAAGACTCATGCAATCTGGTTGCCTGTAGCTACTCTTTTTAGTCCTGGTGAGCAGTGAAAGGAGAGCCAAGAGGGAGGAAGACCAGGTTGTGGGAATCCGGAGCAAGGCTCTTTTCATTAGCTGGGCAGTGCTTTTGCTCAGCCAGTGAGGCAAACCACAGATAAGTCCCAAATATCTTTCTAGCTTGTTCATCCCTGGTAGCTTCAGAGCCCTTACCTCGGCTCCCTCATGCCTGTCTCCTAGTTGACCTGGAGATTCTTTCCCTACATCAGAAACTTCTCAAACATGAGTGGTGAAGCTTGTGCCGCAAAGATTAAGAGTTTCAGTGGCCAGTGCTACAGCCCAGCCCTTCTTGCCAGGACCCTGCTGCTCTGATGACAAGCACCAAGTGAACCTCCAGTTCTGTTGGAGGGAATTCATGTGCTCACCTCCTCACTCTAAATTTTCTCTCACATAATAATACCCTGATCACCCTTCTGAGCTCAGCATAAATGCACCTTTACCTTGATGTGTACCAACCAGCTCATTCCAGTGATCTGGTGCAGCTATGGCAATGCCACAGCCCCATAACGAAGTTCTGGCCTCACTGCACCTCTGAAACCAGCCTGTGGTGGACCTGTCTTCTAGTAATTACTTGACTGTTTTTTTTAACTGAATACAGCTGCTTCATGTTCTATAATCAGTACACTAGTTGTTAATTGGCCTTTTTGTTTTCTACTTCTCATTTGTTTCCAGGGATAAATACATCACTGAGCAAGACTCACCAGTGCTGAGATTCTGATCTTCTTTATCATTATACAGACCATTTCTTGCATATCTGTGATCCATTTTTGTATTGGGTCCCCATGCATATCTGAAGAAATACAGTTAAAAACAGTGTATGTTAAAAATGAACCTCTAATTGTTAAATCACCTAATGGAATAATAGTTAATACAAGGTACTTCTTAATGATGAGTTGAATGTCACAACTTCCAAGTTGCCAGATGGGATTTCTGTTCATCAGTGTGTGATGACCATTTGGTAATAGGTGCAAGATGAGCTGGTGCTCTCACTTCAATTCTTGCTAACTTAATGTTGTCATAGTTGTCAGTACTTAGCTCCGAGGGCACAGGATGTTCATTTAGTGCTTTTGTTCATGGAAAAATGTGTCTGAGATTATCTGTCTAGTTTCATGAGCATTTCAAAGAGAAAACACTGTGCTCTAAAATAATTTGTGGTTACTTTACCCAAGACTGTAAAGAACAAAGAAGGTTTCCATATATCTTTAAGTGAATATGGCTTTTTAAAATAAAAATGCTGTGACAAAGCCATTTGGCTTGGATGTTTGTTTAAGGTGTAAGCTTTACAGGTTTAAGGACGTAAGCACAAAACTCACTTCAAAATTCTCTCTGATTTTTCTCCAGTGATTTTTTTCTTTAAGAACTTAATTATATTGTGCATCTGCTGTCACTGCACATAAGGGTCATGCAGTGAGTATGCTGAAGAGTGCAACACTCCCTGTGGCAGGAGCTATGACTCAGTCCAAGCACAGAGACTGTCAAACACTCCCAGTGTTAGATTCACCACCTCTTTCAGCACACCCTCACCATAGATGGAGCAACCTCCAGCACCTCACCCCTCCACCACCCCCCTGCGTGTCCCCTCTGTGTCACATCACATGGTGATGGGTGGATGCAGTTGCACACTTTCCCCACCATGCTGAAAATCCACGTGATTGCTCAGAAACTCAGCCTGATTCATTCACACCACATGAGCTTCACATCACTGCACTGAATGGAATCGATAGCAATCTGGAGGTTCAAAATTTGGCCTGTTACATACTTTATAGAGGAGAGCTGGACAAAAGATACAGAAATGAGAAACTGAATGAGTTTCACCATTAAATTTGAAGAATCATTGCTTTTGTCCCTCTTCTCACAGTATGTTTCCTCTCTGCTTTCTATCTATCAAGTAGTTCAGTGCAGGGACTAAGAAGGCGTAAGAAACTGAGTCCAAGATGCAAGGGCTAGCTGTACCCCTGGCCCTTTGGACTGTCAGTGGACAGGCAGATAACGTAAGAAGCCGAAGGAAGGCTCCGCTTCCCCTTTACACATTCATTCCCTGAAAAGCAGACAGAGAGCAAGGATAAATGAAAAGCTGAGTTAGACCCAAGGAAAGGGAAATACTCAATGCAGCAGTATCTTTTTGGTTCACTGAAAGGTAGTCTAAAAACAGAGTGTTACAGAACAGACTGTGAAGCATGGCTGAGCTGCAGGAAAACAATGCCACCTGCACACAGTATGGCAGGGCATATCCCACATTAAAAGCTGACTGCCGGATTAATGCAACTTCTTGTGTTGCTGTGTAATGGCTGTAAGAAAGTATTTCCAAGCTGTAGGGCAATGCAGGAAAATAAACTGTATTGTGTTACATATTCTTGAAAAGAAACTGACTGTTCTCCTTTTCATGAGAAGGCACCTGCCACCTCAGTGAGATTCCAGGTTGAAAACCACAGGATATCCACTAGGATATATTCCTGAAGGAAGGGTAGGCAGATGAGTGAAGCTGGGCATGAAGGAGGAAACAAATTGCCTATCAGCTCCAAAAAGCCTACTAATAAAGCTAGGCTTCAGATCCTTTAACACTCTGAGGTGAATCCCTTTCCACCAGCCCATATTATGCCTTTTAAAAATAGGAGGCAACTCAAAATATTCAGAGATGTTCCTCCATCCTGGCAGCTTCAGATTCTCTTTTGAGGTAAAGGAGTGAGTGTATTGGTAAGCCATTAGAGGCATTATTGTTGCACAGATATGCTGCTTGGTGATCTGTGTGATAAGAAATTTGAGTGGTCCTAGAGCTCTTTCTCAATATAGTAAATGTAAAAAGGCTGGTACAAAAAAAAAGTAATTATTTGTGATCAATATGAGAATAGCAGGACTGAATATGGTTAGTTTGTGCAGGTATGATTCGAGCTCTTTATTCACCTTAGATAAATAAAATAAAGACCATAAAATGTATCTTCCTGCTATGCTAATCAGTTCTTCAGTGATTTGCTGTACGCTAACAGAAGAGGAGCTGTCGAAGGATCAGACAGTGGGTCCCTGGGTTGCCATGGTAACTTCCTAGGAGGTGTGTTTAAGAAAAATGTCACTTTGGGGGTAAACTACGGGCTGGAGGATGGCAGGTGGATGGGATTCAGTGTGCTTCAGAGGGTGGTGCTTCACAGCCAGACGTACAGATTCAGAAGTGGATGAGTGGGCATGTGGGAAAGCAGAGGGGAGATCCCGTCGGAAGCAAAGCTTTCATTTAAAATGTGATTGTGTTCCCAGATTTCTCACTGAGCCATGAAACATGCAGGTTTTCATAAACTCTCATGTGATCCAAGCCTGCCTGAAAGCTTTGTGCATTGCCTTGAGCCTGGGACTTTGTGCTCCTACAGCCCTTTCTCAGGAGCAGCCAGCTGAGACAGGGAGGGCTTCCCGTTTTGCTGGGAGGTTAAGCTCTTTAGGAGCCTTAGATACACCCAGAACCAAGTACTTGGGATCCCAGGCATTTGTGAGCTGGAATTAATGTTGGTGGGGTCACTGAACCCCTCTCAGAACACAGGCAACATATTTTGTTTCAGAAATATTTCCAAAAGGAAATGTCCTTTGAATTTTGTGTTCGCAAAACAATTTGAAATGAAAAAAGGAAAGAAGAAACATCTTGTTACAGCATGATCTGAGACCATGTTTTAACAAGAACATTTCTTATGAGGGAGAGTCTGTTGCTTTGTCAGACAGCTATATGCAGTAAACAGAATCTGAGCATGTGAGAACTCACCTATCTAAGGCAGAAATCAAGGTAAAAACCCAAACAAACCAAACTAAAATATAGCCAGCATCATCAGTGTATAAAATGTCAACTTAGCTTTAAAAAATTACTAGTTTGTGGAGTCTTTTTGTGAACCAGATTTACTGTGGCTCCTTTATACCATATGCAGTATTAAGTCCTTTATAACAAATGTGTTGTTATATTAATTTTCCCAGATGGTTTTCAGGAGCACAATATGCCTCAGTATCTACAATCTACAGGCAGCTTCTGTGCACCTTGTTTTCCCCGAGCTGCTCAGCTATACTGTTGCTTTCCATTTGCAGCATTTCTCATTTTTTCCCTGTTTTACTGGTATCTCAGTTTCGGTTCTTCAGGGTGTATTGGAGCACCACTTCTGATAACAGATTTATCATAGTTCAAAGGTAGAGAATTCATATGTGTTTAACAGACCTGAATATACTTCCTATAACCTAAGCAGATTCTGAACAATGTATTCTGTGCTTTTGAAACTGTAAATAAATTTTAGGTTGAGCAAGCAAATAGTTGTTGCTGACAGGTATTTAAATTCCTACTCATATTCTCTAAGAAGAAGTGAAACCTCCCACACCTCTTTTTTTCCAAGAAATTTGATATTCCTGATCATGACAGAGCAAAGGGGAAGTCTATCACAAGAGATGATTCTTCCTGTAAATAGTGCCCAGGAACTTCTGCCTCATCTCATTGCATTTAGGCTGCCAGATGAGTATGATTAATAACTCCTTCTTTTTTTCTGTAGCAAATACCTCTCAGTTCTAGTCTTTGCCTCCATGTTACTGCAAGACTTCCTAAATGGCAAGGGTACAGGAGCCTAGGTTTAGCTGGAGATAATTTTAGCTTCTCTCTTTCAACAAAAATTGCCCAAGCTAAATCTGGACACAGTTTTCTTGCAGAACTAATAATATTTGGTTTATCTTTTGTTGTGTTTTCATTTTTCATTTGTTCAACAGTCCCAGTTATTTTTTTTTTAAGTGTTTATTTAAGAGACACCATCAGTATGTATGGGTTTTTTTTTTAAATGAAGTATCTAACTATTCCGCCAAGGAACATGATAAATGTTAGCAACATCCCTAATGCCCTTGCCTGGCTCTGTAAGAACATTCTTTCTAAAAAGTCAGCTTCACTTGCTCAAAAATGCAGGCTATGAGGAAGGGATTTGGCTCTTCAGCAAAAACAAAATATCTTTTTTGTTCACTCAGAAAAACAGCAGGGTGAACTTCTCTTTCCCAATTTTCTAATTGTACTTAGAGCTCACTGAGCTCACCTGTAACCCTGCACAAATTACATCCTTTCAGTTTAATTTAAATTATCCCCGTGCGTCTCAGCGCTGAACAAAAAGCATACCTACTTTACAACTTTTACAACCAATTTAAATTGGTGCGGGGATTGACTCCACAACTCGTTAAAGTTGTAAAGTAGGTGTGAGGATGGAGGCATGGACCCAGAGGCAGAGTGCAAGCTGGATCATTTATTGCAAAGATTCCACGGTATTTATACACTCTCAAGCAATTAGCCAAGCACATCTGTGTCTGCCTTGAGGTTACATCAGGTGAAAGGTCCATCTGATTTTCTTACCGACATCCTCTTCCCAGTTCCGACGTCCCTGTTCCTTGCCAGTTCCAATGTCTTCCAAGTACCAGTCAGGGACAGGTCACTCTTTAATTGCCTTCTGCGGTTCCTCCTGCCCATGATCATTCTTAATTGTCTACCGTAGCTTCCCCTTCCCACGGTCTCTGCCAGTTCCGATACATTCCAACCCCCACAGTTCCCCCTTCTTGTTTTTGCAATGCAGTATACACGGCTTTCAAAAGCTTGGGATAACATTTGCTGCATACATTGTAATAAGCAAGGTACAACACATATAATGGCAAAGAGAGCAAAGCAAAAGAGAGCAAACAAAAAGACCAATCCTCCCTAGCCACCCCGTTATACCCCAGTTAGAGAAAAGCAAGGATAGCTGATCTTTATCATCTTCCCTTAACTTAATGACACTGTCTTTTAGCTTATGGATACTGTCATGTATGGATTCTGAACGGTCTGACAAATTCATGCAACACATTCCTTCCAAAATTTCACACCCATGTCCATGTGCTAAGAGGAGAAATAATAGTCAACATCAGTGAGCAACACAGAGAGAGCGGATGCTGTAGCATTAGCTTGCTTAGCAAGCCAACATCCTAATTTATTCAATGTTGCTAAAGCTTGAGTGCTACCTACTCTGGGAACTAAAAATGAGAAAGTCATTATTTCACCTCGGTTCCAAAAATCTACTTTGTCATCGCAGCTTGGTTGAAAAGCATGCGTTCGAGAACACAATTTTCGTTTATTTATTATCATGGTGTTATTGGGGATGAACATGCCTAGGGTCCCTACTGTACACGGGCCACCCTTTATATGGGATGGCACCCCTTGGCCTAGCCCGATCTTGTGGCAACTGAGGCATGGACTCTTGTTTCTGGCTACAAACGAAATCCCTTATTGAGTGAGCTTACAGGTTTTTATAGTATTCTGCCTAGTGGTTAGTAGGGGTCAGTTCCTTTGGTACTTTTCCATCACAACAGTCTTATTGATCATGCACTCTTTCAGCCAATCACATTACTGTCCACTCGCCTTTGCTAAAGTAATTATTTCTAAACATAGTCCTTTGCTATCACTACTCGTTACATTGTCACTTCCACATCCCCTTGACTACACATTCTTTATCTTGTCTTAAGCATCCTCCTGTTTCCAAATTACACTTGGTTCTATTGACAAGGAAAAGCAGACACCTGATTCTACTGATAAGCAGCTATTGATAAGGAAAAGCAGATGCCTGAATCTACTGTTAAGGGAGAGAAGCAGATGGTTGATGGCTGGGACCAAACCCTAAGGCCATACGTGAAGACTAAAAGGTGAAAAGTTCAAGAAGAGGAAGACTCATTTACTTCATCTTGAAGACCCCTATCCACAGGAGGAAGACTCATTTACTTCATCTTGAGACCCCTGTCCATGACCAGAGGGGGCACTGCGCAGGCACAAAGGACCTTCTAGCTCATTGTAATAGGAAGCGGGGATAGGACATGAATATGTATAGGCGTATGGTGCGACCTTATAAATGTAGTGGGAAACAGCACTGGGGCACGCATGGCTTTGAGGAATTATCCCCGTGCGTCTCAGCGCTGAATAAAAGCATACCTGCTTTACAACTTTAACGAGTTGTGGAGTCAATCCGCGCATCATTACCATATGGTGGATGCACTGCTTTTAAAGACCACAGCTTTGAGCTGTAAGGGACAGTGATTGTAGAACATGTTCATTCATTCTGGGCTCCACTTCATATGTTTTTTTGTGGTACAACCTGAAAAGTCCAGGATGAACGAGCCAGTTTTATTCATTTATCCACAGCCTTGCTTGAGGGATGATTTCAGTGATTTTGTGTAGCTGAATCTGCAGATTAATTAGTCTGTATTGAGCATGTAGTAATTGAATTCTAGGCAGCTTTTACAGATCAATGTTAAATCCAATAACCAAATATCCATTAGGGGGAGCTTTTAAAAATCAGCAGTTGAAATAAAGAATCAGTGTTTCCCAATGTCATATTGTAGTTTGGCATACAATGAAAAGTGAAGAATACACCTGATTCCTTATCATATAACACACAGAAAAAAAAAAGTACTTAGTGTTTGCATGAGATAAGAATTTCTGCTCAGTTTCACCAGGGAGATCATCAGCAATATTTTTCTAGCCAGCGGAAAATTCTGCAGCTTGACATCTTTGATAAACTGCTGGTTTTTAAAGGCACAGAATCAAAATCCTGCACCTACTCAGAACAAATCTGGATCAAAACCCAGGATCACCTTCTTTTTTGTCATTTTTGTGACAAGGCTGTTGTTCAACTCTTCAGGCTACTAGGAGACATGCTGTTTGTTCTCTTGCATAAAAACATGACTTGCCTTTAGCTTCAGGGCACTTCAGTGAAAATAGAAGACAACAGTAAAAGTTGAGAGGTTGCTTGCTGTGGGCTTATTTGTTCCTGGTGGTTTGGGTTTTTTTTTTTAAACCATACATAACACTATCAACTCAACAACCCTTCAGTTATCTAATTTCTGTAGTGTTCAGGGTGACTTCACTTAAGAGGCCATTATGGTTGTGTGATCTGACCTGTGCAATAGCATTTCACTAAATCACTAGAACATTAATTACTGCACCTTTGTTACCCCCCCCCCCCCCCCCCCCCCCCCCCCCCCCCCCCCCAGGATTCAGGGTTGTTTTCTCTCTTTTTATGAGATGAGCATGGTTGGTTGCTTGGTTTTAGCAGCAGCAGTCATTTTTTCTCCTTCTTGGTAGCTGGTGCAATGCTGTGTTTTGACTTTCAGCTGGGAACAGAGCTGTAAAACAATGATGTTTCGGTTTGGCCAAGGACTTTGTGGGCCTCATGCTCTGGCAGGGAGGAGGGAAGCCGGGAGGAAGCAGGGACAGGACACCTGACCCAAACAGACCAAAGAGGTATTCCATACCACAGCACGTCATACCCAGGATGTAACTGGGGAGGGACCCAGAAGGGCAGGGGGACTGCAGGATTGGAGGAGGTATCGTCAGTGCTTGATCGGGCTGGGGGTGGCAAGTTATCGGTCGCCTGGTGATGGGGTGTTGTATTCTCTTCCCTTGTTATTTCCTTTATCATTACTATTATTGGTGGTAGCAGTAGTGATTTGTGTTATACTTTAGTTACTGAACTGTTCTTATCTCAACCCATGGGAGTTGCATTTCTTTTTGATTCTCCTCTCCTTTCCCCCAGGAGTAGGGGGAGGGCAAGAAGGGGGGGAGTGGGTAACAAGCTGTCAGTCTGGGTTTAAACCACGACATTTTTCTGCTATAAAATGCATGCATATGGAACTTCATATTGATGCAGAGGGTTGTACAGGGGGGTTGTACAAGGGGGGTAGAGAAATTCGCTTGCTTAAACAAAGGAATTATCTGTACCTATCATGACTACTAAGCAGAACAAAGGCACTAACTATTGATAAGGAAAAGCAGACACCTGGATCTATTGACAAGGAAAAGCAGACGCCTGATTTTACTGATAAGCAGGTATTGATAAGGAAAAGCAGACACCTGAATCTACTGTTAAGGGGGAGAAGCAGATGGTTTATGGCTTGCTTTCTGTTGTACCACCAACTTGGGGCCATAGGTTTAGCAGAGGCCATGATAAGTGGTGGGCTGAAGTCCAAATTCAATCTCCTAATTATTTTCTCCTTCAAGAAAAGCTGTGAAAAAAAAAAATTTAAAAATTAAAAATGGAATGAAATTAAATTTAAAAAGTATAATTGAAGATATTGTGCCATATTCCTTCCTGAACACTTTCTTCAGCCACTCCCAAGCTGAGTTGATACATTTTGTTTAGATGACTTAAATTTCATTCAGAAAGCATTTCAGACAGTATCCTTAATATCCTCATTTTCCTTAATGAACAAAGCAACATTTCTTCTCACTTCCTTTTGATGTCTTTGCAGTAGCTGGAAGGCCTGGCTCAATGGGCAAACAGCCTATTTCCAGCTCTAGTTTTCAATCAGATCCTCTGGAACAACCCTTATTACTGCAATTTCAGGTAATTATTGTGGCAGAAAAGATGATTAATGAAGCAGCAAGTAACAAGTGATTACTTGTATGCAACCACTTGTAATACATTTCCTTTTCTCATTCTAGTTTCCTGTGTCTTGGAAGGAATGCTTTGAGGTATCTTACTGTTTTCCTAACTGGTGTACAAGTTTAATAGATTTTAAAGCTTGAAGGTGTCAGGATGATCAGCTTGTCTGATTCTCCTGCACCAGACCAGGGAGTTCTTCATCAGTTTTTATCCATGGGACCTTGCATGCATTTTTTCTCTCAGATAAAGACCTATAAGGAATGAAAAGTCATCTCTGTGTTGGAATACCCTTGTTATAAAAATTCCGTCTTGGCCATGATCTGATTTAATTAATTTTTTATTACAATTGATTAATATCAAGAGGCAATAAGCAAGCAGCGCTGGGTGCGCCGGGGAGTCTCCGCTCCACCCAAGACGCACACCAAGAGTTCTGGGGTACAGTCTCTTATACTCCTCGATCTTGGGTTTCAACCAATCCTGTCGTCTCCTTCACCCGAATATCAACGTGGTTCTTTTTCATTGTTCTCCTCCTGTTGCTGGGATCTTATCTTTGGGTGATGAAACTTCTTAAAAAGTCATTGAATTCCTTGGCAATACATTAACAGGGAATGTCTGTCACAAGCTTAACCACCATCTTAGCCCCCTCAATTCCATTTCTTATATAGTTACATATTGAATACATAAGGTTCACCTCATCCCCTAACAGAATGTATCCCTTGATTACCTAACCCCCTTAAGGTATTCAAGCAGTTAAACAAAACACCCTCTGTAGTTAGCAAAACATTTGAGACATTCAAGTAGTTAAACAAAGTACCCCTTAAAGTAACAAAGACTTTGATTAGGAAGGATTATTCCTTTGTTCCTTCTTTTCTTTTCATCATTGTATTTACAGGAACTCCCATCTTAATCTGATCATTCGTATACATTCTACACATGATTTTTGATTCCTCCCAAAGTGCAATGATGACAAGGACTCCTAAGTTTCTGACACGAATCATTCCTATATACCCCACCATTCCCCCCCCCCCCTTTTTTTTTGTGCAACTTATTGATTCATGTCTTGGCCTCCAATTTAATAACTGCCTTTTGAGCAGCGGATAATAATGGAGTCATCTTTGTTTTCAATATCATTAACGAGTGCGTTCCTCCCTTATTTTCTGGTTCCAATGGCATGATGGTTAATTGCATGTTTTGCATAACTTTATGTATCAATCTGGTGAAACATGGGATTATACATGGAATAATTAATAGTCCTCCAAATATTCCCAGTATCACTACACCGATTTTAGTGATCCAGTCCTCATTTAAGAATTGTCCCCAAGATCATAATCCTCCTTCCTGAGACAAGGGGGGGCACGAAATTACAAAATGTTATATAGAAATCTTTAGAAGTAGCTTTAAATAGTGTTAAGTTTGATGGCTTTGTAACAGTAGCAATGGAAAATTACTGAGGTGCAGGGTACATAGAGAAAAATATGTGAAGAGAGTGCAGCTAGAGAACATACTGAGAATTCTCACAAGATAAATCGTTATAGTTGACATAGCTTTAAGAAAAAAACAGCCTAGAAAAACAGGACACAGGGATAAGGGGTATCTGGGAACTGCAGGTGTCCAGGATGGGCTACAGTTGAACTAACAGATAAGTAGGAGGATGGGAGGATTATTATGTCTCTGGTGCTAACGAACCAATTAAACTGGTATGAGCATCTACTGCGCGTGCTTCAAAGGCTGCCAGAAGTGATGAAGGTCGTTGGAAGAAGTAAACGACCCTCAGAGACCACCACCACAAATCTGTACGCATGCGGGGAACTCTCTGGAAAATGATGTAATCCATATGTAGCCTCATGAATATGTATGTATGCCCAGGGGCTATATAAGGACAGCTTGTGGGGCAATTAGGGAGATACACGCTAGGTGGAGTTATCCCCCGTGTCTCCCGGCGCCGTAATAAAGAATACCTGCTTGTCAGCTTGAAAACTTTGTTGGCAAGTTTGTTCCTGGAGTTTTCTCCGAATCAATTTGGCACCCCAGATGGGACCCTCTCTGCTCGGCTGCAGGACCCGCTGAGGACAGGGCTCCCTAGGGCCCTCGGGAATTTCTCCGAATCATTCCATTCCAGGTTGGTACTGGAACATGGGCAATCTTTTTCATTTCTCTCACAAGCTCACTTATGGCTTTTCCCTCATCAGCTATTTCTAAACAGCAATTACTGAGATTGAATTTTCCATAGACCCCTCCTTCTTGAGCTAGCAAATAATCCAAAGCCAAATGATTCTGGTATATTGCAGTTCTCATTTTAGTATATTGCTTTGCAACTAGTCCTAATGCATCTCCTGTTTTATTTACTACTATTTCTACTACAGCTTGTAATCTTATAAACCTATTCAGCATATATATAGGAGTCCTGTATCCCCAGGACCCATCTTCAGCCCAAGTTGTCAGATCATATTAAGAAACTATTCGTTCAGGTGGCCACTCACTGTCTTTCCAATTACCAATTTGTAGTTCTCTTCTATATCGTTTTCTCCTTAGTTCACCTGTTGCTATATATAACTGGACTCCCAAGCATTCCCCTCAGCTTATAGGTAATAAAAAGAAACTGGGTCTGATGGTTCCTAATATACATGATCCTGTCCAATTTTGAGGTAAAAATGCAAAGGCTATTTTACCACAGATCCAATAATGTCCATCTGGAGTGGGCCAACCGTTTCGTATGTTAGTTCCATTAGTCCAGTTACTGAATCACTGATTTATTTCTATAGGATTTCCCCATTTTTCCCAGTCTTTGTTCTGTTCCATATATAACCCCCTTTACAAAGTAAATTTCCTACTGGTTTCCCACCATTTTCTAAATTCTGCCAACAACTTTTCCCAATTATATTCGTTTGTAAGATCCATTGTTGTCTCCTGTTTTTCCCTTTTCGATTTTTCCAAATTGCAAGGTTGCTTATATTGTTCTCCATTGCCTCCCAGGGCCATCTCTCCCCTTGGTTAGTTCCCCCCACAAACATAGCAGTTAGTTACATTCAATGCTTTAGCTATATTTTCAGCAAGATTTACAAAGAGATTTTTAGCAACTGTGGGAATTTCATATTGGACTCCTGTTTCTATTTCTTGATAGACAGAATTGAATAATAAGTGGTGTTGCACTGACACTCTAGATTTTTCCTTAATTACTACTTGTAAAATCACCCCTGGATCTTCTCCAGTTCCATAAATTACTAGTCCAATTTTTACCTCCTCTCATCTCCATTGTCCTGGATTCCAGATAGTTAGATTGACAGGATTACAAGAATGGGCTGTGCAATTGGCAAAAGTTATTTCCTTTCTAATTTTTGCCCTCAATTGGGATCCCTTGCATTCTTGGGGCCATCCCCATGTAGCAGTTGTACTCCAACAGGCACAACTCCATCCAGTATGTCCACGAAAATGGTAACTTCTTTTGGATTCATTATCATATTCCCAATCTGCATAACAACCTGTAGGCAAATATGATTTCTCTTTTGGTCGGAGACAAATATATTATTCGCATTCTCTATAATACCTCCTCCAATCCAAGTTTCCACAATTTGAATATAGGTCATCATCAATAGTGTCACAGGCATCAAAGGTTACTCATACAGGTTGTCTTAGATTAGTTATTATTTGTCTTGTTGCCATTAGTCTTCCTTCTGCTGAGTTTGTTCTTATCTCTATTCAATATTGATAGGGGAGTTTTTTCGGATTAAAACATACCATTTTAGTTCCTTCTTTACAAAGTCCATATTGAGTTTGAATATATATATAGTAGCCAGTTACCATTTCCCTTGCATTCATACATGGTGTGATAGAACAGTGTTTGAGAGGTCACTTTTCCTCGTCTAGTTGTAGTAACACATTCACTACAGTTGTTGTTTCTAGCAGCCATGGCAGTTTCCCATACGGGTCTTATCAGGACCAACACCAAAAGAGGTCCGGTCAGGATCATAGTGCTCAGCGGTCACAGCCCCAGGGGTTGCAGCCCTCGGCAGACCTTTTCTGCTGCAACACCTTATTCCCTCCGGTCTTGCCCTCTCTGGTAGGTCAGAGGTATATTTTCTGTCGGTTATTATGGCAGTATCATTTGCCTCGAAACAACTGTTCCAATAAGGTGATAATTTTACACCGAATGCAAAAGGACTGTAACTGATTTCTCAAAAATGATTCCTGGTCCTCCCTACAAACAGTAATATACTTTTAACAATTGAAACTCTGAGCCCAGTTATACCTGTATTTCCCTTATCATTTTACAAGAGTCAATCTGAATTCCCTCAGTTACTCATTAAGTCCTTTTTAGGTTCAGCGTGATGTCTCCAGGTTCAGTCACGACCCTCCATTATTTTACCGGTCCTTTTACTCATGATGTGTGTGTCCACCCTTTTTCAGCAGTTCTTATCACCATTTCAGAACACCATAATCATGGATCCAGAGTTGACACCATCCAGTCATTCCCAGAAATGTCCGGATATCATTAACTGTGGATGGTCAAGGTGTTTGGCAGATTGCTTCCTTCTTAGCTGCTCCAAGCTCTGGTTGTCCTTCTGTTATTTTGAATCCTAAATAAGATACTCAAGTTCGAATTAGTTGAGCCTTCAGTTTAGATACCGGGTATCCATTTTAGCCCCAGAAAGTTTAACAATTCTACAGTCCATTGAACACATTCTTTCCCAGTTTTGGTAGCAGTTATCAGGTCGTCCACATACTGTAGTTAAGTTCCTGTCTGGGTGGGTGTTTCCCAGAATTCTAATTCTAGTGCCAATTGATTTCCAAACCTGGTCAGTCTGTTTTTTAAATCCCTGAGGTAACACTGTTCACGTGAGTTGTGTCATTCTTCCTGTTTCAGGGTTTTCCCATTCGAAATCAAATAAATTTTTACTTTCTTTGGCCAGGGGCAGACAGAAAAATGTATCCTTTAAGTCCAGAACGGTAAACCACCCCTGATTAGTATTCAATTTAGTCAATAAGGTATACAGAATAGCTACTACTGAATGAATGTCCTCCACAATTTGATTGCTCTGAGATTTTGAACTAATCTGTAAATTTTCCCATTGGATTTCTTTCATGGCAAGATAAGAGTGTTATATTCCAATTCACATTCAATTAATAATCCATTTTTTTTATTTCTTTGTTTCCCTTTTGATCCTCCAATTTTAAGGGATATTGTTTTGTTCTAATTGGGCAGGCCCCCCCTTTTATTTCTACTTTAACAGGCAAAGATTTTTTTTTTTTTTTTCCTTACCTGGAACTTCAGATGCCCATACTCTCAGATATACCTGATTAAGGATTTCTTCTATTTGAGGGAGATCCTCCTGTTTGCTTTTCTATTAAATTAAAGATAAACTCAAAACTTCAATTAATTGATCATTTTTGACTCCTAATTCCATTTTGCCTTCTTTAAATGTTGCTTCTCACCCTAATAAAGATTTCTGGAGGATTTGGCATGTATAAAAATCTATGCATTCCTATTTGTTTTCTCAATTTATACTTTAAAGGTTTCACAAATTCTTTTCCTCTGATTTAAGATCAAATAAGTTGCTCCTGTATCCACTTAAAATTCCACTTTATTTCCTCTAGTTCCTCGTTTTAATTTAATCAGTGGATCTGCTAGGGTAGATTCCCCAGGTCCCTGTCAGTCTAGTTCTAATTCAGTCACCGGAGCCACCCCATGGTAGTCCCCCCAGGGCAGTCTCACTTCCAACATCCAAACTCCTTACAGTATGCACACTGATTCCATCCCACAAGAGAATTCAGTTTCTCATCTCTGCCTGTCATTCCTCCTCTACCTCTGCCTCATCCTCTCACATTAGTCCCTCCACCAGTTTCTACTTGTCCCAAAGCAGCCACTGTAGCCGTGCCTATAGCACGACTCAGCTCTTTCTTCTCTACATGTTTCCGATTCCGATACACTCTCCACACTTCTTTAACATGCCCAAGTCCTTCTGCTCCCAATATCACAGGCTGGAAAACATCTATCCAGCTTAGCTTTATGGTTTTCCCTTTCCTTTTCCAAAGCCAAAATTAGGGATCTGGCAGAGCTATATTAATTTAACATTCTGTCTGCCACTCCGGGTGGTTTCTTAAAGTGAAAAATATATCTGCATACATCACTTTATCCCATTTTCCCTGCCGCCTCAAAAACAACATTAATTGTAACAATGTATTATAATTCAGAGTTCCATTTTTAGGCCATTTCTCCTGATCTTCCAAAGTATGCAAAGGCCACCATTGGTTATAATATTTTATCAATGTTTTCTTGTTTACTGAGCCCCCAGGAAACCCTCTCAGTTTTTTCCAATGTGCCAAAATGCACCCTAAAGGACTCTTTTTCAAGATCTCTCCACTCTGCCAATTTCCCATTATTAATCTTGCATTCACACACATACACACACAGGATCCCACAGACATACTCCACAGTTACAACACTTGAAACAGAGACAACAATTAATAACGCAGTTATAACAATCTGTCACCAATACCAAAATCACAAGACCAAGTCAAACAACCCACAACATAAGTCAAATACCAGTAAAAATCCAAAACTTTTTCTACAAGACGCCCACTGCGTCTTTGCAGGACCTAAACCACAAGAAGCCCCCTGCTTCTTGTGGGTGTATACCAAACAGACACTAGCAGCCAGGTATATGCGTTTACCCACGAGATTTCTTCTCTCGATTTACGGAAGGCTTCCAAACTTTGCATACGCTTAGCAAAGCAGTTTACCAAACAGAGATGCCCCCTGCATCTTACAGACTATATAAATGAAAAGAATACCTTTTATGAGATGGTCCTTGTCTGCTCCTGCCGGGATCCGAATGAGTCAAGGGGTCCCTCCGGGAAAAAACTCCCGAGGGCCCTAGGGGAGCCCTGTCCTCAGCGGGTCCTGCAGCCGAGCAGAGAGGGTCCCATCTGGGGTGCCAAATTGATTCGGAGAAAACTCCAGGAACTCCTCAACAAAGTTTTAACTTGACAAGCAGGTATTCTTTATTGCAGGGACATGGGCATGCATACAGCAATGTGGTGGTCTTTAAGGGTCGTTTACTTTCCCAACAAGCTTAATTAACATTACAGACATAGCAATCATCCTGCCCTTTTACTTATCAGTTAGTTTAACTGCTTCCATCCTGGACATCAGCTAGTCTGGGATACTCCCCAGTAGATGTTTACACCATCTTAATGGCTTTATTAACACCAAACATAGCAATTATCCTGTATTTTTATTTTACTCCTGGGACTGAAGAGAGGGGAGGATGGGGGAGCCAATGGAGAAGGATAGGGTGGTATCGGTGGTAAATGCCTTCCCGATCACCTCTCGAGTCCCACCCTTGATAAGGGGGTGGTAAATTATCTAAAGGCTCCCATGATGGTTTATTTGGTTTATTCACCTTCCCTTTCTTTTCTGTTAAGGGAAATAACGAAACAGTTATAGATGACCCTTTCCATATTGCAGCATAATCACTCTCCTCTTGGTTGAAAGGTTCCTTGCCATTTACATATAGATTTAAAGCCTGACAAATCCAATCATCAAAATACCCGAATATTGGCCAATATGGTCAGGTCGTATTTCCTCTGATCCACACTTCCATACAGTAATGGACCTTTTTTTTTTTTTTTTTTTACTTTTTCCCTCCTGGGACGGCCAAAAGCCCCAGTACTTAAGTGTTAACCCCAAGTGACTGTCTGGGGGTATATCTGGTAATTCGCTCCCTGTCTTATTCCTGGGACCTCTCTGTGGGCCCCTCTCTGGGTTAGAGTTACGACTCCTACTCTGACCCGTTTCCCGCTGTGTGGGTCTCCTCTCAATCAATCACTACCACTTCCCTCCTTCAGCGGCCAAGTCCCTTGCGGGAGATTGGAAACACGCTTAGAAGAGGTCCACACTTGCTTCACAGATCCAGATGCCCTGGCCCATATTTCCACATGTCCAGGATACCCAGTCCGTGTCTCAATGGTACACAAACACAAATCACCAAGCACTCCTTCTCTGCACTGGCCAATTCCCTCAGGGGAGATTGGAACCACGGTTAGAGGAAAATATCACAGTCACACTCACACACCGGCCCTCCCACCCAACCGAACGATACTCACAGTCCGTTGTTCTCGTCCGAGTCTTCGTGCACAAGAATTACGGGTATCTTACACTGCAGTTTTTACGGGAGCTTGAATTCCTTGGTTATTGCCTCTCTGTTCGTTGATCTCGTGAGACTACCGGGGACTAAAACTCCCGAGCCACAAACTGTGGGGCGCCTTCTCATAAAAGCTATAGTCCCAGGCAGCCACACAGAGATCATGTCGGGGTCACCAATTTTGTTATAAAAATTCCGTCTTGGCCACGATCTGATTTAATTGATTTTTTATTACAATTGATTAATATCAAGAGGCAATAAGCAAGCAGCGCTGGGTGCACCGGGGAGTCTCTACTCCACCCAAGACACACACCAAGAGTTCTGGGGTACAGTCTCTTATACTCCTCGATCTTGGGTTTCAACCAATCCTGTCGTCTCCTTCACCCGAATATCGACGTGGTTCTTTTTCATTGTTCTCCTCCTGTTGCTGGGATCTTATCTTTGGGTGATGAAACTTCTTAAAAAGTCATTGAATTCCTTGGCAATACATTAACAGGGAATGTCTATCACAAGCTTAACCACCATCTTAGCCCCCTCAATTCCATTTCTTATATAGTTACATATTGAATACACAAGGTTCACCTCATCCCGTAACAGAATGTATCCCTTGATTACCTAACCCCCTTAAGGTATTCAAGCAGTTAAACAAAACACCCTCTGTAGTTAGCAAAGCATTTGAGACATTCAAGTAGTTAAACAAAATACCCCTTAAAGTAACAAAGACTTTGATTAGGAAGGATTATTCCTTTGTTCCTTCTTTTCTTTTCATCATTGTATTTACAGGAACTCCCATCTTAATCTGATCATTCGTATACATTCTACACATGATTTTCGATTCCTCCCAAAGTGCAATGATGACAAGGACTCCTAAGTTTCTGACATGAATCATTCCTATATACCTCACACCCTCACTGCAATATTTTAGTGTGTTTTTATTCTTCCAACACTATACAACATGGAGAAGTTGGTACTTTGGACCTGCATTAAATATTCCAGTGATGATCTTCATGAATTGGCATATGAATGCAACTACCCCCCTATTTCTAAGGAGTAAAGGATCAACTCTAGATTTTTATAAACAATTAGCTTTTAGAATTATATTTTAATTACTTGGATTGTATAATGCATTATTTCTTGGGACAGCTGCAATAGGATTTCAGAAGGAAATTGAAAGAGACAATGCAATTATCACCCATAAACAAACTCTTTTGTTTCT
This sequence comes from Neopsephotus bourkii, assembly GCF_033783945.1. NCBI lineage: Eukaryota > Metazoa > Chordata > Aves > Psittaciformes > Psittacidae > Neopsephotus > Neopsephotus bourkii. The sequence goes on from NW_026901267.1 coordinate 209,712, forward strand.
GTCTTAGTCAATTCTTGAAGGGAGAGAGGGCTTCTTGTTTCATGTTTCATAAGGTAATGGCTTCAAGGCTGAATATCACTGCGTGACTCAAAGAGGTGGAGGCTCCAGCAGAAAATAATTGTATTCCAAAATGTATGTATCAAACACAGAGGATAACTGTAAGGGATACAATTATGATTCGTGTCAGCAGCTTAGAAACCCTTGTAACCATTGCACTTGGTATAAGAAGAAAGAAGAAATAATGTAATAATCATTTTTTTATATTAGTTAAGTGCCATAAGAATTATATTGTAAAATTCTGAACACTTTGTAAACTTTAGAATATTGCCTAAAGGGAAACAGCTGTAACCGCCCAATATATGCTTATGCAAGATTGTAATCACAATATATAGGAACTAAGTCTTAAGCAACTAACAGATGTCCGGTAGTGCCAACAATGCTTATACAAATTGAGCTCTTTGCAAAGGGATGATTTGTTACTCAAAGGTCACGAGATAAGAAAGAAGAATGAAGAACTTACGATTCAGCAATCTTCAAGAAAGCAGAATAAGCAAGAAAACAGAACAAGGACCCTAACAACAGGATACCACAGACTCAGACAATACCCTAACAGGATACATATGCAGGATGTAAAGAGCACACATTCCAGATGTGATAGTATATAAAAGAGTAAAACCCAAAAGAGACAGTGTGCGTTGCTGGTGGAGTGAAGGCTCCCCTGTGCACCCAGTGCTGCTTGCTTATTGCCTCTCAATAAATTGTAAATAAATTAAATTTGGACCAAAACCCTGTCTATGCTAAATTTTTATAACAATTTGGTGACCCCGACATGATCTCTGTGCGGTTGCTGGGGACTATAACCTCTACAAGGAGGCGCCCCACATTCTGTGGCTCGGGGGGATTTAGTCTTGAGCAGTTCCACGAGATCAACGGACAGAGAGGCAATAACCAAGGAATTGAGCTCCCTGGAGAACTGCAGTTTAAAATTTTCCCATAATTCTTGTGCACGAAGATCCGGACGAGAACAACGGACTGTAAGTATCGTTCGGTTGGGAGGAGGGTCGGGGTATGTGTGTGAGTGTGAAACAGAGTGCCTGATGTGCCTGGTGAGACACGAACCAGATACCCTGAACCTGTGAGAATACAGGTTAGGTTATCAGGATTCGTGAAGTGAGTGTGGACCTCTTTTAGGCGCGTTTCCAAACTCCCGCGAGGGACTTGGCCGCTGAAGGAAGGAAGCAATAGTGATTGGGCGAAAGGGAATACACCCGGCAGGGAACGGGTCAGAGTCTTGGCCATAACTCAACTGGGGTAGGGGGCCCAGGTAGAGGTCCCCGAAATAGGATAATGGGTCAGAAAAACAGTCGTAATTCTAACCCAGGAAAGGATCCAAGGAGAGGTCCTAGGAATAAAACAGGGAGCAACCCCCGGACAGTCCCCTAGGGTTAATGATTAAGTACTGGGGCTCATGGCCGTCCCAGGAAGGAAAAAGTAAGGAAAAAATGGTCCATTACTGTATGGAAGTGTGGACAAAAGAGGAAATTCGACCCGATCATTTGTATTGGCCAATATTCGGGTCTTTTGATGATTGGATATGTCAAGCCTTAAATCTATATGTAAATAGAAAAGAACCTTTTAGCCAAGAGGAGAGTGAGTCTGCAGCTTTGTGGAAGAGATCATTAGTGAAAGTTTCATTATTCCCCCTAAAAGAAAGGAAATCAAAAAGGGGAAAATCAGACAGAGCATCTTGGGAACCGCTAGATAATCTGCCACCCCCTTATCAAGGACAGGACTCGGAAGATGAACAGGAGGATATGCATCCTCTCTTAAACCCTAGTACTGTCCTGTCGGCTCCCCCTCCTTCTCCCCCTTCTGCTCACACTAGGAGCATAGTAGGAACAAAGAAAGACGATAAAACGAAGGAGGTAATAACATTGGCACCCCTCCGAGAAGTCCCAATGGGAGGGAATGTAGGAGGTATTGGATTTGTGGCAGTGCCCTTTAATACAAATGATGTGAGATCCTTTAAGAAGGAAATGGGCAGATTATTAGATGACCCTTTAGGGGTTTCCGAAAGATTGGATCAATTCCTAGGTCCTAACATCTATACCTGGGAAGAAATGCATTTGATCTTAGGAATATTATTTACTGTAGAAGAGAGGTCCATGATTAGACAGGCTGGAATGCGAAATTGGGAAAGGCAGCACCAGCTGGGACCTCCGGGAGAACAAAAATGGCCTAATCAAAATCCAAATTGGAACAATCAGAATGGCCATGACAGACAAAATATGGTGGACTTAAGAGGAATGATTATACAGGGAATTAGAGATGCGGTTCCAAGGGGACAAAATATTAATAAAGCTTTCAGTGAACATCAGAAAAAGGATGAGTCCCCTACTGATTGGTTAGAAAGATTGAGAGAAATGTTTCAAATGTATTCAGGTGTAGATCCCGCTTCCCCAGTAGGAGAAGCTCTGTTGAAAACCCAATTTGTGGCTAGATCCTGGGGAGATATTAGGAAAAAGTTAGAGAAGTTAGATGATTGGCAAGATCGTGGGCTTCAGGAGCTATTGAGAGAAGCTCAGAAAATTTATGTACGCAGGGACGAGGAAAAACAGAAAGCAAAGATATTTGTTGCAGCAATCCGAGAAACTCAAAGAAGAGAACAGCCTAGACCAATACCCAAGACTTCAGGATCTGGGTATCAAGAAAGAAAGCAAATAGAACAAGGAGGGAAGACTAAGACCATGTCTGGAGAAATACCAGAATGCTATTATTGCGGCAAGAAAGGACATATAAAGAAGAATTGTAAGAAGCAAATGCGAGACGAGAAAATGTTTAAGGAGGAAGAATAGGGGTGTCAGGGGCTGTATATCCTGGGGACAAAAACATCATCTAAGCCGTTGATAAAATTAAAGATAGGTCCCCAGGAAGAAGAATTAACATTTTTAGTCGATACCGGAGCTGAAAGATCTACAGTCCAGAGTGTCCCTACGGGATGTCGAATAAGTAAAGAATCTGCTTTAGTAGTGGGAGCAAAAGGAGAACTCTTCAGGGTACCCATCATTAAAAACATAGAAATTGAATCTGAGAAGAAAATTTGTTTAGGTGATTTTCTAGTTGTAGAAGCAGCAGAATATAATCTATTAGGCCGAGATCTAATTGTAAAGTTAGGAATAAACTTAGGAGTAAAAGAAGGAACAACAACAATCAGTCTTTATCAATTAACAGAGAAAGATGAAGGACGGATAAGCTCAAAAGTCTGGCATAAACCAGGTGAAATAGGAAAGTTAAACATTGAACCATTAAAAGTGAAAATAATTAATCCAAAAGAACCAATTAGAGTTAGACAATACCCGATTTCCTTAGAAGGAAAAAAAAGATTTAAAACCTGTAATTGAAGACCTAATACAAAAAAGGACATTGGAACCTTGCATGTCCCCACATAATACCCCAATTCTCCCTATAAGGAAACAAGATGGGAGTTATAGATTAGTTCAAGATCTAAGGGCAGTGAATCGAAGAACTGTGACCCGATTTCCTGTGGTAGTAAACCCATATACTTTATTGAATCAGGTGTCACCAGAACATACCTGGTATAGTGTGATTGATCTGAAAGACGCTTTCTGGGCCTGTCCTCTAGCTGAAGAAAGTAGAGATTTCTTTGCATTTGAATGGGAGGATCCAAAAACTGGTCAAAAACAACAACTGAGATGGACGGTGTTACCTCAGGGCTTTACTGAATCTCCAAATTTATTTGGACAAGCTCTAGAAAATTTATTAGAATCTTTCAAACCTGAGGGGGATGTAAAATTATTACAATACGTAGATGATTTACTAATAACTGGGAAACAAGAAGAGGAGGTCCGGGAGAATACAATTAAGTTATTAAATTTCCTTGGAGAGAAAGGGCTAAAAGTTTCAAAGTCAAAATTGCAATTTACAGAATCTGAGGTCAAATATTTGGGACGTTGGATCAGCAAAGGGAAAAGAAAGTTAGACCCAGACCGAGTAGCAGGAATTATAACCTTACCTGCTCCAAAAACAAAGAGAGAGATCCGACAACTGTTAGGATTATTAGGCTATTGTAGACAATGGATAGAAGAATATAGTGACAAAATTTTTATATGAAAAACTCACATTAAATATAATAAAATGGTCCTCAAAAGATGAAGAGAAATTCCAACACTTAAAAGATATGTTAATGGGAGCTCCTGTGTTGACTCTCCCAGATTTGAATAAACCATTTCAATTATTTGTAAATACAAGTACCCATGCTGCATATGGAGTACTAACTCAAGATTGGGCAGGAAGTAAAAAGCCCGTAGAATATTTCTCGAAATTATTAGACCCTGTAAGCAGAGGTTGGCCTACCTGCATACAGGCAGTAGCAGCAGTAGCTTTATTAGTTGAAGAGGCCAGGAAAGTAACCTTTGAAGGATCCTTAATTGTTTATACCCCCCATGATATTCGAGGGATCCTTCAACAGAAAGCAGATAGATGGTTAACAGATAACAGACTACTGAAATATGAAGCTATTTTGATTTCTTCCCCCGAATTAGAATTAAAAACTACAACAGCTCAAAATCCAGCACAGTTCTTATTCGGAGGATGGGAAGAAATCTTAGGACTTGGCCATAACTGTATAGACATGGTCGAGCTACAAACAAAAATCAGACCTGATCTAGAAGAAGAAGAACTCCAGGAGGGAGAAAAACTATTTGTGGATGGATCCTCACGAGTGGTTAATGGAAAAAGAAAATCAGGATATGCAATTGTAGATGGAAAAACAGGAGAAATAATAGTCTGGTCCTCTAAGTGCAAGTTGGTCAGCACAAGCATGTGAATTATATGCCTTGTTGAGAGCATTGAAAAGATTACAGAATAAGAAAGGAACTATATTTACGGACTCCAAATATGCTTTTGGGATAGTACATACCTTTGGAAAATTATGGGAAGAAAGAGGGTTGATAAATACTCGAGGAAAAGGATTAATACATGAGAAATTAATAAAACAAATATTGCAGGCAATAAGGGGGCCCGAGACAATTGCTATAACCCGTGTTAAAGGGCATCAAAAGGGATTGCAATTCAGGACCAGAGGGAATAACTTAGCAGATGAAGAAGCAAAACGAGCAGCTCTATTGATTTTAACAACTACTAAAAATGTAGAGGAGGAGGAAAAACAGATAAATGACCCAAAAGTATACTCTCAAAATGAAATAAAAGAATATGAAAAATTAGGAGCAAAATTAGAAGATAATAAATGGATATTACCTGATGGGAGGGAGATGTTACCTAAAAGTTATGCTAGAAGAATATTGCATAGACTGCACCAACAAGCACATTGGGGAACAAGAGCATTCACTGATCAATTTTTAAAATTCTATGGTTGTATGGGGATTTTTGAAATAGCGAAGCAAGAGACCCAGGGGTGCCTAACTTGCCAAAAAGTTAACAAAAAGCAAATGAGACAAGCTCCAAAAGGGGGAAGACCTTTGGCCCACCGACCTTTTGAAAGGATACAGGTCGATTTTACCGAACTACCAAAAGCAGGACGATACAAGTATCTTTTAGTAATGGTAGATCAATTGACACATTGGGTCGAGGCCATACCCACTGCTAGAGCTACAGCTCAAGTAGTGGTGAAACAATTATTCGAAAATATCATTCCTAGATATGGAATGATCAAGGTAATAGATTCGGATCAAGGATCTCATTTTACCTCTAAAATTCTTAAAAGTATTATAACGGTTTTAGGAATCCAACGGGATTATCACACCCCGTGGCATCCCCAGAGTTCTGGGAGGGTAGAGAGGATGAATCAAACTTTAAAACATCAGTTATCAAAACTAATGATTGAAACTAAAATGTCATGGATAAAATGTCTTCCCTTGGCCTTATTAAATATTAGAACTATGCCAAATTCAATCACTGGAATCTCACCTTTTGAGATGTTATATGGAATGCCCTACACTCAGGGATTACCAATAGACCACCCTAAGCTGGAGGATGACACCATTCAATATTATATTACTAATCTAAATAAAAACATGCAAAAACTTAGATAAGGGAATGTTAGCACAGAGTATCCCTTTGGAGTTTTCAATACATAAAATTCAACCAGGGGACAAGGTACTAATAAAAAGCTGGAAAGAAAGTAGTTTAACCCCTCGTTGGGAAGGACCATTTCTTGTTCTTCTGACTACAGAGACCGTGATCCGGACAGCAGAAAAAGGGTGGACTCATGCCTCTCGAGTTAAAGGACCTCTCCCGGCAATAGAGTCGAGCAACTGGAAAGTAACATCACTACCTGGTGAACTGAAGCTGAGACTCACGCGTGAGGCAGATATTTGATGATGTCTAAATGAAAACTGTAACTGCTCTTTTATTCTGTATACTGAATGTAGTTATTGTAAGGAGAGATGGTATTATCATCATTACAGCAGATACCCTCCAAAGGAGCTGTGTTTAGATATATATTGACTGAACAAATTTTGACGGTTAAAACCGCTTAAATTTGTAATAGGGTAGGAATAAATAGAAGCAGGTGGTGAAACAGATTTTGAACGGAACTCAAGAAGGTTTATAATAGCTTTGTAAACGTAAAAAGTACTGAGTGTCGCAAACGAAACAGAGTCCCCGCTGGCCATAAGGCGGTTAAGGCCGAGAATTGGGAGACTGTTAAAAGACAACATGAGAAACGGCAAAATTCATATGGTGCCCCTGAAGAATACCCCTGCTGCCGAGAAGATTATATACCTCGCTGCCGGAAGCAACCCGGTAGGCGAAGGAGGCAGAGGAGTAAAAAGAATGTGGGGCTTGGTAATAACAATTTTCCTAATAATCTCTCCCCAATCTGGGATTGCCAACTCATGTTCGAAATGTTATCAAAATGTTAAATTCGGCCAAAAAACGATTCAGTCGTTTGCGTATCACACTCATATCAATACCGGATGCTATGACTCAAAACAATTGGAAACTTGCAGATTTGATGGTAAAGACCTGTGGGTAGCGACAAACTTAGGAGCACGAACTGGAAGAGTAAAAACCGGAGTTGGTATTTGTCCCCGTGAAGAACAAAATATATGTTTTACTAAAGGAGGGACGTGGGGATAATCTGATGGAGGAGGAGTACAAGAGAAATTTAAAGAGGAATTAGTAAAAAATGCTACAGAGAGGCTAAAACAACCTAAACCGATATTTCCCGGAAAGGATCTCCTAGTGAGTTATATGAGAAGGTTAAGAGTAGAATTAGTGGGTGGGATCTCCCCACCCTAGGAAAAAATTATACATAGATCTAATGCAGAGAATAGTGAATGAGTTAAATGTGTCCAATTGCTGGATTTGTGGGGGATCCCAGATGACAGAACAATGGCCCTGGAGAGGGGAGGGAGTGAATCCTCAACAGTTAATTCTATGGAATAATACACATAAATCTATCGAACAGAGACCTGAAGGGTGGGTATTAACCAATCAGGTTCTGGGTCAAATATGTATATCTAGGGAAGGAAAAAACTTTACCCATTTTGTGGGACATACTCCCTGTAAGATGATACTAACCACCAACTCCACACAAACAAATATTAGCAAAAAATGGTGGCCAAAACCACCTAAAGGATATTGGTCACAACAATGTAACAATAATGAAACAGTGTGCTGGAGAAAGACAACTAATAGAACCCATTCCAGGAAATTACGGACTTAAGATCTTTTTGGGAAAGACCAGAACAACCAAGCAACTGGAAGGCCCCTGATGGTTTATTCTGGATATGTGGGAAAAAGGCCTACAACAAATTACCAAAGGCTTGGAGAGGAACTTGTACAATTGGTATTATCCACCCGGCCTTTTTCCTACTACCAAAGCAGAAGGGCAGTCCGTTAGGAAGGCCATTATATGAAACCCTCGAGCGAATAAAAAGATTTATAAAAATAGGGGGGGATCAAAGGTGGAAAGAAGAAGAATGGCCACCTCAGAGAATAATAGAATATTATGATCCAGCAACTTGGGCTCAGGACGGGAGCTGGGGCTATAGAACTCCTGTATACATGCTAAACCGCATTATCCGACTACAAGCAGTAGTAGAAGTAATTACAAATCAAACTGCAAAAGCATTGGAATTAATTGCTAAACAGCTATCTCAAACACGGGCTGGGGTTTACCAGAATTGACTAGCTTTAGATTATCTACTGGCCGAAGAAGGAGGAATATGTGGAAAATTTAATACCTCGGAGTGCTGTCTGGAGATAGATGATAATGGACAAGCAATAACCCAAACAGCAGAAGAAATAAAAAGGATCGCCCATGTACCAGTCCAAAGATGGGACTCAATATTAAATGATAATTGGTGGAATGGTCTACTTGGGGGCGCGTGGTGGAAAAAGATTGGCTTTATAATTGCTTGTTCATTAATAGGATTACTGTTTTTGCCTTGCATGATTCCATGTTTCATAAAATTAATCCATTCAGTAATACAAGGAATGCAAATCTCAGCTATGCCATTAGACCAGGAGACAGCAACTAATGGTAAAACTCATTCACTAATGATATTAAAGACGGGAATAACACCAGTATTATCTGCAGCTCAAAAAGAAGTCATTAAGTTAGAAAACAAAACACGAATCGATATGTTACAAAAAGACAAATGGGGGAATTGTAAGGGATACAATTATGATTCGTGTCAGCAGCTTAGAAATCCTTGTAACCATTGCACTTGGTATAAGAAGAAAGAAGAAATAATGTAATAATCATTTTTTTACATTAGTTAAGTGCCATAAGAATTAAATTGTAAAATTCTGAACACTTTGTAAACTTTAGAATATTGCCTAAAGGGAAACAGCTGTAACCGCCCAATATATGCTTATGCAAGATTGTAATCACAATATACAGGAACTAAGTCTTACGCAACTAACATGTCCGGTAGTGCCAACAATGCTTATACAAATTGAGCTCTTTGCAAAGGGATGATTTGTCACTCAAAGGTCACGAGATAAGAAATAAGAATGAAGAACTTACGATTCAGCAATCTTCAAGAAAGCAGAATAAGCAAGAAAACAGAACAAGGACCCTAACAACAGGATACCATAGACTCAGACAATACCCTAACAGGATACGTATGCAGGATGTAAAGAGCACAGATACCAGATGTGATAATGTATAAAAGAGTAAAACCCAAAAGAGACAGTGTGCGTTGCTGGTGGAGTGAAGGCTCCCCTGCGCACCCAGCGCTGCTTGCTTATTGCCTCTCAATAAATTGTAAATAAATCAAATTTGGACCAAAACCCTGTCTACGCTAATTTTTTATAACATAACTAACATGAAATGTAATATGCAAGTAAAAGGCTGGTACATAATGATAGCTAAAGAAATGCATACATTAAAAATAATAATTATGCACTGAATTATGCAGATTAACACCATCTTTACAAGAGAAAAATAAAACAAGGTAAAGCACACATGTTGGGTTTATAGATACGCATACATTTTTTCATGTTAGACATGATGCTCTCAAGTGTCTGCAGCACTTGACTTAAGGTATCACCATTGTTATAAAAACTCCGTCTTGGCCATGATCTGATTTAATTAATTTTTATTACAATTGATTAATATCGAGAGGCAATAAGCAAGCAGCGCTGGGTGTGCCAGGGAGTCTCTGCTCCACCCAAGACGCACACCGAGATTTCTGGGGTACAGTCTCTTATACTCCTCGGTCTTGGGTTTCAACCAATCCTGTCATCTCCTTCGCCCGAATATCGAAGTGGTTCCTTTTCATTGTTCTCCTCCTGTTGCTGGGGTCTTATCTTTGGGTGAAGAAACTTCTTCACAAGTTATTGAATTCCTTGGCAATACATTAACAGGTGATGTCTGCCACAAGCTTAACCACCATCTTAGCCCCCCCTAAATTCCATTTCTTATATAGTTACTTATTCAATACACAAGTTTCACCTCATCCTGTAAGAGAAGGTATCTCTTGATTACCTAACTCCCTCAAGGCATTCAAGCAGTTAAACAAAGTACCCCTGTAATTAGCAAAGCGTTTGAGACATTCAAGTTGTTAAACAAAGTACCCCTTAAAGTAACAAAGTGTTTGATTAGGAAAGATTATTCCTTTGTTTCTTCTTCTCTTTCATCATTGTATTGACAGGAACATCTATCTTAATCTGATCATTTGTATACATTCTACACATGATCTTCGATTCCACCCAAAGTACAATGATGACAAGGACTCCTAAGTTGCTGAGACGAATCATTCCTATATACCTCACAACCATCAGTACTCTTAAACATCAGCAGTTTTAGAAATTCTGCCAAAACCTTGCAAACTGGAAACTGCCTGTGGTCACAGCTGGCCACTGAAGAAATGGTCCAGATCACACCATCACTTTTCAATCCAGCAAGTTAATGTGAAAATCAGCAACCTAAGAACAGGATTTCCTAATCTTTTTCAACATCTCTGAGCCAGCTGGTCACCTCCGCATCTTTCCTTTCAGCAAAACAGGTCTCTGGAGTCAACACAAAGCTCTTTCAGTGCCACTAATACTTTCCCCAGGAAAAAAATTCTCATTCATAAAAAATCCAAATGGAATTTATTTATAATTTACAGAAACATTCTAGCATAAAATTTGTATAATTGCTGGTCTCAAAATACTAAACTGTCAACAAGTATCACTTGTGTGGCTTGTTATAGCTACTAATAAGTACTGTTTACTGGAGTCTTATGTGCCTCATTTTTCTCTATCTTCTCCAATAACAGTCTTCAAGAATTATTAGTGATAATAGAAATTCACTAAGTCAAAGAAACTATATACTAAGAAGCTTTAAGAAAAAGTTAGCATAAAATTGTAAGGTCAGTTAGTTAATTAAGCAACTTTTTTACTGTTTGTCTAGGCCTAAGCCAATAGAGACTGCCTGTGTGCTAAAGATAAAGATGTATACTAGTCAGGACTGCTTTGGCGGTTTGGGAAACTGCCATGAAAGTACTGCACATACTCCAAGAGAAAAGGTAAAAAGTTCAACCTAGAGGAAGACTTTGGGCCTTCATCCTCACGACCACCATCAACTACCACCAGAGGACAGTACGCATGCTCAAGGAGGAGTGACAGAGTTCCAAGAAGGACCCACCCCTCCTCTTCTCAGGAATCTTATATCTACTAACATAAATCTGTGACAAGCTGGACAGTGAGTGCACGTGTTAGGAGGAGGGATCCCCCATGTGCCCAGCACTGAATAAACAAATACCTACTTAATAGTTGTATTGACTATTGAGTTTCTTTATGATGCTTTTCTCAGCATCATTGCTGGAGAAAACACATTCTGTTGTTAGAAGCTTGCAAAGATACTGAAGGGCCTTGAATAAACCCAACACAAAAAATATATCCAGTTAAAATAACTTGGATCTATTACTGCCAGGACAAAAGCAATTTAAGAATACTTCATTTTTTTCTTTTAATAACAAATGCTTTAAGCCTGCTTTTCCAAATTATGCCAATTTTTGTAAAGCAAACACTGGGAAAAGTAAGATAATTGTTTTGTTTGTTCTGTTGTTTAATTTAAAGGAAAGAATTTTTCCCAGTGTCTGCCCAGGAGACATGAAACATGAAGAAATTTCAAGAAGGTCATGACTGTCTCTCCTTTTACTCACTTTTTTTGTTTGTTTGTTTAGCAGTACTGGCAGTTCACAGAACTGTCACTTTGACGGTCTCTTGGACACAGATTGAAAAAGATGTGACATGATATTAGAATGGGAAAATACAGATTGATGTTAACTCCCACTCTGATATTAAGTGCCAATAACCTGTTTACATTCTCATTTGCAGTGCACGGTAATTGGAGCAGACAACATTTCTTAATTTCCCCTACAAAACACTGTGCAGTTGCGTTGCCATGCAGCCTTAGGAGAATTGGGACATCCAGATAGGGGAGAGGTCAGCATACATCTGAACTACACACTTTGCATGTCTGCAAGCTTCAGGTAGCCATGCCCAGGGACTGTGACTTTGAAGTGGCAAACCCAGTCCTACCTGTGTCTTTCAGAATCCAGATGGGTAAGGAAGGAAGGGAAACCTGCCCTGTCTTTGCCTGAACAAGAAGAAATCAAGTCAGTTTTAGAGGGGTTTTTCACAGGTTAAATTTGTATCACTTTCACCTGGAAGAAAAATGGGGCTTGACTGGGAGCTGGGAAAGTGTCACACATGGGTGTGTTCTGTTTAGTAGAAGTGGTGAGTAAAGAAAGTCTGGGCAAGAGGGAAAGGAGCACAGAGAGAGGGTTGTGCCTCCGTGAGAGGGAAGCTGTGTGGTTAAGAATAAGGCAGAAGGGAATGCAAGTGTATTTTTAATTGAAACTAGAGCCACCTTTCTAAGTCTACAGCCAAATTATCTAGGTTTCTCTTATGCAAGGCAACAACTATCCTGGGGACATAGCCTCATGGTGACAAATATGAACCAATACACAGCCATGTACTGTTGAATCTGAGCATTGTACACGCATGGTTTTTTTCCTGTTTTCAGTCTCCAGAAGATCCACAAGTCAAAACTTGCTGAGAAATAAACAGTAAACAATAAACAGAAATAAACTGAGGAGCTGTGCAGGACTATTCAGATTTCTGTGGTGTGGGAATGTCAGCTGGGAGCAGCGGAGCCGTCCAAATGTGACACATGGTTGCTATTTAGAGCACTAAGAAGCTGATAGCTGCACAGCTAGTGGCAAGGAATTTATGCTGTGGCCATGAATGAAAATTACCATGTGTGTGGAGCAGGCAGAATATTACTGATTACAAACAGAAATTTCAAGTGAGTTGCAATGAGTTCAGAAGAAAGGACACACTGCTGTCTTGAGGCGAGAGGTACTAAACCAGGCTAGGGCATCAGCACATACCTTCTAATGGCTACCTCTCTTGGTGAGGGTGTCTCTGTTTTCCTTGAGTTAGCCTGTCTGTGAAAGGTTTATCCTGTTATTCAACAGGTACTTTTCAGTGCTATCAAAAGATGTTTAGAGCTGAAATATGGTCTCCAGAAGTGGAAAATAAAGGAGATGACTGGAAAGGGGATTGACAGCTGTATAGTACTAATGAAGCTGTTGTAAACCACATAGTTCCCCAAGCAAAGATAAAAGCTCAGCCTCATGCCTATAAAAAATAACTAGTAAAGCAGGGGCTTGGAGGGGTTGTTGGCGTGTTTTGGTTTTTGGTTGCCCTTTAATTTCTGTGGGATTATAATATGTATTGCTCCTGTCATGGGTTCAGCAGTAGCAGTCATTTTTTCTCCTGCTTAGTAGCTGGTGCAGTGCTGTGGTTTTGACTTTTAGCCTGGGAACAGCGCTGATAACACTGATGTTTTTTGTTGTTTCTAAGTAATATTTACTCTGACCAAGGATTTTCTCAGTCTTTGCCAGTGAGGAGGGGAAGCTGGGAGGAAGCAGAGACAGGACACCTGACCGAAACTAGCCAAAGGGGCCCACGTCATGCCCAGTATAGAAACTGGAAGGAGTCACCTGGAAGGCCCAGACCTGTGCTCAGATCAGGCTGGGTATCAGTCAGCGGGTGGTGAGCAATTGCATTCTCCTCCCATGTTATTTCCCTTATTATTGTTATTGGCGGTAGCAGTAGTGGTTTTGTGTTATACCTTAGTTACTGGACTGTTCTTATCTCAACCCATGGGATTTACATTATTTCCATTCTCTTCCCCATCCCTCCAGGAGCAGGGAGAGGAAGAAAGAAGGGAGTGAGCAAGCAGCTGGGCTTAAGCCATGATTGGTCCACAGAGGGTACGGAGACAGCCTTGCTGTCCATGGCTCCTTTTCTAACTCTAAATCAAAGCACTTTTACAACCTTAATTTGGAGGAGTAAAGCCTACTTCCTCTGCTCTGAAACAATCTGATCAATCTCTGATCTATATTTGGACAGTGTGGGCCTTGCTCTCCTTGTGCTCCATCCAAGTAGTCTGAGCTACTGACTTGACATTAGTGTTGCATTCCTGCTGTCTGCAGAAATACAGCTACAGAACACTTCATTCTGAAAAGACAAACATACCCCTACAGTTCAAACAGTTCTCCACTAGGACAAGGCAGTTAATGAAACAGTCAATGTTTTACAAACCAAATTATTTCAGACTATATTTCACTCATAGGTTGATACTGGAAAAAGCTAAGGCTAATCAGCATGTATTTTGGTAGTCTGCTCACCTTCCTTTTTTTTATTCTTCTAGGTAAGAGTATCCAGGTGATTATGATGATGATAATAATAACAATTGCACTTTTTAAAGTCTTCTCAAAGTGCTGGTTTGGTTGAAGACTTGAACATGTAAGGGTGGGGAGGCACTGGAAGGGGTTGCCCAGGGAAGTTGTGAATGCTCCATCCCTGGCAGTATTCAAGGCCATTTTGGACAGAGCCCTGGATGGCATGGTTTAGTGTGAGGTGTCCCTGCCCATGGCAGGGGGGTTGGAACTAGATGACCTTAAGGTCCTTTCCAACCCTAACTGTTCTATGATTCTATCATTAGGAATGGCTGTTCTTCTGCCATACCACAGGTTTGCAGCCAGACACCCACTTCCTTTGTGGAACAGTCAGGGCTTTAAATGGTGTAGGAAAATACGAGAAGCAGTGTTTCTCAACTGGCTCAATCAGAAAAGTCAGAAATAAGTCTACAATATTTGGTTGTAGGAATCTGTTGCCTGACTTGTTTGAGCTGTTTAAACTTAGGTGAAGGAGTGTAAAAGCTGAATTATAATTTTAACTCCACACCTGGATGTAAAAAGTAAGGATCTTTTAATCCAGTTTTGTGGGAGAAACAGATGGAAAGATGTTAAGCAAATGGCTGGGTGTATACAAAGCTATCCAAGGCAGTGGATATAGGTTAAAGAGAGATGAATTTGGCAGTTGGCAGCACAGAGCTGTTAGGTGAAATTAGAGATTGAGAAGGGTCCAGTGAGAAAATGCAACAAGTAAAAGCTAGGGGGAAAAGGGATGATGGTTGGAAAACAAGTAAAGTTTGTTGCAAAACTTGAGATCCATCAAGTCAGAGCAGTCTGTGAAGCAGACAGATTTAAAAAAGAGAAATCACTGACAGCCAGGGAAGGAAATGTTCATGGCAGTGGCAGAAAAATCAGGTTAAACAGCACCAGAAATGTCTCCTTTAATTTAGCAGTTGCTGTTGAAGCATACTGGAGGAAATCCAGGAAGAGGATTGTCAGAGAGGACAAGATCCCATGAACAGACAGCTTGCCTGAGACCTATGGAGACAAGCTTGAGGAGATAGGATAAATTTTTTTTGTCACAGAGGCACCAGCTAATTTGTTAAAAATCAGAAAGGTAGAGTGGGAGGAAGGTCAAGATTAGAGAAGTACAGCACTTGTAAGCGAAGAAGATAAAGCAGTTGAAAATAATGGAGAGAATATGAAAAACAAATGAAGAGACAGTTTCAGAGCGCAAAATGGTTTACCTTCCCCTGAGATGCTGCAAAGACCAGGCTCTTAGTACAATTGACATCTTTTTAGAAAGCTGAATCTCCTGCAACATCTAGCAAATCACAAGTTGCTAGAAAAATAACTTTTACTGGGTTTCAAGAAAAGCTAGCAATACTCTAACATATGGATGCTGGGATGGCCGGACTGTCAGAGGGACCAATTCCACTTCCCACCACCCCCCAACTCCCCTAAGATACCGGAGCCTTCATCTGTGCTCCACAACAAAGCAAAGCAAAAACCTGTGGTTTTCCTTGGGAGAACTAAAAATTTTGCTCTGAAAAGCAAACTTTCTCTGCCTCCTTTTCACAGTGATGCTGCTGGGTAGGCCAAATCTCTGATTAAATAAGATCTACCAAGATTAGTTTCAGGAGTTAAGCATGCCTTAAGAAAGAACCATTATTGAAACCAGAGCTTGTACTAAGAATGTAGCTTGTACTAAGACGTTCAAAGCAAACATCTTCTGCTGTGATATCCTCCAAATCTTTATGTTACAGCTGTCCCTTTCATCAGCTTCTCTCTGAGGAGTGCTGCTTCACCTCCTCTGCTTGTAGCATAGGATTTCTTTCTTTTAAGGTCTTGTGGGCATTCAAACTTGGCAGTAAGAAAGAGGGACATTAAAATTACATTTATATAGGGCTTTACTCTATAAAAAGGTAAGACGTGGAAAAAAATGAAGCATTACCTTTAAGCTTCATTTGTCTCACTGCAGTTAAGGATAGTGGTACTAGGAGGATAAAAGGTCTTAATTGGAGGGGTATAAAAATCCTTTGATGGTCCAACAGAGAGGGGCAGATGTGGTCCAACAGAGAGTCACGACATGGACTCAAGTTGATGCAGAAACTCAAATCCTTGTTTATTATCACCAAGCCCTTTTTATCCCCTTGTTCGGTACTTTCCAACCTGCACATACATACAACATTCAATCTCACTGGCCACTGTGAAACTCTCCAGGTAAATAGTCCAATCACAATGTTGCAGACCCTCTCACAAACCCCACCTCCTCTGGCCTCCAACTGAGATTCCCACCACAGCTACATCCTGGCCCATCCTCCCAAGGCTTGCTCTTCAACCTTCCCTGTCCTTCAGCGTTCCAACTCACCGCCCCAGGGCTTGTCAAGCACCAAGGCCTCAGAGCTCATTCGCCTTCATTCCCCACAGGTGGAAGCAGAGATGCCAGACTTCGACCATTCTCCTTTTCCTCACTAGCCTTTCCTTCTCAGAAAGGAACATCTTCCTCTCTAAAGTGACTGGCATTTCTGCAACCCCTGAGGGGTCACTTTACTTCCACAGCACTTCCCTTTGCAGTTTAAGGGTGCTGCTCTACATTTCACATCTGCCTGGCCTGTGAGTCTTGTTCCTTCTCCCTGCCTGCCTGGGAGCTGCCTGCTTCTTGACTACAGCACAGGCTATGACTGCAGAACTGAGGTAGGAGTAGAGAATGGCAATGCCTCCTGTAGCTTTTTAAATGCTCAGAACAATTTGTCACTCATGCAAATAAGTATCTGACGAACATATGGCTAGGAATGAGCAACAGACCCCCTATGCGCACTCACATGGAATCTGGCAGGGCTGCTTGACGTAATGTACAGAAGAAAGCGGGAATGGGAAATACATTTTTTCAAAACTAGGGAATTAGAATGTTTTCAAAAGTGATCTGCAAAATAGCCGCCAATTCCAACTGTTTGTGTACGGTGTTTCACTCTCTCTCAAATTCTGTCTCTCCTAGCCCACCCCAGTCTAATTATTGCAGGAGTCATCTAATCAGTTTCTCCATTGTATTTGTACTTCACATTTAAGCTGTTGATCCTTGCCCCACCATTTAGTTGTGTTGGCTCTTCTGACTGCCTGCCGTCCAGGTGCAGAGTATGTCTGTCATCCTCTTCTTCTGAGTTTTACCCAAACATTCAAAAATTTTTTATCCTTGCTGGGTCAATTATGGTCATTTTTTTGTATAAATAGTAATGGTCTTCTGTGTAACTAGGAGAAACAACTGCTGAGATTCAAGCAAGAGGTGAATAGCAGCTTCATCTCATCAAGTCTTGTCATAAGATTAGCCCAAAGACTCCTCTAAGGGTCTGAGAGAAGATGCTGCTGGAGCAAATGGCCTTGAGCAGCCCCAGTCCCCAGGGAAACACATGAAGATGTAGGAAATATCCATCAACAAAATTCCACTCCACATGCCTCATCTCCTTTTCCCTGTTTTATCTCAGATGCTAGGTTAGTTTATTTTTAAGCTAGCTTTTCTAAAAAGGCAGAAAATGTTTAGAGCCATCTAAAGTAAGATCTACAGGACAAGCAGAAAATGTCAGCTGGGAGTCATGGGAAAAGTCTTGGTGCTGGAGGCTAGAAAGGGCATCATTTGTGGCAGCAACTCTAAGTGGTCTTTGGAGCACTTTTGTTTACACCATTGCATTTTTAAATCTCTATCTCTAAACTGGTGGAAGGGAGGGAGGCTCTGAAACTAGGTGCTTCCATCTGTTCTCCGGAGTAGTACCTCTCTGCCAATGCCTTGTCTATAAAGTGTTGATGATAAATTAAGATCTGATGCTACAGGCATGTGAAATGTGAAGGTATCAGGGGAGAATCACACAATCCATCTACAACTGTTTTTTCAGGATGTCATCTTCTCCCTCCTGCTGTAAGCAATGTTCAGAGAATCATTTTTTTTTAAATAAGCCAGTATTTCAGTGATTTTTGCACAACCACAACTCCCGAGTCAACTATACCTAAAGTGACTCTATTCAGAAGACTCTCTTTCCCAGTTGAGTCTGCTGATTCTCCAGCATAATTGGTACCATCTTGAGGTCTGAACAACCACCTTGTAAACACAGATAAAGAAAACAATAAATAAACAATAATGCAGTCAAGCATAAGGCAAGAGGACAGTATAGCTTTTTAGACTCTATATCTTCTTGATTCAGACCTTGAATTCCTGGGTGCACTTATTTAAGATTTCGGACCCTGGGTCAATGTTCTGTATCTGGTTTTTATAGCTTGTTCTGCATATATGGTCTGTACTGACTCTTCATAAGGAAGATATCTGCCTGCCTATTGCATCTCATGTTTTCAACCTTGGGATGACAAGTTTCTTTCTGGTTCCCTGGTAAAAGCCAAGACCACATTCTCTGTACCTTTAATCTGCTGAGACAGATAGCAGAAAATTCTTCCCTCCAGATATAGGGTTTGTTGCTTTCTCACTTCACAACAGTCACACAATACAACCACTTCATTTTGATTTCTGGAAAGTGAGCACAGAAGGGTGGAGCTCCTGTAGTATGCAGTGAATCCTCCCTGGAATACTTTTTCAGTTTCAACTAGGGTGTCAAGTAATGAGTTTCAAAAGAACAAAGGAAGAAGAACTCATACCTGCAGCACAATGGAAGATGAGATAGGCTTACAAAGAAATGTAACACGCACCTGTATGACTAATTAAAAGCTATAAAACCACCAAGTTTCAACTTAACCAAACATTAATAATTAGGGCATCAGATTAAAAAATAGAATGGTTCTTTTAACCAACTTGTAATCAGTGCAATTCCCGCAGAGAATGTATAAGCATCCCTAAGTTTTCATCCACACATCCACCTCCTTAAATCCACTGGGTCCAAAAACTTGCAGTGAAAGTTTAAGGGCTGATCTGGAGTATTTACATGATGCTGGGGTCTGAAGGATTTCAGGAAACTGTGTCCCAGACTTCTCAATGTTCACTGGGTGCTGTGCTATTAACCAGCAGGAAATCTCACAGAGTTGGTGGGGAAACTGTGTCTTGGTTTCAGGTCACACTAAATTTAGGAAAAATTCTTCTCGTTTTTCAGGATAACCGTGAGAAGAAGTTCAGTTCTGGGGAGATACTGTTCTCAATCATCCTTCACAGCTGAACAGATATCTCTGGTAGAACACCAACATTTTATTTTTATTAAACCCTATAGCTAAGTAACTTATGAAAAACTGCTATTATTTTGATAAGCATTTATTTAACAACTTGTTTCATGGTGGAACGCCCTTTGTATCAGATGCATCCGAGAACAGTGTATTCCATCAGCCCAGTTTGGTCTCCGGTAAAGGCTTCTCCTTTTTGATGAAAACTGTTTCTGTTTTTTTTGTCTTTGGTTTTTTTCTTTTTTTTTTTAAATAAAGTAGAAGTACCTCTCTATAACTCTTTTTAATCTTGCCGGAGGTATAACATGAGATATAAGCAGAAATTTAATTAATTTTACTCTAGATGCTAGATTTAGGCAGTCACGTTGTGACTGTGTTGCCTTCAGCTACATGAAGCATGTACATTTGATGACATTCTCCTCCTTCCCCTTCCCCTCACTGCTGCTGGGTTCATCCCTGATCTCTATGCTGCGGACACACATGTAAGCCCTGCCCTGCAGTGACAGCACCATGGCTTACCTCCACCCCTGGTGTTAAGGCAGACAGCTGCAATATCCTCCCTGCCCAGCCCCTGCAGGCAGACTGATCTAGGACATGGTTAAGGAAGCAACTGCATGAGTTGGGCTCTGGCAAAATATTTTCTTTGACAATGACAGAGAGGGAATGTTGCAGGAAAAGGGGAAGTTTCCCCTTTTCAGATTATTCTAATGAATGGCCAACAATTCCTGCACACACTCACTTTTGTGAGATGCTAAAGCTGGCCCAGAAGCCACAGCAGCAATGACGCAGTGACAGCCCAGCCACAGTGGCAAGGAGGCCAATGGCAGCTCATTTCCACTGTTCTGCCTGTGCTATGCTCTGCCCAAGCTGCCAGGCTGCTCCTGGTAAACAACCTTACTGACAGTCTGCTCTTAAACCTCTGCTTTTGGGATCTGCAGCATTGAAGTAGTTTCAGGTTGTCAGCCTGATAGATATATAGATGAATGGACCACATGCTTCATGGGTCCATAGGCAATCACACTGAGGAAATAACGCGCTGCAGGCAGCACTATACTTAACCCTGCCTGTCAGCTCCATTTTTATCTCTTCAGTTTCCTGTGGCTGCAAATGATGGTAAAGGGCTGTGCCATCATTTAAAGACACTGCCTTATACTACTGTGATTTTGTGAAATGGAGATTATATTTTTTATATCTGTTCTTAGTTTCTTGTTCTGCTGCTGCTCCTTGACTATACCTTTAGAAGCTTTCCTAGATTAAAAATATTAATTTTATTAAGTTTTTTACATATTCAAGAAGGTTTAAGGACCTGAAGAAAATCACTTGCTGCCTTCTAATCCAATGAATGTTAAGAGCCATTTTCTTTTATCTCTAGAATTCACTACTAAAGAAACGAAATAGGAATTGGGTTGGGCCTATCATATTTGATTGTACTGGGCATATGCATGTAGCTATTTAGATGAGGTGTGTTTCCATTTGTTCTCTTTTCAGTCTCCTAATCAGTCCAGTAGGTTTTGTAAAATGGAAAAAGTAGTATCTTCCATCTGTTGTGAAATGAAAGTCAGTGGCCCTTTTAGAGTGTTTTAAAGTCTCCCTCTGCATCAGAAAGTGTAAAATTATTTTATTTTTTTTATGATTCCTTGTTTTTCTCTGGATTTTTTTACATGGATAACAACTAATTTGTCTTCACATTACAGAAAAAAAAAGTTTCAATACTGAGTAAGCCACACTGGAGATGGGTCACAAGCTTTTACTTTAGTATGACTATTTTTGCATCTGGACCTGTACTTCCCATTTGAATTTTAATTATCCTAGCTGCATCATGGTAGAAATTAGCCCTTTGTCCTTTGTCTTGTTGGCTTGTGTAAGATTTTAGAAAAAGAAGGATCTTCCAGTGTAATGGAAATGCATTATTTTCAGTGATGACAAAGCCAATAATAACACCCTTTCCTAATCATTTTTTTCTTACCTGGGGGTGTTGCTGAGAATTACAGCCTTTATTTGACTAGTTGTGTCCTGGGCCAAAGATGAAAGTAAGAAATTGTCTTGTAAAAGAACATGGAAGCACATGTCCCCAAGAGATAATTTAAGGCAAAAAGGATTTTCAAAGTGTAAACAAAAGTGTGAATAATTGCCAATTGGTGTTAAGCTTCATGACTGCTTTTGAATTCAATTTGTATAGGTGTACTTTCAGACTGACTCTAGATGACTAGGTTCAACCTAAGTCCTACATTTTCCTCCTATAGATAAAGCTTCATATCAGAGCATTGCTGATCTAGTGTTTAATAACGAAAAATACTTAGCACTATTAATATTGCTGCCTGCCTCACTCTAGCTCTGGCAGAAATATTTATATTAATATGTATTCTTGTACCAGTTTTATACTGTTAGGAATTAAGACCGCAGAATCAGGGAATTGACACAGGTGTACAAACTCTACAGACACAGAGCAGTGGATGTTTGCCCAATGATTTCAACTACAAACACGATAAAAAATGCAAAAGCAGGTATGTTCATTTAGTGCTTCAGGAGATAAAGTAGCTTTTCAAACAGCTTTCCTTACAAAATGCTGAAAACGCTGCAGGCTGCAGAAAGCAGCTGGTTTAATAACTGACCCTGTCTCTCTGTTGCATTGAATTGTGATGTGCTAGACTCTGTATCCTTTCCACCATCCTTTTCTCTATTGCTGAACACCTTCATCTGTAGCCTGAAAACCAAAGAGGTAAAAGAAGCCTTGTGAATAGCAAAGAGAGAGAAATAGCTTTTTCAGGAAAACAATCAGAATCAGTTTATTTTTCCTTGACATTTCACAAACTGTGATTTTAGAGCCCTGAGTTTCTTGCCTCTTGTTCAGCTCTCTCTTGGTGGCAGTGGGGTGAGACTCACATAATGCACACAGGGATGCTATCACATGTACTTTCGGTGTGATTTTTTAAAAAAGAGTTATGAATAAAATATCCCATTATTGCCATTAGTGGGAGCCATCCACATACCCAGTAATCCATAAGTGCATATAGCCACAGTGTGTTTGTTGGTAGCTTTGGGGCTGGACTTATGGGGTGTTGATTGAAGCTGCCGACTGTAACTTTGGAAGCCTGCGCATGAGAGTCTGCCTACACTGCGACTGAGTGACACCTCCTGCTGCAGGAGGGTCACACTCTTCAGGAGCAATCAAACCCAAGTGAGTTACATAATGTTGTGCATTGGTAACAGCTGCATGTTGCTGTTCATGTCCACCTCATTTGTTAAAGAAAGAAAAAATATCACCTTCAGAAACAGCAGAGGGCTCTGTAGCAAGTCTTAGATGTCAGGCCTCTAAGCCTGTGAAACTCAATACTTTGCTACAAGTTTTAATCAACTCAATGTTTATTCAGAAAGAGGCATACATGCAAGGCTCCTAAAATTTAACCTAATTTTTGACTTGGACTCAAGGTCAAGTCTCAGCTCATACTTCTGGAAATGTTTCAGCCAGAGTTTACACAGACTTTCCCCCAGCCAGACAGTATTAAGCATACTCCTTCCAGCTCTGGTGACAGAGTATCTCCGCATTTCCCAAGCATAAAAGATTTTCTTTCTTTTCTCCAAGTCCACATACTAGGGACTGACCCTCACATACCTAGCAAATTCATCATCTTCCTTTCTATGGCGTTTTCCTGAACTCTCTGGATCTAGAACAGGTTGTAATTAAGACTTGGCAGACCTACACTCCCTGTAAAACAAAACTTTGTTTACTGTTCATATTGGAAAAGCTTTTAAATGTCACCACTCCAGACTAACCAAGTGGAAGGCAAGCAAACTGGTATTTCATATCTCCTATTTAAAATCACTTATCTTCAAGTCATACTGAAATTTTGCACTTTATAACTTTTGACATTTGGGGGCAGAATGCCTCCAAATTGGCTCCCAAATTATTTCCACAGCAGCAAATCTGTGGTGCTTATTTCCACAATATATATCCTGAAATTCCTGCTAATACTGATGACAGATGAAGGCCTTTGCTGAGTCTCTAGGAACGCCTTGTACTAAGGTGATCAAAGTGAAAAAAGGACATGGGCTGTAAAGAGCCTCTTCCCCTTCTTATGTTAGAGAGTGATGCCACCTGCATCAGGTCACAGACGTAAGTGCAGATGGTGCGTCACCTTTACATAATCTGGCAGGGCCCATAAAATAGCAGGATGCTCCATCTGGGTCACATTATACAACAGGGGATGTGCTTCAGTCTGACAGCACGAACCAGAGTTTGGTCTGGGGCCTGTGTCCCTTCACATAAAATGTGAATTGCAAGAATTTGGAGAAACTGGGACCTCTCACAGTCAATAGATTAAAATATTTTACTTAAGATCCTCAACACAAGCAATCACAAGTAAATAATGAACAAAAGAACACACAAAGAATGACAGTAAAAGGTGGTGCCAGTGGCACGTTCAAGACAAATACAAGCTGGTATTTAACCCAGGGCTGGGTAAGGAGGCTGTGAAGCTCGTTGCTGCAGGTTGTTATGTATGCTGATGTTCTAGGCTGTGCCTCTGTAGCCAGGAGCACTATTTCTCAGCACACTCCTCCTGTGTATTATCACTAACTAAAATATTCTTAATCTACATAAGGTAATTAGGCTATTACCAATACTAAATTATTTGTGAAGAGGTGTGCTTATTTCTTACTAATGAATGTATTCACCTTTTTCTGTTATTTCTGAACAATCTGACTAAAGTCCATCCATTCTTTTTTGTCATACTTTATGAAGCAGCTACCTTTACTTCAATTTTAAATGTCTTCTAATGGTGTTTTGTATCACATAATATACCAAAGACTACTGAAGGAAATAAGATTAAACTACAGTCACCAGAACCTATTTTTTCTTATGCTAAGGGGTTGGAAATCAGTCACTGTAAAGAATGTCAGGAAAGTTGCTCTGGACAGCTTATGGCAAAAATCTGCTGAAGAAAACCAGACTGTTGAAAATGGACTTTTCTTGGCCAAACTAGGACATCTGACAAGGCTCAAAATAACGTTTGGGGTTCTTCCCTCCTGCTGCTATCCCCTTCTCTTTTTATCAGCTTATACTTCCTGAAAATTCCCAGCTCAGCCCGCTTCCCAACGTTCATACGGCTTTCGTCTCACACCGTCCTGCGGACGAGCACCCTCTCCCTTGAGCCTGGTGAACAGCTGCGTTTTCCCCACCACCAAGCTCTCTCCCTCTGGTCCGCCCGTCAACAGTAGAGGCCATTTCCCCCCCTTTCCCGCTCCTGAGACCTTCTCGCCCCTCACAACCCTCCCCGTCGGAGCCGCGGGCGTGGAAGGAAGTCTGCGCGGCATCGGGGCTTGGGCCCGCTCCCACAAGCTCGTTGCCGGCGCGTGGGGGGCCCCCAGAACCGCCGGACACCCGCACCTGTGCGTGGCCACGGCTTCTGCAGGATCTGCACGCGGAGGCAGCTGCGCGGCTGGCGCTGCCATCTTGTGGCGGTTTGCCGGATGCGACCGTTACTCCATAACCGCCATCACGTACCGGCGTTAACCCCAGCTCAGGAGGTCACCACGGTCCACCCGTGTCGCGGCCACGGTTGGGTGGCGGGTTCTCTGGTCGTTTTTTGGCCTCTTTAAAAAAGATACCCAGGCTTTTTTTTTCCAGAATGGGGAAAGTATTTGCAAAACAGCGACCGACCATAGTTTTTATCTCTCAAAAACAGAAGAGGAAGAAAGGGCGAGTTTATCTATCTCGAGTCCCTCATCAGTACCCAGTGGTGAGGAGACACAGCTGGAAGAAGGAACTCCCTGTTGCTGGAGATTTCTCTGCATGCTTTTTTTTTTGTGTGCCTCTCTCTGTCGTTTCCTGTGTGTCTGTGCCTATCCTGATAGTTTTTCCACATTTTATAAGTATGTTATACCTGGGAATAAAGGGTTAACATTGTGCCTGCTTAACGTTGCTTGCTTAAGCTATCGTGCTTGGCAAAGCAGAACCATAGGAGTTAAAGTTGCTAAAATTGCGAAGCAGAATTATAGGACTTACAGCTACTAGGCAAAATTGCAATAGATAAGATTCATAACTTGTATAATGTACACTTAAAAGACATTCCTGTTTAAATAGTAACAATAGAAAGAAAGGAAACAAAAAGGAATAACCAGAGTAATAAAATTTACAAGCTTTACAAGTTCCTGCTTTACGATACATAAATCCGGCTTGTACCAAACCCGAGATTTGGATAGGAGCCAAAACCCTATTGGGTCTGCGTGAAAGCAAGAGGTTACTCGCAGTGATGAAGAGAAACTACAGGCCTTCATCCTCATGACCCCCTAACGACCACCACCAGGAGGCATTGCGCAAGCACATGAATGGGATGAATGCCAGAAAACTTAATTATAATACTAGATGTAAATAGGGTTTGCATATGTATTAGGCATGAAGCAATCTCTTGTTTATATAATCAGTATATGTAATATAAACAAACTGAGTAACAGTAGAAAAACATGCATACCTTTGGAGGAACAATCCTGCATGAGCCTCAGGACTGAATAAAGCATACCTACTTCACAACTCTAATGAGTTGTGGAGTTCATCCACTTATCATATGTGCTTGTGAGTGACTGTGCATCCTGATGTCAGTCCTTGTGTGTATTGAGACAAGGCACAAAAGCACAAAATGTAATCAGTTCTAAGTAATGTTAAGTTTGATGGGTTTGTAATGGGAAATAATGGTGGTGCCTGAAGGTAGTTGACAGTTTTAGGTCCTTAGGACCTTAGTACAAAAAGTGTAAGAAAAGCAGAATAAGAGAAACAGGACCTGGGGATGGGGAGTATCTGGGACTAGCAGATGTCCAGGATGTGCTCAGTTAAACTAACTGATAGGTAGAAGGACAGAATTACTGCTATGTCTGTAACGTTAATTAAGCAGGTGCTTCAAAGACTGCCAGAAGTTACGAAGATTGTTGAGAGAAGTAAGTGACCCTCAAAGATCACCATCACATTTTTGTGTGCATGCAGGACACTTTCTGGAAAATGATGTAATTCATGTGTAGCCTCATGAATATGTATGTATGCCCAGTGACTATATAAGGATAGCCTGTGTAGCAATATGGTGATACACCTTAGGAGGAGCTATCCCCTGTGTCTCCCGGAGCCACAATAAAGAATACCTGCTTGTCAACTTGAAACTTTGTTGGCGAGTTTGTTCCTGGAGTTTTCTCTGAACCAGTATCTGCCATAATATTACATGTAAATAATCCATCTGTGTGCTGATAGCCTTTAGAAACTTCCACTGATCTTGGAACATACAGTTATGAAGAAGTATATTTTTGTGTGTGTACTGGCTTTGAAAAGCTGATGCTTTGTTTCTGTGGGCATCCGGTTTGTCTCTCCTTTTGTGAAAAGGTAGGCACTTGATGCTTTTGGGGAAACAATGTACACACATTCCAGTATTCTCCATAGCTTTTCCTGCACTTAGAGGCAATTACTCATTCCACATTTCTACATTGAAAGCATCACAGCAGGGGTGATCTTGCAGTGGAGGTGCTCCATTTTGTTTGTGATCTCAGCTATACTTTAAGTATCTTTTACAAGTGGAACATAGCATAGTCAGGATACCTGTACTGTAGCTCACAGGCCAAGCATTTGTACAGCATTACCTCTACATTAACAGGGAAATAATGAACAGGAGAGCTACAGTTTGGGCAAGGTCTTGAACCAGATTTTATTTAATGCATGTATTCCTATTGGCCTTCACCTGTCAGTCACAGCAGGGCAACAGACCTGTGGAATACCTGTACCACTGTATCTTTCAATGGATGCTGTAGGACACTTGGACAGGCGGTGTGATAAACACATAAATGTATTGGCTTTCGCATATCGTAGATGTTGCTATGTTGCTATGTGGACATAATTGTATGAGTTCACTGTAACAGAAACAAAGATTGCTAAGGACACAAGATTAGACAACAAGTTGAAAATGACCAGAACTCTTGAGCAAAATGGAGTCACATAGCAAAGAGTTTGTAAAGGTAAAAGAAAAGGGGGAGGGGAGGACTTGATATGAGGAAAGCTAGTGCCTAGAAAACATAGGGTTAAAGTACTCTTAGTTTAACTTAGGTTGAAGATAAAGAATAATGTTTATGTTGTAAGTCTGTAGTGCAATAACAGGATTTAGTGGCCTCACTAAACATGAGTGAATTATTTCACACCATCCTTCTACTTATCAGTTTGGAGACAGTGCCTCCGGAACATCTGGTGGCTGTGGATACTTCTTGTCTGCCCGTCCTGTTTTTCTTGCAATTAATTTTGTACAAAGGTCACACTATTCTAAATCTTTGCCAGCTCTCAGAAAAATTACAGATATGGCTGGTTTCAGCTGGTTTTGTGATTACTGCGGCATCCGACTGTGCCGAAGGTGAAAAGTACACCATGAGGAAGACTGCTTACTTCATCTTGAAGACCCCTGCCCACATGAGGAAGACTGCTTGCCCATGATCACCGGAGAGCAGTGAGCAGATGCCAAGAGGAGGAGACTTATGGTGATAAGTTCCTGGAGCTAGTTATGATATTCCCCACGTATATGCGGGTGTCGTGGTTTAAATCCTGCCAGACAGCTCATTCACTTACTCCCAGTGAGTGGTGCTGGGCTGGAAGCAGTAGTTGAGGCCTTTGGCGGGGGGGGCCCCCCCCCCCGGCCCCCCCCCCGGGCTCTCCCCTTCCCCACTACCAGAGGGACGGGGAGGAGAATCAAAAGAATGCAACTCCCATGGGTTGAGACAAGAACAGTCCAGCAACCAATGTACAACACAAATCACCACCGCTACCACTAACGACAACAATGATAAGAGAAAATAACAAGGGAAGAGAATAACGATACCACCTGCCAAAAAAAGAGTCCAACCCCGAAGACCCTGTGTCCTTCTGGGAAACTCTCAGTTACCCCCCCCCCCCCGGGCATGACATGCTGTGGTATGGAATACCTCTTTGGCTAGGTTGGGTCAGGTGTCCTGTCTCTGCTTCCTCCCGGCTTCCCCTCCTCCCTGGCAGAGCATGAGCCTCACAAAGTCCTTGGTCAGGGTGAACATTACTTAGCAACAACTGAAAACATTGGTGTTACCAGCACTGTTCCCAGGCTGAAAGTCAAAACACGACGCTGCGCCAGCCACCAAGAAGGAGAAAAATTGACTGCTACTGCTAAACCAGGACAGCGAGAATTATGAATATGTATATGGCTAATGCAGTAGTGAAAGTATATAAACTTGCAACAAATGCTAATCAGTGCGCCTCTGGCTATGGTCACGCGCCCAGCGCTGTTGCTTTTGCTTTATTGACTTCGTTCCTCAATAAAACCCTGTTATCTCAGTTAGAGGAGTGAGCTCATATTTCACAGGCGGGGTGGACTGAAAAGTCCACCATTCTTGTGACCTTGTGGGACAGCCTGGCTTGAGGGTCTGGTGACTGGGGAAATTACTGGCTGGCACATGGAAGTTTTCAGCAGGCAGAATAAACCTTTTTGTCCTCCCACTTCCATCCTGGTTGTGTTTGCCTTGACTTAAAGAATTTTTATGGAAATTATGGGAAGGAGCAGTTCCTACAGAAACAAACATTCTCACGCA
Organism: Neopsephotus bourkii; assembly: GCF_033783945.1. NCBI lineage: Eukaryota > Metazoa > Chordata > Aves > Psittaciformes > Psittacidae > Neopsephotus > Neopsephotus bourkii. The sequence continues at coordinate 238,628 of NW_026901267.1, forward strand.
GAAAGCAGATTTCAAACCAACCTTCACTGCTGCTGTCTGTCACTTAGCTTCTCTCCCCTTCAAGATTTTGTTAATACCAAAATATCAAAAGAGTGTGTGAAAAAATTGGAAGAAACTCAACAATAAATTCTGCAGGGAAATATTCTTGCCATACACTTAGATGCTTCCTCTTGGAACTAGTTCTGCAACTCACCTACATGATTTTTAACAGTTGCTTCATTTCAAATGTTGCTTGTTTCCTCTGTTTCTCTATGTGCCTGTCTCAGTTCTTTGTCCATTCTACCTTGCAAGGTATCCAAATACTAGATAAAAATAGTTTTTTAATTCATTGACAGGAAATGTATATTGTCCAAATTTTTATTGATTCAGAAACATTCTTTGGGCAGTCATTAGGAAAACAGAGGTTGTGAAACCTTAAAAACCCCAATTATAGTTACCCTCTACTAAGTCTTATGTATATAAAACTTAACTACGTTTTTACTTGAGAATACATAAGGTAGGTAGTTTCCCAGTTTGAAATAAGTGCCTGTTCTGTGATATTAACATATGTTTCTCTGAATGTTATCAATGGGAAAGAGAAGCCTGGAAAACAGCCATACTGAATTGTGCCTGATGGCTCCTGAAGCTGTTTTATGACCAATAGAGATCAGACTTTAATCAATAAATCTGTCTCTGTTTTGCCTGTAAGATGGAAAAAGTTTGCAGTGCCAAAGCTGAAAGGCACATTTTTTTCCACTATTCAGCAATTTTTTTTGTCCATATGTTCATTTGTGACAGGAAACAAGTTTTCTAGAGATGCAATACATTTCATAAATTAGTTCCCATCAGGGATATTGTTGATACCTGGACAACAGACTAGGCACATTTTGATATCCCCTTTGTAGAAAATGCTGTATAAACATCAGTGTGTCAGCAAGAAGACAGTAAACCCAGTTGCTGAATTGGTTTTTGTTTCAGTCTGTGGAGGGAAATGAGCCAAAAGGACTTAAGGTAGCAGTTAGGATCTGACTGATTAGTGCTGCTGAGGGACAGTGGTATTTGCCAACTGCCAAGGAAGAAAGAAAAAAACCCACCTAATGCAGAGTACACTGCTTTTCACATTGAAGCACAGTGTTCAAGCTATATCGTATGGCAAACTAACTTATTTCTTGTGGGCATGCCATGCTGTTACAAACCCTTGTTTTCAGTGAATTGCTCAGGCTTATGGATTATCCCTATGATCTTTCCTAGCTTGTGAAAAGATGCTAAAAGATTTTTAAAGAAGACATAAAGAAGTATCTTGAAATTCCTCCTGGGAAGAGATGGACATGAATGCAGGAGTAGGGTAGCTATATCCCTCCTGTGCCTGCAATGGCCAGCACGAGGTGGTGGGAAGGCAAAGTTTACTGCTACTGAGTTTTATGAGAAGTGTAAACCTAGGATGAATGTGGCTGCTTGTTTGCTTCTTTTTTTTTGCCAGAGCTCACCCTCAAGATGCACAACAACTATGTTCAGGCATTTGCGTAGCTGTCCATCACTTTTTAATGAACTGCACTTTATAGTAATGAAATGTAACAAATTATTGTTCTCTAATTAGAAGAAAAGGGGGACCACTAATGTTACATTTGAATTCTAGAATTTTGATTTCTCATCAGCACATCTTGCTGACTTGGTTGTGTTTCATTTGCAGAATACGGATTTTAAGCTACGTTGACCATTTGGTAATGAAGCCAACTGGAAGCCAAATATTTTGCATTTCTCCCAAAGGCTTCTGAATTCATGTTATTTCCCTATTGTGCTTTAGAGTTGAGATTACCATTTTAAGACTTAACTTTACTACTAATGGGAAGTTTAAGGGTTTGGAAGAGTGGAACACCTTCAGGTCTGTGGTTAGAGGAGCTGTCAGACCAGAGGATTTCTTGGGAAAACATTCTCAAGACTGTGTGTTCAACATGCTAAAGCAGTTGTAAGCTGAGCCAGACTTCACAGAGCATCAGAACCAAGACCAAACTCAGGTTCACTCTGGAACCAGGTGACAAGTATATGCAGACTGTAGGCGGTGACTCTGAATCTACAGATGTTTGTTTTCCTTCACAGTAGGCTTTGTCTGGTGTCAGGAATGCTCCCTTTGGTGATATGATAATTCCATAGACAGTAGGATGTTAAAAAAATATAAGAAACAGTAAGTCCAGAACCATAATTTCACATGAAATCTGTATCGAGATCGCAAAAATGTTATGTCCCATAAAAGGGAAAAGGTGATTCGGAGAAAACTCCAGGAACAAAACTTGCCAACAAAGTTTTCACGCCGACAAGCAGGTATTCTTTATTGCAGCACCGGGAGTCACAGGGGATAGCTCCTCCTAACATGTGACCCCCAGTTGCCACACAAGCTGTCCCTGGGCATACATACATATTCATGAGGCTACGTATGGAGTACATAATTTTCCAGAAAGTTTCCCTCATGAGTACAGAATTGTGGTGGTGGTCTCTGAGGGTTGTTTACTTCTTCCAACAATCTTCATCACTTCTGGCAGCCTTTGAAGCACGCGCAGTAGATGCTCATACCCTTTTAATTGGTTCATTAGCACTAGAGACATAATAATCCTCCTATCCTCCTACTTATCAGTTAGTTTAACTGTAGCCCATCCTGGACACCTGTGGTTCCCAGATACTCCTTATCCCTCTGTCCTGTTTTTCTTAAAAACTATGTCAACTATAACAATTTATCTTGTGAGAAATCTCGGTATGTTCTCTAGCTGTACTCTTTTTTCTCTATGTATCATGCACTTCAGTAATTTTCCATTGCTACTGTTACAAAGCCATCAAACTTAACATTACATAAACCTAATTCTAAAGGTTTCTATATTCCATTTTGTGATTTTGTGCCCCTTTGTCTCAAAGGAAAATAATAAGGATTTTTTTTTTACAGTAGAACTAAACACTGGAAAATATTGTGCGCTTACTTCAATATTACTGCTATTTTTCATACTGCCTAGCAGAATTTAAGGGTACATTTTCAAAGCTGGCTTAGGCCAGTCTAGCTGTGTCACCACAGATAGGGGGAAGGCCCTCCCTCCCACACTGCTGCCCATTCCTTTAACAACTGGCCGAAGAGTTATTAATGGTGAAGCTAGGGTAGCAAGTACTGGTGCACTACAGGAATGAGGGGCAGAACAGTATTTCAGCAGTAGTCTGATAGTTCTGTTCAAGGTGGTTGTAAAACCCCAAGGTGAGTCTCCATCTCAGTAAGCACTATGCAAAAATTCTTTCACAGATTTTGAAATGAGCTGTGTTTTTTGCTGAGCTCCTTACTGCCCAGTTTGTTATCTCAGATTATTTGGGACAGTGATAAATATTCACTTGGCACTGCAACTAAGAGACTTCATAAAGAACTGGGTCCCACTGCAGATGTTAAGTAAAGCATTTCATCTGTTCTAAGGTGTGGGGAGTGAAGGCGATAAGATTTCCATGAAGAACAGTTTGAGAATGAGCTCTGAGGCCTTGGTGCTTTGACAAGCCCTGGGGCAATAAGCCGGGGGCATTGAAGGTGAGAGGGTGTGGGGGTTGTGAGAGGGTCTGTAGCTTTGTAACTGGACTATTTACCTGGAGAGTTTTACAGGGGCCAGTGAGTTTGAATGTTGTATGTATGTGCAGGTTGGAAGAGTACTGAACAAGGGGATAAAAAGGGCTTGGTGGTAATAAATGAGGATTTGAGTCTCTGCATCAACTTGAGTCCATGTTGTGAAATACCACACTAAGGCCTGCAAACTGGAACCATAATGCTTAGTCTTTGCTTTCTTCTCACTTAGTCTGGTTAGGAAATGTGAATGGATGCCTTATTCTGGGAACCTCATTCTGATATGTGGATTGACTCCACAACTCATTAGAGTTGTAAAGTAAGTATGCTTTATTCAGTGCTGAGGCGCATGGGGGTTTCTCCTCCAAAAGCATGAGCACCTCTCTTTGCCACTTAGTTCATTTATATTATATATAATGATTACCTAAACATGAGATTGCTTAATGCCTAATACATATGCAAAACCTATTCCCGTCTAGTATTATAATTAGTTTTCTGGCATTCGTCCCATTGATGTGCCTGTGCAGTGCCTCCTGGTGGTGGTCTCTAGGGGATCGTGAGGATGAAGGCCTGTAGTTCCTTTTCATCACCACGAGTAACTTCTTGCCTTCACACAGACTCAGTAGGGTTTCAGCTCCAGTCCAAACCTCAGGTTCGGTACAAGCCAGTTTTACGTATCTTAAAGTAGAAACTTGTCAATTTTTAAATTTTGTTACTCTGGCTATCTTTTGATCCTTTTCTTTCTAAAGATATTATTTGAACAAGAACGTCTTAAATATTAAGCTATGAATCTTATCTACTACAATTCTGCCTAGCAGCTGTAGCTCCTACAATTCTGCTTCACCATTCTAGCAACTTTAACTCCTATGGTTCTGCTTCACCAAGCACAGCGACTGCTTAAGCAAGCAGGCACAATGTTAACCCTTTATTGCCTGGTATCAATTCATCATTTGTGTTAATGTAAGCAGGACAAAGTCTCCTTAATTCTGACTAATTTTTGCAAGTCACCACAATATAAATGTGCTATGCACTGAGTCTGTTACCATAGAAAAGCAAAATGCTGCCTATTTGTGTGCTGCACTATTGCATTCACACTCTCATAGTTATTGCTCTGGTTAATCTGCTTTCTGTTCTGCTGGTTGTTTATCACGAATGTCTCTTAGGAGACTCAGAAGAATGTTTTTTACCTTGTGTTTCATTCTCTGTTTAGGAGAATAAGAAGTACACGCCAGGTAAACCTGTGCTCCCTGTTGCACATTGCCCTTCTTTTCACTGCATCTAATTTAGGTGTAGTGAAAAGAGGGACAGTGCTTAAGTGCTGAAGTGCTAGTGTGCTATGGTATTTCAGCTCCATGTGTTTAAAGTGGCCTTTAGATGTGCTCAAATTTTCTGCAAAATTCCGCCTCTGAAACATCTCTTCATCCCTGGCATTTTTTTGTTCTTATTTTTATAAGTGGTGTCAATTGCTTTGCTTTGTGATCTGTGGTAGAGAGGAACCTGGAGTTCCAGAATGTAATTACCTGAAATTATGTTTTATTTTGCCCAATAAAAGAAGGCTTCTAATTTTTTGATGCTAGGTAGTGTATTTATTTCTTTTGCTTCCTTTGTTGTTTGCAAACTATTCTTATGCGCTGTTTCCATGCACTGCATTTTGCCCTGGAAAGATAGGCATTACAAATTTTTGTTGGCTACAGAGAAGGGATAATTTTAAAGAAATATTTTAAAGATAGCAAAGAGACAGTGGTCTGTGCTTAAGCACAAGGACCAATACAGGCAAAGTGTGTTGTCTTGTCTTTGCTTGTCTGCAAAGATAGATTCTTTTTGGTATTACTGACAAATGCATAGGAGATTAACCTGTTTTCTTAATGGCAATTTAAAATGATAATATAATCTGCTCTGTGTAATGCCCGCTTACCCAGAGGAAATGAAAACAGCTCTAGTATGAAAAAGCCTTTGCATTGACATCTAGTTGCCCTCACTGATATTACACAGCCATTAATGGAAGCCTTCACTATTTCCCTCTGCAGGAAGGGACAATTAGTTTCTGGAAATATGCCATAGCTAAGGACGGAGGGATAGTGCTTAGATCTTCAGTGTGCTTAGGCAAGGCCCCTCAAGGTAGTATTTAGGGTTATGACATCAGTGGTGTGAAGGTGATGGAATATGTCAGTGCATCCAGACCTTTTGGTTTTTTGGAGTAAAACTGATCTTAGTGGGGGGCACTCAAGGAAACAAGCATGTTCTGGAAATCCTCCATGGGGTAGTCTTTTCATCATCACAGCTTAGTGGTAAAGTTCTTGCTACAGCCAGGAATAATAAAACAGCAGGGTGCTGGTAGCTGAATGAAAACAACATCTATTTTGGTAACTACTGAACTTGCTGAGGGCTTGAAAAGGATGACAACTTTTTATGTTAAAGACTCCCCTGTTGGCTGATATGCCTTCTGGAGGAGGAACATCCATAGTCAGCTTGGTCTGGGGCACGCCAGTCATTCTGCAAAGCCAACTTGTTTGCATTGGCATACCCCTGGAGCAGGGGTTATAAAAAATCCCTTCCCCAGCTGGGAAACAAATACACAAAGCAATTTTTACTTATTTATTTTTAATGAAGGCTTTTGAGTTCCTTGAGGTTGGCACACAAAGTCAACATATTTATGCATTAGCGTGAAACGATCTAACCTAAGGTCCCCTTCAGAGCTCTTGGTGGATAACCTCAGCACCAAGACATCCTCTCCTCCTCCTTTCCCATCTTGTATCTCCTGCTTAGCGAGAGTAACATCTAGAAGTTTCAGCTAAAGACAACATTAACATCTAAAATGTGGCTTTCCCTTAAGTCCCTGAAAATAATGTGGATGATTACTATTAGCAGAGAAGACAGTATACATGCACAGTATCATAGAATACATGTTATTCTTTTTTAGTTAAAGAAAATTTTCGATGCGGGAGTCACGGACAACGCAGGAACGATCAATGTGATCAGCGAATGCCAATTTATTACAAAGCTTTAACTCCTTATATACCATTTCTTACAGGCACTTACAGTGATTTGGCATATTATGATTGGATACATATCTTGAAGACCCTTAGCAACTAACACACAATTGGTTAAGCACAGGTGTGAGAACTTGACCTCGAAAGCTTGCCAACAGTCCACAGTTCTCATTAGCTCAGTGAATTACAGCTCTTCTTATCTTGCTTGCTTAAGCTTCCTCGGGCCTCTCACGGCCTTGCTGTATCTTTCAGGATTATTCAGTTTTTCCACCAATTATGCGTTCTCCTGTGAGAATACTGTCTCCACAGAAAACGGTTGGGAATGAGTTAATGCTGATGAATGCACAGACAGCTGAATATGCACAACTATGGCAACACATTTACCATACAGCCTCCAGTGTAGTTAGCTTTTTGTCTGATTTGCTACTGTTGCTGCTGCTGTTGGGCCTTGTGCTTGGGTGGGGAAAAGAGGAGGATCCAAAGGCTCTTGGATCTTTTATTGCGTGATTCTGCGATTCTGTGTAAGAAAAGATAGAGCCTTAGAGTGGCTCAGGAACAAGCATTATCTTCATCTGGAATAAATTCTCATTAGAGTGATTGTATTCTCTTTGTCGTGGTTTAACCCCAGCCAGACAGCTTTCACTCACTCCCCCCCCCCCCCCCCCTTCTTGCCCTCCCCCTACTCCTGGAGGGACGGAGAGGAGAATCAGAAAGAATGCAACTCCCACGGGTTGAGATAAGCACAGTTTAGTAACTAAGGTATAACACAAATCACTGCTTCTACCACCAATAATAGTAATGATAAAGGAAATAACAAGGGAAGAGAATACAACACCCCATCACCAGGTGACCGATAACTTGCACCCCCAGCCCGATCAAGCACCAACCGATACCTCCTCCAACCCTGCAGTCCACTCTAGCCCTTCTGGGTAACTCCCAGTTACCTCCTGGGCATGATGTGCTGTGGTATGGAATACTTCTTTGGTCAGTTTGGGTCAGGTGTCCTGTCTCTGCTTCCTCCCAGCTTCCCTCCTCCCTGGCAGAGCATGAGGCTCACAAAGTCCTTGGCCAAACCAAAACATCATTTTTACCAGCTCTGTTCCCAGTCTGAAAGTCAAAACACAGCACTGCACCAGCTACCAAGAAAGAGAAAAATGACTGCTACTGCTAAACCCAGGACACTCTTTTCCACCCAAATGATAATGCAAATTAATGGAACCTGTTAAATGTCTTATTAACTATATAGCCTGTATTTATCTTCTGCAGAAACTCCACCCTGGAAATCACCAGACCTGCTGGAAGCACTACAACTACCCCTGGGTTAGGCAATGAGTCATCTTCCATACTTCTGCTGACCAGGAAAGGATTAAATTATGAACAGCGTAGAACGAGATGGGTTACAGGCTTGAAAGCCTTTGATCTAAGGCACCAAATTCAATCTAACAATTAAAATTTTATGCACGGTTGGAAAGGGATTTTTTTTTTTTTTTTACCTTTTTAAGTCAGAGGTAAATATCTGTTCAACACCAAAACAACAAAAACAGTAGGAATTTGCTGTCCTTTGCTAACCCTGTCCTGGAAGACATTTGCATCTGTGAATTACTTCTCACCCCAAATAAAGTTAGTTGGGAATTTAATGAGACTTCTAAGGGGCAGATGCCCATATCACAGTATTATTATCTCAGTATGCTTGAATGTTAACTGTCTCAGCAGACCCAGTGTTAGATTTGTTTTCATTCTTCTGTTTGTCTGTTTTAGTTAGGATGAAGCCTACTGCTGAGAGACCTGAATTACTTTTACATCTGTTAGACAGGAGTTGAATATTTGAGTTTCTCTAACTTTCAATCTCATATCTCTGATTTTCTAGATAAAAATAAACATGTTCTTTCAATTTTGGTAACTACTGAACTTGCTGATGGCTTGAAAGGAATAAAATTTGACTGTGTCAGCTACAAAGGTATGTTAGTGTTGCTCAGTTTTAAGTCCACAAGAAGTCTTACCACTCTTCGTAAGAGAAGCAGGCATGCATGCTCAAGTTATTGCTTAAGCAACATTTTGTGAATAAAATGTTTTGCAATTCAATCTGCTACTGAACAGGCAGGGCAGGCTAAATGAAATAAAGATAAAATTAGGAGTGATGGAAGGATACTGGATCTTAGATATGCACACACCTTGTAAATTTAGGGTAAGTCAAATAGCTGCAGAGCCTAGTGAAAGAAAAAGAAAAATGTTATTTCCAGATGTTACGGGGGAATATTGAAACAAGATTTCATTTTTAGTTTGGACTTGTTCCATGATATTGTGCTGCCCAAAAGTAGTTTTGTAGCTACTGGCGAAACTCTTGCTACTGCAGATCACAGAAGCAGAAATTATGTTAATGATCAGGAAGATGATACAGTGTACCTAGTTAATGAAAGAGCTTGATTTGTCCAGAAAATTATGTGGAGCAGATACACACATACATAGAAAGCAAGATTAATTTAGAGACCTGTGTCATTAAAGCAGATTTTTATATGGTTTTGTGTGGGATTTAAGGGGGATTAAATGTTTGACATCACTTTGCCTGCACAGGCGATGTTGAAGAGGTTACTGAGTGAGTGATGGAGAATTCAAATATGCGCCTATGCTGAAAGAGTGGAAGCAATGCATCAGGCTACAGACTGGCCAAAAAAATTGGTCTATCTACTGTATTTCTAAAAGCAAAGTGCTTCTAGTTTGGCAGCAGATCTGCAGGGATATAGAGCTGAAGGAATATTTGTGATTTGCCAAGGTATGAGGGGAACTTGTCGAGGACATCAGAACTGGCATGCTTCTGTCTTCTGTCTTAAGTGATGCCTTGCTGCATGTGCATCCTTTTTCTGCTATGCTGTTTTTGCTGTTTTTAAACAGTAAAAGCACTAAAAGTAAAAAGCAAGGTGGACTGGTTGATCAGGTGCATTTCCCTTTTGGAAGAGATGGTCCTAGTTATGAAACTTCTGCTCCTCACCTGCCTCTGGCCAACAGCAGTGCTACACAGTTCTCAAAGTCAACATCGCCATCTTCATCATCAGCAACAGTTCTCATTCTTAAGAAAGCATAACAGGTAAGCAATATACTCTCTCCATCTATGTTCATCTGATAAACTTCATGCTGTCAGCAACCTTTCAATGCATCCTTTCTGTTCATTGTCCTCTTTTGATAGTTTCTGGATTTATAGTATGTTTGGTATTGATAGCATGTTCCCAAAATGGAAACAGTGAACTAGTAATTAATTTTGCATAACCAGATATATTTTCATGTTGGACTTCATGGAGGCTTCATATGCATACAGTTATGCAAACACTCATACCCACACACAGGTCATTCAATTTGAGTGATACCAGGCTACTATTGTGATACCAGACTACTGTCGTGATGTGCCAGAAATATTTGCCCTGTCACTCCTATTGCAAGAAGCAAAAATGCCTTCTGAAGTTCTAGGCCAATGTTATAAAATGACTTCCATCACCAAAGCAGCAAAGTAGTTACACTATCAAGATACAGAAGACATTTTTACATGAGGTAAATTATACTTCATTTGTAGTGATGATGCAGTGTGTTCCCTTTATGGTATATACTTATGCTTTTAGATGTTGAAGATTGTCTCTGTTCTTAGTTTTTCCAATCAAGTAGCTGCTTTAAGATGAATAATGATACAAACATTTTTACATTTAAATCTCTGTGCAAAGTGTTAGTGTGTATTCCCAGAAATGCAATTTCACATCTGCCATGTGAGGTCTCCAGATGTGTTTCCAGATTAATCTAATAGTATGTGAACACACCAATGATTGGCAGTGATAATCCAAGCAAATTCTCTATTATTTGGGAGAGAGGAGAAATTGTAATAAATTTGCATTTAAGAAAGGAGAAGGAATGCAGCTATTACATTTGTCTGTGTACTTAACCCCCTATTAAAATGAGCAGGGGAGCTGGTATTTTATTTGTACAATATCAAATATTGAGAAAAAGTAACATAAGTGTACTCCTTTGATGTGTTCAAGCTCTTTTTCTCAGGTTACATGCTTTGTAGCAGGTGTTCAGCTGTTTACCTACTATATCACTTCTCATGTTATAATCCAGCAGTGACATATCTCTGAATCCCTAGATGTCTTGATAAAAATCACACTTAAGCAATGCAAGGCAACAGAACATATCCCAGTGACAAAACGGAGGTTGCCTGGAGAAGATATGCTTCTCAGTACTTCCAGATTTCAGTTCAAGGTCATAGGTTCAAGTTCGGTCTAATCCAAAAGCTCCTGAAAAGCAGACTGTTTCAAACTCACTGATCGTTTTGGAGTGAGTGTTGGTGAATGGTTATTTGTAATAACAAAACAAAATAAACAGAACTAATCCTAATTTCCACATAAGGTCCTATCTAGTGCTTTGCTAGTCTCGGGAAGCAGTTAAGAATCTAATGGAAACAAAATGAAATACCTTCTTATCACTATAGTGGTAAGGAAGGTCTATTTTAAGCTCAGCTGATACACTTTTGTCAGTGGTAAAAGGGAAGCATATGCTATTGTCATCTGCATTTATTCTGTTCTGCAAAGCTGAGAGGAGTTGCTTATGAAACGATCACAAAGCAGGAGAGGAGCCTGGTAGGAGACAGCATATTTCGTGGTATCCTTTGCTGCACATCCTTTACTGATCTGTTGCCGCTGGACAGCAGTAACAATACTAGGACAGTGTCCTCTCTATCTTCATAGATCTTTACTAATACTTACAAATGGATCCATATGACAGTGTTGTGAGACAGGCAGAAGTGTGTTAACAGAAAGAAAGAAAGAATAGGAGCAGGAGAAAAGCCAGCTGATGCTGACTGATGTAGCAGTTTTCGTTACACAAGCAATGCTTCATTTTCTAGGTCTTGATGATTTGGAACTAGGAAGAAATCAGTGCCACAGAAGATCCCAAAGCTTAACAGGTGCAAATCGGTTTTTCCATGGAAAGGATCCAAATGCATTTAATTTATCTTTGTTTGAATCTCTGGTTTTGTTCAAAATGCAGCATTATCTTCCAGCATTATCTTAACCAGCCTCTTTTGCTTTCTGTGGAAAAACCTTTCAGCCAACGCTAAAGATATTAGGGACACAGCTGACAGATGGCCTTGGTTAAATGCGTGGCCTTTTAAAAGAAATCCCATGTGAAAATGTTACTTAACTTACAAGTTCCACTGTTTTAATAGTGTAACCCAATTCCCCTCCAGAGCTATTTGTCTGCATTCTCTTGTAAAGAAGATTTTAAAGCATTAACCAAAAGTACATGAGAAAGCGATTATTCTCATGGTCCATTTCCTACAGCAAAGAACAAAGCATTTGATTGTCAAAAATATTAAGCTTTTTGACAGTACATGTTGCTGATGTTACTGAACATTCAGAAATGCATTTTTATTTGTGTGAGAGAGAACTGTACAATTCTGATTATTACATTTATCTGGGCTTCAAGTTTTGATGAATGTGTTAAGTTTAAGAGATCACACTGCTGTATAACTCTATAGACTCTCCTGGGAATAAGATTTATGTAACTTCTGCCTTTTGGATATCTTTGATTTGGTAGCAAAGAGGTAAAGAGAGATTTACTTTCCTTAGGTGCATGTGTCTGCTGATACATGCATCTGCTGATGATTTCACAAGATGTTCTTCTTCAGAAGTGCTGTCAAGCATTGAAACTGCTTGCGTTGGAGGCTGCCCAGGGAAGTGGTTGAGTCACCATTCCTGTGGGTATTTAAAACGTGTAGATGTAGTGCTTAGGGACATGGCTTAGTGGTGGACTTGACAGTGATAGGATTACTGTTGGACTCAATGACATTAAAGGTCTTTTTCAACCTAAACAATTCTGTGATTTTGTGATTATGTGTGGGCTTCTCCTCTTCAATGCCATAGCCTGACACCTACCATACAGTGATGTACAGAATCAATGACTGCATTTAGACTCTTAGATTGTGGTGTGCTGGCCAAAGCTGCATGATAGAGAGACCAGGGTGCCAGGCCACCAAAGTAAAATCTGTGTCTTTGCAGTGTGTCTGTGGAAATGAAAAGTATATCTTGAGTTACGTCAGGAAGCTTTTCTGAGAGCCAGGCTAGTTAGATCTCTCTCTTCTGCTTTTTAATGGAATTAAAATTAATGGAATACTCAAGAAAATATCTGCTGATTATTTTACAGTGCTGTAGTGCTGATCAGTAGTTAGGTATGGGTCTAGGATTTCTTAGGAGTAAAACACACACATGCAACTCCCTTTGAATCATCAGTTAAATAACTGTGATACTACAGTGAGGTAAATTTAATAATATAACTTTTAGCCAAGGGGCAACATCTGGAGCCCAGATGCTGATGTTAAAGGAATATCTGCTGGAGAACACTTAGTCTTGAGTAGAAGAAGCAGTCAAGGAGAAAAAATGTGAAGCAGAAGTGTATTATATTTTGGTACCTTTACATGTACAGTGTTACCCATGTCCATGAAATTAATTCCAAGTACCATGAGCATATATGTCTTTGCTGTAAAGGAAATCCCATTTTCCCTTACAATTGAGAAAAAATTATTCTGCCAAAGGAAGGTATTGAAGAAAAGATGTTGCATGTTTGTAATGAAAGTGACCCCTGCAAGATGTTGCAGCCACTTCTGATAGCAGCTAGAAGTAATTATAGACACCCCACATTTGTATATGAGGCATCAGCTTGAAGAGGCTGTTCAAGTAAGTGGGTAAAAAAGATGCTTTACATATAAGCAGCATTAGTGTTTATTTTGTCCTCATCCAGGAAAACAGAAGAAATAGCAAAATCATGTAACATCTCAGTGGCTCATTAAGAAAAAAAATCCTGCCCTCGTAGCTTATGTTTTGCCTCTTGTGACTAGAGGAAGCTTTCCTCAGTCACATACTTGCTTTTAGTAAGAAGTTGGAATAGATATATCATAATTTTATCCTGCTTCTTCCAGTGAAATTATTGGAGGCATTGAAAACAGGTATTTTCCTTGGCATCTGATGACAAATGACCTAATGCTTCCAAACTTCATTAGCTGTGCCATGGCATATTGAACATAATCCATCATTTTTTCTTACAGTGGTTCCCATCAGCAGATTTTCTTGTGTACCTATTGCAGAGAATTACAGGGGTTCAGATCTAATGCCCATACTACTCGGATACAGCCTTTGTCTGTGGTGATTTTAATTCTCGAAAGTATGGAGCTTTATTTTAGCATCCACATAATTTTCATACTTAGAAAATTAAAGTCTGCATTTGAAATGTCTGATGGGTGTTCTGATTGCCCTGATAATTTGGTTCAGACAGCACTGCCAGAGGCATTCAAGAATGCTAAGGTAAATTAATTTGTTCAATGGTTCTGAATAGTCCAGCAGCCACCTCAGCATTCCTGTTACAGGATTCTTATAAGTAATTTCTTGGGCTTCGTTATTAAGAAAAAAGGGGGGAAAGGAGAAAAAGAAAGAGTAAACACAGGCACAAACCTTATCCTAAAGTATTCCATACCTTGTCTTAAGCAGTGTTTGACTACAGATTGTCAGATTTTTATCAGTCTAAAGTAATAATTAGAGCTGCTGACATCAAAGTCCCAGAGAATCACAGAAGGCATCAAAGGAATTATGTCCAGGGAGAGTCCCTTGCCTGTGGCAAAGCAGCTGTATTTAAGTAAGTCCTACAGATATACATCTAACCTATTCATAAATAGCTCGGCTGAAAGCAGTCTCAAAACCCGCACAAGAAATATGTTCCCATGTTTCACTCTTCTTACCATGAGAAAGGCGTTCCTAATGTGTAATGTACATCTCTCCTTTGTTGCCACTTCTTATCCTTCTGGGGAGTGGACGTGGAACAAAGGGCCCTGTCTGAGCTCATTATGTATTCTGAAGACTGTCCTTCCCTCAGTCTTGTTCCTCTAAATTAAGCTACACAGATTCTTACAATCTTCCCATGCCTTTTCTGAAATGGGGGTCCAGAGCTAGGCGTTAATTCTGCAGCTAAGGTATGGCTACTTGTGTAATTAGTTGGGGCTGACCACTTAAAGCAGGACATGAAACAAGGAGTGGAAACTTAAGGAGACACCATGGCATTTTCCTTATAGCAGAACAAAATAATGTAGCAGATCCTTTCTAGAGCCTGTGTCCTCCATCTGCCAGATCTGACTGTAGATCTTGTCTGTTTTAACCCAATACTTTTGTGGTATGGGCATGTAGCAGACCCCTCTGTTATCTCTGGTGTGGTTTCTGTTTATAGGAAAACCAGAAAAGGTGCCTGCATTGTGATGGGCATCTTCTGTTCATTTTAAATGCAGGCTCAGTACATGAGATTCCTGTCTGGAGAGCTGGAGTCCATTCTTAGGCATGTGATTTTCCCAGTGGAGTTTGGGATGTTGATCAGTAGCTTCTGTGAGGAGAAGAAAGTTAGCAACAGTCACCAGAAAGAAGCACAGAATTCATGGCGTCCTGCTTAGAGCACAGGTTCACCTGTGTTGCCTTGGGTCTTGTTGCAGAGGCTTAGTTATGTGTGACACGGGGAAAAACGCAGAGTAAGGACTCCTGATGCAAAGAACTGCTGCATGTCTGTGCAGCAGATCAGCTAATAAGAGCTAATAAATAAGCAAATAAGAGCTAATGAGTAACTTGGCCAAATCTGAATGATGTTTAAGAAGATCTCAAAAACAAGCCTCTGGATCCGGGGCTATCAGTTTCTTGGTCCTTTCTAAAAATCACCGACTCATTTGAGCTCCTAGAAAAAAAAAAAAAAAAAAAGCAAAGATATAAAATATAATTGTCTCTGTAATATGGATAATGCATGAAGTGGTATAAATCACTGGTGTTGAAATGAACTGGTGTTATTTCCAGTCTGAGTTGCAAGTGGTTATGCGAATACTAACATTTTTTCAAACAGCTATAATGTCTTACATAATGATAGATACAATTTCTAAGAGGAACAGAGGAAGAGCTAGATCTTCTTCTTGGGACTTCTTATTTATTGTTAGTGTTCCCACGGACCTGGGCAATTCCCCTACCTTTTCTAATATACCTTTCTCCAACTGCTGTTTCCCTTATCGTACCAGATTCAACTGTACAGTATTATTGGGTCTCTGCTTCATTTAACTGGCACAGCTTGTTTATTTTTAAACATAGCAAACAAGAAATTAAAATGAGGACAATTGACAGCACAAAAGTACGGCCACTTAAATCTGAGCAGCTGCTTCACATAGAGGATCATGACTTTGCACTCAGACCTGGATTTGGAGGTAAGCAACGCACACCTGCACTGTGCTGGTTCCTTTTCAGAGTTTATTAAAAAATATTATTAGGGTAAGCCTCTATGGGAGCACTGAATAAGGTATCCCTGTAAACTGCATAGTCTAGTAGCAATTAGCACATTACTTAGTCATCACATTTATTTTAAGAGATAGAAATGAACCAGAAATTCCTAAATCTGTTTGATAAGTAGAGAATAAAAAAATTGCCCACAGATGTTCTATTTATTACCATGTTGATTCTGTGTTGGGCACTATGGTTATTACTTCTTCATTTAATTAAATTGCATGTGGATAAATGGAGTATTCAATGGGATGTCCACAGGTTGGGTTCAGTTTTGAATCTCCTTCATGAAAGGTAAAATGAGAAAGCTGAACCACTAATAAGCTTTGTCTGAGCCTTTGTGTCACCAGTTCCATGTTCATGATTCATGAAAATAGTTATGAGTTACGAAGTTAAAAATTTATGAAGAGTTATGAAGACAAAATATATGAAGACCAATAATCAGCTGTGTAAACAAACATAAATCTGGGAGGTTAACAAATCTATGGGCCTGTTCTTGCTGAAATCAGCTGCTGAAACGTGGGGCCTGGCAGGCATGCCAGGAGGGAGACATGGAGTAAAAAGAGCCTCTCTGGATGCATTGTGAGAATGTGAATAGATTTCTTGCTACCCTGGAAATTCTGTCTTGTCAGAGAGCAAAAATCTTGCCTGACTTTGAATAAGTTGAGATATGTCTGTTTCTTGAAAAAAAAAAAAATTACCCCTTGCCTAAAATCTGTTAGTATCTGTTAGTGTGGACATCTTGTTACCACCTGCTTGGCCACACAAGGAATTTAAATTTTTCAGAGTATCATCTCAGAAAGGAAGTAGCATTTACATGAAACCAAACAACACTTTGGGTTGTACTTCATCTTTGGATCATCCCAGAAGCAATACTTACGATGTACATAAAAGCGACTTTCAGATTATACCTTGTGATCTGGCAGCTTTAAATTCCACAGGCAATGAGGATTTTTTTACACACAGCAAGTATGTACCAGGCTTTTTCCCCTTGTCCTTTTATTTTCAGATGACTGGTTATAGAACCAGTTCAGTTCCTACTGAAGTCAGCTGTAGTTTTAACACTGACTTCATTGCACAGGCATCTCAGTAATCACACTGCCATGGGTATGATTTCAGCTGCACCCCTGTCTTTCAGAAATAGCTTTCAGCAGAAGAGTGCATCAGCTTTGCTCCCCTTTTATTAATCCACATGACTTCATAAAGGTATGGGAGGCCCTTTTTTCAGTCACATTCAATAATTCACACACTTTAGAATTTCCAGAACTCTCTTAATATGTGGAATGCTTATGAGTGAATATCTCTAAGACTAATATATAGATCCATTAACATTTTTACAGTGCACAGTTTTGAACCTGCTGAGGATCCCTCAATTTGGGGAACTCTAAATTTGGCTTGTTTATTTAGCCCCATACATGCAAAGTAAATGAGACAGACTACAGGACCCAGAGTTTTTAGTACTTATAATTGAGTAACAAAGGAAAAACAGAGAGGGCATAGGCTGCATTTGATTTGTAAACTGAGCAAACATGCACAGGAAAAAAACTGGGGGAAATGAATGAAGAACTGTTGGATACTGACCAGCAGCAGTGTTCCTGGAAATGTGACTTTTCTTACATGATCGATTGCTTTCCTGTGAAAATATCATTGGTCCATGGAGGTAAGAGATCCCTTTTTTTTTTTTTTTTTACCAAATGGACACAACTCTGTCATGGAGAGATGGACACATAATAATGGACCCATAAACTGCTATTTATGTGACTATATTTTGGCATTATTCTGTTGATTGCAATGCCATTCCAGCTTCACAATCAGAATCTGACTGGTGATTGTAAAATTTAATCCTGGCATTGTCTATTTATTAACACATTAGAGAAAAGGCTGAGAAGTACACTGTGTCAAGATGAAGCAAAGCCAGCAAGCTGCTAGCAAGCTGTTCCTACATTTTTGCTAAAGAAGTGTTACTTGTCTGCAGTTCATTATAGTTCATTACTATGGTCTGAAGTAATTCAGTACACCAAAATGTTCTCTAAAAAACTGAATTTACATTGTTACACTGCACTTAATCCCTAACGCAGTCTCTTGGGTTGTTGTTTGAAGGGATTGTGGGTTGGGTTTTTTTCATTTCTTGGATTGTTTTGTTTTGTTGTTGCCTTCCATGTAATGTCATGGGCCTCTTCTGTTTGGAAGTCTCCAATAGATGGACCCCCACTGATGCAAACAGATGTGGCCCAGCAAAGTGATTTGAGTAATTCCACTAGACATTGAACTAGGAGAACTGATGTTTCCCTTGCTCAAACAAGCTTTACCAACAGCATCACTGAACACTGTAGGAATTAGGAATTGTTTTGTCCTTGTTTCTTCCAGAAGTACTTGCAAAGGCCAGGAGGTGGGTATGTGAGATGTCCTGCAATGGTATAATAATGCTTGCCAGTTCCTGTAAGGCTGTCTATCTGCCTAGATCCTACCAAAGGAAACAAAAAACTGTCAGTAGACTCAGATATTTTCATGACATATGTATTTAATACTATGGCCTAAAGTACTGATTTGTCAGTACCCCCATAAACAGATAATCTGTGAGAAAATAGCTCAAGTTTGGTCTGGAGAAAATGTAAGAAATTAAGTTATGTTGCACTTCTTTGAATGGTCATCCCCATTCCATTCGGAGCACTCTGCCAAGGTATCTTTAAGTTAAAACCACAGTTGTCTATGGGAGAAGACGTTCAAAGTCCCGAGAAAGGCGTTCCCATTCATCCCAACGTGCGGGCTCCCCTGTCCCGCGTACTTCTGGAGATTCAAGACGATCTCCCTCGCCTAGGCAATAAAGCCCCGGCGAGTCGTAAGTTGGGAAAATTATCAGGATTATATCAAATGAAAGGATGTGAATTTAATCCCTCTTGGAAAATACCTGACATTTCACAAACTCAATTTGATCTTGAGATAGTGAATGAATGTCCTTCAAGGGTTTGAAAATATTTGACTCCAGCCAAATTTTGGCCCAAGAGCATTTCTTATTTTCCAAGAGAAACAGGGGTCAAAGCTAAATATCCTGATAATCAAAAACAACATGAGTCAGTGAGAAAGGGTGAGCACAGGCCAGTATCAGTGAGCAGAGACTTCTAGCAACTTGGATCTCTGAGGGCCACTTAGCAGCCGAAACTGCTAAGTTTGGTTTAGGAGGATAAAGTGTTTAAGTGAATTTTTAGAAATGCTTTCAAGTTACTTTATTTTCTACTATGCATCTGTTTATCTATAGCCTATTATTTTCTGGACTATCTTATGCTAAAATACCAGCAGAAGACATTGGGTTGAGTTCTTGGTTTCATGAGTTCTTTCTACAATTACTAAAAATTAACATTCACCATTAAAAAAAAAAAAATAATCATAGACTAGCATACAGAGGAAGTAGTTATTTTCTTTTTCTGTGCCTTGGTTTTCTGAAAATACAACGTTCCAAGCACTCTCTTTAACTATTTGCAGTCTAAACATTATGGAATCTCATGATCATTGTCATTGTGTACATGGAAATTCTCCCCATGTGTATGTGTGTGTGTATATATATATATATATATATGACAACTATTTTTCTTTACATTGTGTCTTAAGGACCTGTCATTTCCTATGCTGTGTTAGTTAAAGAAGTTTTAAAATTTGTTCTCTCTACTTTGTCAACCAGTCTAGTGGATAATAGCATTAGACAGTATCAGACATGATGGAAAATAATTTAGTGGACTTTAGCTGGTCAAGAGGTAGCAGTCCTGGACAGTTTGCATCCCGATCTGCAATTAAACGTAATCTTAATTCCAAATACTCAGAGGATCAGAAATTCCATTAGCTCTTGCCCCTCTGTACTTCCTCCTTACTCAAGCTAAATTAGTAACATTTAGATTCATCTGAAGGTAAAAGGGTAGAAAAAGAAAAGGAAACAGGGCACAATGCATGCTCAAACTGCTGCAATTCTAATAGCTCTTTGACACCAATCTATTTTCTCTTCTGCACCACAGCCCTCCCTGAAAGGTCAGAAATATGTCACTGGGATGGAGAAGGCTCACTCCTTTTTATGTAATATTCCTTCTTAAAAGGGTATTACAGAATTTGCCTGCCGTACTACCTATTAAAAAAATTCCATGCTCATCAAGGCCTTCTTTTGCTATGCTTAAACCTTTAAAACAAAAGACTGGAAATGGCTTGTGTGAAGATAAACCCATCTGAAAACAATTCTGATTTTTTTCTGCTGGGGAGTAATTATCTTGAAAATGTATGTAGCCTCCATTGTGAGTATCACTAATCCTTGTAAAAGAATGATCTTTTCTTATCCAGGCTGAACAGCCCCAACTTTCTCAGCCTATCTTCATATGGGAGGTGCTCCAGTCCCCTGATAATCTTTGTGGCCCTCCTTTGGACTTGTTCCAACAGTTCCATGTCCTTTTTATGTTGAGGACACCTTTGACCACTTAAGGTCATGCTCCTTTTGATGCAGCCCAGGATATGGTTGGCTTTCTGGGCTGCAACTGCACACTTCCGGCTCATGTTCATTTTCTCATTGACCAGCACCCCCAAGTCCTTCTCTGCAGGGCTGCGAATCTCTTCTCTGCCTAGCCTGTAGCTGTGCCTGGGATTGCTCTGACCCAGGTGTAGGACCTTGCACTTGGCATGGTTAGACTTCATGAGGTTGACACACCTCACAAGTGTGTCAAGGTCCCTCTGGATGGCATTCCTGCCCTCCAGCGTATCAACCGAACCACACAGCTTGGTGTCATCGGCAAACTTGCTGAGGGCGCACTCAATCCCACTGTCCATGTCAGCGACAAAGATGTTAAACAAGACCGGTCCCAACACCGATCCCTGAGAGACACCACTCGTTACTGGTATCCACTTGTAAAAGTGAACAGCACAGTGAAGTGACCAGGGTTGCATATATGTGCAGTGTTTAATGTCTTTATTGTCTACTTAGATTTGTTGCAAAAGTAGAGTCAGAATAGGAAGGAAATATTCACAGCTGCTATAATAACAATAATAGGTCAGGGCTGGGGTTGGGGTATGTGGTTTAATAATCGTCTGTGGTGAAGGCTAGACTGAATGGTGTTTTCTTATTAAGCACCATGAGTCTTTGGCCTTTCCCTAGACAGAAAACAGGAATCTCTTTTTAATGAGTCTGTTTCACAGTTCTCATGTTTCTACCTAATCAGGAACAAATTTCATTGTAACAGTTCCCTTTTTATTTAATTCACTTTAGAGCCATCTTCTGTATTACTCCTGGCCATAGCTTTTGATCTGTTTTATGCTATTCAGTGTTCCCAGTGACTTTTTATATATAGTTTTATAATAGTTCCCAACTTAGTACAAGCTCTCCTTTCAAGGAATCAAGTGCCTCTGTGTGTATCTATGTATAACTGGCACTTCTGTTTGTGTGCATGTAACCAATATAAAAATAAGCTACCACTAATTTCTAATTCTGTGATCAGTTCCTTTACATTTGCCAGATGAGGTGAATTATTTAATGGAACTGTGCCCACCCTGGAATAGTTCTTGTTGGGGTAGAAAATTGTCTTTAATTTTTGCAAATCCCAAGAAATATTAGGTTTGTCATCATCACACTTTGAGCAACTGTCACCAAGAAAAAGCGTTTTCATCACTACACAATATATGGCTCAGAAAGCCATTTATCCTATTGTGTGATATTGTGTGTAGCTCCTTGCCTCTTTGAAGAATGTTGATGGTAGATATTTAACTTCATTTGCTTTAGATTTGTCCTTGACTCAGAAACTAGTAAAGCTGTTATTTTATGTAGACTATCAGACTAAGCCCACTGTTTTTAACATGTTGTTCAAGTAAATAATCTCCCAACATTTTAGCAATAGCAGTTAAGATCAAATGTATAGCCAGATATGAGGACTTCCAGTATATCCTACCCTGTACCTCTACCATGGTCCCAGGGTAAGAGACTTTTCCAGTCTCATGCTCTGCCAGTGAGGAAGAGCATGAGAAGCTGGGAGGAAGCAGAGACAGGACACCTGACCCAAACTGGCCAACAGCGCATCATGCCCAGTATAGAAACTGGGGGTAGTTACTTGGGAGCCCCAGATCACTGCTCAGGTCGGCCTGGGTATCGGTTGGCAGGTGGTGAGTGGTTGTATTCTCTTCCCTTTTTATTTCCATTATTATTATTGGTGGTAGCAGTAGTGGTTTTGTGTTATACCTTAGTTAATGGACTGTTCTTATCTCAGCCCACAGGAGTTACATTCTTTCGATTCTCCTCCCCATCTCTCTTGGAGCAGGGCAGGGAAGAAGAGGG
This sequence comes from Neopsephotus bourkii, assembly GCF_033783945.1. Lineage (NCBI taxonomy): Eukaryota > Metazoa > Chordata > Aves > Psittaciformes > Psittacidae > Neopsephotus > Neopsephotus bourkii. The sequence continues at coordinate 260,798 of NW_026901267.1, forward strand.
TGAGTGAGTGAGCGGCCAGGCTTAAACCATAACAGGTTTTCCCTTATGAGGTAGAGAGGAAGCAATCCTTTTTCATGGATACCTATGCCAAACTTTAAATAGTTGAATAACTAAAGATAATTAGGAGGTGTAATGATTATTTTGCTTGTAAGTGTGGGAATAAGCATTGGAAATGATAAGAAAACTTTGCAATTTGATGTATTTCATATACTCATATATTTGATATACTCAGCTTTTCCATATGACAGTTCCAGATAGCACTCCAAGAAGTTCATTAGCAGTTGAACAAGGAAGCTGTCCCTGATGTCCAAACTGCAATGCCAGTAAGTCTGGCTGCAAAATGATCACCGAAGGCTTTTTACTTATTTCTGCAACTGTTTAACATCATGTTTTATTCTATTGCCATGGTCTTTCTCATTTAGTGTACTAAAGTGGACAGACCATAGTAAATGCTAGGATGGGTACTTTCTGTATGTTGCTAATATTCTTCCATTTAATATGGATTTATGCTCCTCATCACTCTCTCATTCTGTTGCATTGAAGGGTCGCCAATACCTGTGGGCATTGATGTGCAGGTAGAAAGCATTGACAGCATATCTGAAGTTGACATGGTAAGTGGAACTGGAATAAAGAAGTTCAGCCAAAATTCAGGGTTTCAGAAACACCCAGCTGGATGGTACAGAATTATACAGTTAAAGAAGGCAAACCCTGAAAGAGAGCAACCTTTCCTTGAAGCATGCAAGTCATTCTTGTTTAAAATAGTAAGTGTAATATAAAAGCACATGTCAAATTTCTCCTTGGGTAAGAGGAACAGATCAGAGTGGATAGTGCTCCAAGCTGAAAACACCAACCATTCAGTAAGCCCCATGGGCTTCTGAATGAGCCCTTAGTACCGAGCACATTAGTTGAAGAGGCTCCATGTCCTTTATTTCCTTTACTTATTCGTATCTGAAAATTCTCATCATTTCTGGCATGGGTGGAGCTGTAGATGTGAGAAATGGAAGTAGAAAAACCAGTTCCATTAATGGCCCTCGGAAGTAGATGCCCACACTGCAGTCAAGGACTTGTAGCACTGGAATGTAGGCTGTTCATTTGAAGTGTCTTTTCACAGTGAGTGTAGGTCTAGTTGTAGGTGTTGAGTTTGCAATGGGATCTGTCAGTCAGTAGGCACCCCTGCATTCCTTTGCAAATCTACCCAAATCGTATTACAGGGAAAGACCTAAGTATTTTCCCAGTATTCTGATAATTACTTCTTACAAGAAGTAATTGTTCTATCGAGATCAATGATGTCTGCCTGGTAAAGCAGAAGTTACATAGGTGAGCACAAAGCTGTCAGGCTGTGCAGAAGCTCAGACTGGGTTTGGAGCACCCTCTCCATCTCTTTCCACATGTATATTTGCAGTCATGCTATTTCTCTAAATAGGATGATAAAATATTTTAAACAGCATTTTATATTAAAAAATTGTCATTCTTGTAAAATTTAAGGTTTTACTCTAATAAAATTCTTCATATTATTTCTTTATGATGCATTTCATTCATCAATCACCTGTTCAGTATTTGTACAAAATATACAGATTAATGAAATTTACAAATTGACCTAATGCTCATGAAGAACTCAAGTTAATCCCATTATAAAGGAACCACAGTCCATTCTGGGAAAAGCTTGTGAAGAGTTCCAGAGGAAACCTTTTTCCATTTTCCTTTGGTTGGTTTAAAAATTCCTTTATTACTTCACTGATGGCCCAATACAGCAGAGCACTGAAATCTGTAAAAGTTTTATCTCAGTATAAATGAAGTATGTACCTCAGACTCAGACACCGGTTTACAAGGCGAACAGCCAGTATCTCAGAGGTAGTTCTCATTTGTATTTAAACTCATTGAGTAGGATTTAATTCCTCTCACTGAGAGATGGTACCCAGAGAAGACACTGATCCTTTGCATGAGTTGATTACTTTGTCCTGTTTTCTATTGTATGTGAATAAACCATGCATTGTCTTCTTTTATTTTTAATTAAACAAAGGACTTCACAATGACTTTGTATCTCAGACATTACTGGAAGGATGAGAGACTTTCATTTCATAGTAACAAAAACAAAAGTATGACTTTTGATGGAAGACTGATAAAAAAGATATGGGTACCTGATATATTTTTTGTACACTCCAAAAGATCTTTCATCCATGATACAACTGTGGAAAACGTCATGCTCCGAGTATACCCTGATGGCAATGTACTCTTCAGTCTACGGTAAGAGCAATACCCCTTTATAAGAAAATACATGGCTGCAATTACGGACCAGTAGTCTGTATAGTGAGGAATTGATGTAAATACTTGTAGTTAAGATTCTGAAACTGAACTGGCAGTAATGCTCTGACATTAGATAATGGGAACTGGTGATGAGTATACTGGTGTGAAAATAAATAACATATAAATATATAAATAACATATTTTTCTGTCATTCACATATTGTTTCCTGTCACAGAAAAATCGCATTTTTTCATCTGTTGTAAATAGCACTGAAATCTATCCTGTGTTAATCCCTTGTCAGTGGTTTTATCTACATCTTATTGCTTTTCTTTATGAAGTAGATTTGGATTATGTGGCAGAAATAGTTTTCTGGAGGAATTTTCCCCTTAGGGTACAGACCCCAAGGCCTGTGCATTGCAGAAATCACAGTTCTCCTGGTCATTACTGGTTAGGCCTGTGCACAAAGTTTATACTTCATCTAATCTGGGTAGTTTGAAGATTCATGCAAGCACTTGAGATTTTGGCTGTTTAATGATTGTTCCAACAAGTAATGAAGATATGCAGAAACCATCACAACAACAGCCACACATCACTTTAAAATAGTATATGCTCAAGAATCACACTGATCAGTAAGAAATAATGAGGTGAAGTATGCATTTTATTGCTGTATTATTTTCCATGCTTCATGAGAGAGAGATTGGGAACACTAAGGCTTACAGCAGTGGCACTCCACATGAGAGGTATGACATACATTCAGCTGGTGGAAGAAAGTGGTGAAGAGACTTAAGATGGGGGAACACATTCTGTCAGCTTAACAGAAAGGTAAAGTGTCATCAAGATAAACAGCAATAAATTGTGCACAAGTAGTTACAAACCAAAGATAGCATGTGATGTGCAGGACAGAAATGGAGAGAAAGGAAAAAGCATAATGGGAGGGAAGGAAAAGGGGAAAGTGGATCTGAGGGACAGACACGGTGTGAATCAGTTTGCTCATTGCTTGGAATCCCCTCTGATGGGAGCCCTTGTCCTGTGTCCTACATCACATTTGCAAGTTTGGGCTCTATTTTTCTTCCTTGCCCTTGTCCTCTCTGCTCCCACAGTTACCTTTTCCTAACTCAGCATTACCAGATGGTGTGTACTGGATGACTCCTCCTTGCTTTGCCAGGCGAGCTTGCAGCCAGCTTCACCTTCCTGTGCCAGTGAATAGCAAAGCCCCAAAGTTCCTGCCAAACCTGTGGATTTCTTCCTGGACAAATGCACAAAGGGCAGGTGTCCTGTCCTTTTTGTTCTCTATCAGCTCTTACCAGAGGCAGGGAAAGGGGTGACCTAAAGGTTGAAGTAGAGTTTTGAAATTACGAAGGTGAAACATTGTTTTTCTAGCTTAGTGGTATAGTATTGTATATGTTCCCAGAGAATCAGATGTTCATTAAAACACCCTTTTTGTATTGCCTGTTTTACATAGATTATATTCCAAATACTTACATGCAAGAAATCTGCATATTCTGCAGTTTTTCTTTAGAGCATGGCATCTAGGATTTTATTGAAGCAAAGTGGAACAAAAATCCAGATTTGTTACTAAAACAAACATTTTCTTAGTTTTCCCCTGATCCTTTAGTCAATAGCTGGAAGATGGAAACAACATCTGTAGTTGGAAGTATTATGCATGATTTTAAAGATGTAGGACATTAACAGTTGTATTACAAGCTAGTAAAATCTTACACTTGTAAAGTTTAAGTGTGTTTACCAACCAGCAGTTTTCAAAGATTTCTTATATAACCCGTACAGCTCGTACTTAAACTGTAGGATTCAGTTTGGGAAAAACTGAAAAGTCAAACTAAAACATCAAATGACAAGAAAGGGAAATTTGGTATTATTTGCCATATTTAAATTGCTGCCTCTAGCCTGTTTATTGTTTAAAATATCAAGGGATACATCTTCTAAACACTGCTGAAAAAGCAGGTAGAATGCAAAATAATGTCTTTTTCTAGACTTCCTTAAGCTTTTTAGAGTCTAAGGCATTTAAATGGTGTGGAAAAGGAGAGTAAGCTTCCAGGAATTGCAGCTTATCTTTTCATGCAATTAAATATTATAAGCATTCTAGCTGGGAAAATAACATTTGGAATAATATTTGCTGTAATCTGTAATATCTACTTCAATCTATGAGAAATTCGGTTGAGGAATTCGGTGAAGAAGTGTGAACTCCCCCTGTTAATCTTCCTAAGTGTAATCCTTCAAAGTAAAATGTATGTATGAAAGGCTAATGAAGGATCAGGCCAGTAAAAGGTTTAAAAAACAAAGGAGGTAATGTACTCAGTGAGAAAGACTATGAATTATGTTTAAAAAATATGTTCTCACTGATCTATTTTTATCTCACTATCTTGAAGCAATTTTAGAAGCATCTAAAAAAGCTTGAAAACATCATTAGGATTCTAAGCAGCAGACTGGTTGGAAGTCTCACTAAGTTGTCTGCCCAGCTATAAGAAAGTGTGACATTTTTCATTTAATTTCTGTTTTTGTCTTCCTTTCTGCAGAATAACAGTTTCTGCTATGTGTTTCATGGATTTCAGTAGGTTTCCTCTGGACACCCAGAATTGCTCTTTAGAACTGGAAAGCTGTAAGTTTAATTCATACCTGTTCTTCACACGTGCATTCTTACCAGCACTCCATACTCCATCTTATTAATAATACCTTTTCAACTTATTTTGACATGTGACCTGAACCCTTCAATCTGTACAGGTTGAATTGTGACCAGTTTGGGATCTTTCCAGAGCTTAGTGAGCTTTGGGAAGATAAAAAAACCCATGATGCACCCTGCTTTGTTTTGACTGTGTTGGTATTCCAAGGCCTGAATCTAAAAATGTTTCTTCTGTCAAAAATTGTGGGGGGGGTTCAGGAATTTTTTTTTTTTTTTTTCCTGAAAAAAAAAAATGCAGGTTAGAAGTAAAATGTCAATATTTAATTTCATGAAACAATGAAGACAAGTGCTTGTGTTACTGTGAAGTATCTGCTTTCTCATCCCTGACTCAGTTGTGTGTAGTAAGTTGTAAAGCTGGGCAAGGGCAACAAAAGTAATTCTGTTTTGCTAAGCCTTTTGCTATGTCAAAATTTATTTTTATTTGGATTATGAGTAAAACTGGACTGCTGGTTTGTAGTTTAGTTTTGGAAAAGAGAACAGATCCCCAGTGTTCAGGCAGTCTGCGCAGTGTTGCAGTTCCAGAGATCTGATACTAAATGCCCTGGGACCCTGAGCACACCTATGTTCCCCCATCTGTCAGGTGAGCTGGTGACAGGGCATAGGACTGGGGTCCACTTAGAATCAGATGGAATGTGGTCTTTGAAAATTTTCCATGTCAACTAAGTGACAGATTGATATGAAAAAAGCGTTTGGGGTTTTCCCAAAAAGCATTATACCAGCAGAAGAGGTGATTTAGTTTTTACTTTCTTGTAGATGCGTACAATGAAGACGATCTGATGTTATACTGGAAAAATGGAAACAAGTCTCTGAGCACAGATGAGCACATCTCCCTCTCCCAGTTTTTCATTGAAGAATTCAGTGCTTCCAGTGGACTAGCTTTTTACAGCAGTACTGGTACAGTAAACCCCTGTCATTAGAAGAGTGAAGCACAGGACACAATCATGCAGAATTACTTTTCCAATTCATTGCTAATAAATGACTGTTACTGCTTAAAGATCTCAGTTAAAATGAGATCTCTCAATTACAATGGTCTGTTGGCCCAGGTCCTTGTTTTTCTTTACATTACCAGTATAACACTTTCTTGGTATTAAAAGAGGCCATAATACCTGTAACTTAACGTCTGACAATAAGAATCTGAAAAAAGGCACAACAACCAAATATATGCTGGTGTGAGCTCCTGCAAAATTGTGGTGCTTCTCTTAAAGCCCTTGGAGTACTAGTTTTGCAGGAATCTTTGGGTTCTAGTTATATAGAAGAACTTGAAAATGCAAACCCTAAAGGGTCAAATACTGGAGAGAAAACGAGGAAACCCAGTGTGTTTTATTGTCTAAAATCTCTGCTACATTGTTTAACTACAGGTATCTGCCCCAGACAGGTTTTTATTTCTCCCTATAGAACTCGAACAATACTTTCTGGCAAACTGCACAAGGCTTTAGGATTTTATTATAGCCTTGATTTCATGCAAGGTGGGTTTTATTTTCTTTGTATTTGTACATGCAATTATAAATTTTTAAATACTTCTCTATATAAGTAGTCTAACCATATGTTTTTTACCAGATAAAATATCATGTTTGCTACTGCACTCACCAGTCTGAGGCAGTTCATTTCAGTGTGGCTATTACCCTTGATATCAAAGTAGTATGATGAAATACATAGCACTTTGGAAAAAATCCTTGAAGACATACAGGAAAGCTGAAAATAGTTTTATTTACTATATTTTATTTATAGGACAGCTTTTTTTATGTTTAAAAAAGATCTATTCAAGTTTACGGTGGCTGATATTGAATGCAGTAATACTGGTTTAAATTATGATGCAGCTAAAGCACTAAGGGATTCACAGCTTGATCAGATCCTTCTTTTGCTTGTGTATGAGCTAAGAACAGAGCTCCAGAGCCATTGTCATGTGAGAAGAGGGCTAGTGATACCTTACTATCATAACTGTGCAATGCTGACAGCTACATCAACTTTGTTCTTGAAGGAGACTGGGATGTTTTCCACCAAACTACTGAGAGTTGAAAATGAGTTCTGGGAACTCTTTCTGCCTTGCTGTTCTCATAAAAAAACAGTTATGTAAGCAAATATGGCCTTGTGCACAATAATGCAATCCCACATCACTCCAATACTCATGCTTTTGCAGCACCTTCACAGCACCTTTGACTTTTTGCAGTGTAACTGCTCCACACTTGCATGCAGATGTTTTGATGATGAGCTTACTCAGCAGGATAAAGGTGAAAGGAAAGTTGGTTTTTTTTAAGTCACAAGGACCCTGGGAAGTAGTTGAACAATGTGTGTACCATATTTTAGTTAGAACACTGCCCTTTGCAAGCACATACTTTTCTTTTACTTTGAGGTTTTCTTTCTTACAGGAGGCTCCACTTTCTCTTGGTCTTTTATTTTGCTTCTTGTTGGATGAAAATGATTGCACAGAAACCCTTCCCCTAAAGTAAATAATGGTGGGGAACAGTCAGCACAACTCTAATGGAAGCCATCTTCCCCTGAAGAGTCCTGGGCAAAAAATGGACAAAAATGCTGCTAATGGAGCAGCCTCCCACATTTTAGGTTCTGCATATCATTTCCTATGCACCTCCAAGAGCTACACATGTAGCATTTAGGCTTTGGAGTTCACTGGCCTCCAAAGGAGCAACAATTTCAATCCATTTTTTGAGACAATAATTTTTAAGCCCCAAAACCTTCTCCACAAGTGAAAACACATAAAGCGCGTTTAATATTTGATGGGGGTTTTGTTAATATATTAATTTTTATAAAGAGCCTCTCTGTGCTCCAAGACAGCCTTGTTAATATCTCTGTTTTTACTGGTCAGGCAGATGCTGAACAGCCAGCCACTTTTGTCTTCTCTTCACCTCACTATACACTCATTTCCCTCCCATCACAGGAGGTGTAGCACGCATGCTTTGCTGCACAGACAGACTGTGCCACCAAAATTCACTAGGTAGCACCCTTTCCTCTAAAGTCAATGCTAGGCAGGCAAACCTATATGACGGTAAGAAAAGTGCTGCTTACTGCTGGGTATTTGTAGCATGAGAGAAGGCAAGCTACTTAGGGGAGGAAGGGTGCTGGCTTTACTGTCCTAGCTGAACTGGACAATTACATTCTGTCTGCATTCTCCCGGCAGTTTCACTTGAAGTCTGTTTAACTTTTTTTTTTTACCCTCAATTTCATAACCTCAGCTATAATACAGTATTTTATTTATGCAGTCATGGTGCTTTGCTGCTAAGGCAGCAGTATTTTAAAGAGGGATGAATGACAGTTAATAAAGCACTATATAAAACCAAGGTAGTGGCAATATTTCTTAGGTGTTCAATATTACTGATGAGAATACACCATTCCAGTTGAAAGGAGAAGGCCAGTGAACAGAGCTCACAAATAACCCAGCTGTCTTCTCCCCCAACCTGTTCCTCTCTTTTTTCAATAGGTTGGTACAATCGACTTTTTATAAACTTTGCCCTTCGGAGACATATTTTCTTTTTTGTGCTACAATCCTACTTCCCTGCCATGCTGATGGTGATGCTGTCTTGGGTTTCATTTTGGATTGACAGAAGAGCTGTTCCTGCCAGGGTATCACTAGGTAAACCTTTAACACACGTTTTTCTGGGAAGTACAGAATGGACAGGGGCGAGGTTTTGAAACTACCGTAGCTTCTTACTTACACAGGACACGAGCAACTATATCAGGTAATTGCCTGAACAACTATTATTGCTGTTGTCAATGCCACAAACTCCTAAAGGAGTCAACCTTTACTAAAATGAGAAATGGGATGCTTGTTCAGACTTGCTTTGCTATATTAGAGAACAGCTCACACAACACAGAAGGAAAATGAATGATTCTGCTGGTCTCCTTCTGTAGAATTTTACTGAATTACTTTTTTTCCTTTTTCCTCCTGCGCGGACTGGGATTTTCCTCCTCTCTTCCCATCAAAGTTAACAGGTAGTAATTGGCAGTAAGTCCATCCCCAAATCCATGGTTCATAAGAGATACTTAATAGGCATAATGCAATCTATCTAAAATCTTTACAGCTCTGTTTTCTCTCTAGAAACACTTGATATCTTCCTCCTGACTTGGAACCAGTTTCATAATTTGTCCTATGTAGCAAAGCCTTTCTTTGTTAGGCACCTTGAAAATGTTTCCTTCAGTGCCTTAACTGTGCAAGGCATACAGGCTTCTGAGGAAGCCAAAGAGTAAGGTGGGCACCTTTCTGCTCTCACAGTTTTAGTTCTGAACACCACAGGAGAAAAAACAACACAGCTCAGGAGAAAATTACTAATTACATTGGGTTTTTTAATAGCATCATTGGTTTTCAGTTGATACCACTTCAAGACTCACTTTGTTGGGAATTTAATGCTGATGGCAGTGGAATGAGTACTTTTTTTTTTTTTTTTTTCAGATTAGCATCCCTGTGAAGATCTGATGAAAATTTGTTAAGATTTCTAATGTAACCATAATGCAACTCTGTTGCGAACTGTTGGCTTAAGAATCAGTAAAGAAGTTCCTGTTCTTTCTTCTTACTGATGCTAGTCCCAGAAGCCAAATGCATGTTGCCATATTTCTTAGACAAGTGAAAATTTGAGGATCTTTGTTTAAGAAACAAATTTGCACATACATGATTGCTATATCAATCTAGAAAAAAATAGGATTATAGCTACTTCAGATCCCTTTCTGTTGGTGTAGTCTAAGGTTACTAATACATGAGTTATAAATCTATTTGTTAGTTGAAAAACAAATACTAATACCTCCTACCTCCTTTTATTAGTACATCTAGCAACTCCTTTTGTTTATAAGAAGTTTTAACTTCATCTTTAAAGTTTTAATTCTCAGTAGGTCTTTTGTAATGTTATCAAGATGGTTTTGCTTATCATGTTTTTTAATTTATATAAGGATTTCTGCAGATGGTTATGCATCAGGAGTTCTATGGATAATGTACATTTCATTAGCATAAGAATACATAATTTATAGGCAATGATGTTAACAGCAAAGTTAGCTTAGCTCCCTGGCATAGAGTATGCATATTTCAAATAAGTTGATTTCCTCTTATGTGTTATATTTCAAACACCATCCTTCAACCTAAGGAACTTGCAGAGAGGGAGAGGGGAAACTCCTGTGTGTTCCAATGGACTTGAACTAGCATAAAGCTGGAGAAAGTCTACAGTGAGACCCAACATAAAAGGCCATGCTCAGCCAGTCCTGTCTCACAGGTGTCATTAGAATTTCTTCACTTCCAGTGTTACATTTATCTGTTTAAAAGCAGGGACTCATCTGGTTATTGGTCTTGGGTTTTTTTTCTGAGACAGAGCAAAGAAAAATGAAATGAATAGCTGAATGTAAGAAGAGATTGAGGGGATGAGGGTGAAATTCTAGACACGCTGAGGTCAACAAAACCCATTTCTTTGTTTCAATGGTTATACCATTATTATGCTAGAGTGTTTTTAGAAAGACATGGAGTAATGACAAAGACATACAAGCTGTTCTCAAGAAGTACAATTTGAGAAGGGTTGGGAGGGAAATTGGTGATTCTTTCGTGATTCTCTGGGGCAAGAAAGTGGAGACCCTGGCTCTGGGAAGTGAGAGAAGCTCACAAACATGCTTTCACTTCTCTACAGCAGTAATTGAAGCTGTCACAGAAATATGTGCTTTAATTTTATTTAATTAATTAAATTTTATTTAATTAATTTCTTTAATTTCACAGAATTATGCTGCTGAATCACCACTCTTGTGTTCCCACTGTTCAGACCTGGTGTGCCACAGCTCTAACTGCAGGCACTGAGCAAAGAGATGGTTTACTTGTTTCAGTATTGTATGTGATAGGCCTTCATGGTTCACTCCACTTTTCAGAGCCTGTGCAATGAAGATACAGGCAGTGTCAATGATATGCCCTCACAGAGCTGTTCTGTCCAAGCAAAGTTGATGATCCAAACTGGCCAGTATTAGGATAACCTCACCTTTTTCTTTGGCAGGTATAACTACAGTGCTGACAATGTCAACCATCATGACAGGAGTAAGTGCCTCAATGCCTCAAGTGTCTTACATAAAGGCTGTGGATGTGTATTTATGGACCAGCTTCCTTTTTGTCTTCCTGTCTGTCATTGAATATGCAGCAGTGAACTATCTCACCACGACTGAAGAGAGAAAGCAACTGAGAAAACGGGGCCAGGTACAGTCCTTTCTGTGTTTTGTTGCCTTCAGAAAGCATCACAGAAACCACAGAATAATCCAGATAGACCACTGTGAGAACAGTGCAGTAATCATGTCTGTGACTCCATTCTGTATCTCACTTTATTTTACTTAGCTGAAGGGAGGAAATTTATCTCTCTGAGATCTTGAGAAAGCTATGCTTTCTCTCTCTTCCTTTTCTTGTGGCAGAGGTTAGAGAGTTCACCTCCTGATTCCCCTCTCCCCAGAGGAAGGTAGTTTTCATTCTCTTCTCAAATACCTATTGATCAAAGTGGTTTTCTTCTCTCTGAGATATACCACAGAATGCAGTCGTGTGATTTTCCTTCCCATTTCTTGTGAAGCATTGAGTATTTTTCCTTCTCCTGCTTTACCATTTTTAATTGGGGAGATGAGTTTAATGATGCCTTTTCCTCCCAAGACCCAATGAATGACAAGGTCATTCTTAGAAAAGTGTGCCTGAAGCACAAGATGAACATTTGCTTTCTATGAAGCACTCACTTATAACCTTTGCTTCAAGAATATCCCTATATGTAAACTCCTTTGTTGAAATTTCACAGGGGGAAAAAGCACAAATTTTTTGTTGTCTGGGGGGCAGGCTCTACAGGTAGCAATACTGTGGAGTACCCCTCTTCTCCATATGCTCTCCACAGAAGGAACAACACTGAAGAGAAAGCTTGCTTTATTTTCTGGTTTATGTATGTATGATTTACTAACATGGCTCTTGCTAGATACAGAATAACTATTTTTTGTTGCCAGGCTTCAGGAATGTATACTATTGATGCAGTACAAGCAATGGCTTTTGATGGCTGCTTTCATGACACGGATGTGGACATGGACCTGACTGCTTTTTCAGACCACTCTGAAGAGAATGAGACTCGGGCACGTGCAGCCAGTGTCTCCAAAGTGGACACAGCTCGCATAAAGAGGAAGAAATCTCTGAAGGGAAGCGTGGGCAGGATTATTATACAGAACAATCATGTTATTGACAAATATTCCAGGATTATATTTCCCAGTGTATATATTGTGTTCAACTTCTTTTACTGGGGTTTGTACATATGAACAAAACCAATTATAAGCTAGACATTAGTTTGTGTATGAGGGTAGCGTTGTGATTTAAAACCAACGTGACAGCAGTAGAGGAAGGGGTTGAAAGTTTCCAAATATGTCTTCTGCATCATACCAAGGCTGGTTTAGTCAGCAGGAAAACTGTTAATGAAAAGCTCTCAGAAGTCTGTTTTTTTTTTTTTTTTTTTAACTGGATTGCTGCAATGCTCCATTGGAGCAATCAAATGTGTATGTTACTACTGCAGTAGTGTAGAAGCAGTTTGCTTACCAAGGGAGACCTTTGTCACACACCTAAGAAGATAGCATCTCCCACTTGAGCTATTAAAAAGTCTCTATGGGTCCTCTAACCATTCTTCTTTACTCAGCCTTTCTGTTTGTTCTCCACCCGTCATCCATTTTAGTGGACAATCACCACCAAACTCCTTCAAATAGCTCCTATCCTGGTTTCATTTGCTGCATTTTGATTTTGCTAGGCAACCTGTATGCACCTCAGTAGCCTTTATCCTTGGATGGATGGTAACGAGGGGCAAAGCAATTACGGCTTTGCAATGGACTAGGGACCAGCAGAAAGCAGAGACTCTATTTCAGAGAAATCTTGCCAACTAGTCCCTGAGGCAGCACAGGAACAAAGTCCCAGACCCAGTGCACTCAGTGTCTTACAGCCACATCTCAGGTAGATGACCAGCATTACCTACACAAGCTGTGCCCCTCATGTGACACCCACACACCTGTGCCTCATGTAGACCTGCTGTAATCACCATTTGTTTCAGAAACAGGCTTTGAGGCAGAGATTTTAGAAAACTTGGTCAAGAAAACCAACCAACCTCATCTTCAACAGAATCTGGTTCTTCTGTTATATGTTGCATGTGTGAGCTTGGAGTTTTACCCCACTGCCTCTCCCTTTAGCTTTTGAGATGGGATGTTAGAGTGAAGAGAAGCTACATGCACCTGCTTGCAGCACTGATCCCCAGCACAGTTCAAGATACCACACTGAGACACATGGGAAATGAGAGGAAGCAGCTGTGCCAAAACAGAGCCCTATACAGGAATCCTGTTGATAACAGATGAGTCCTTCGTGGAAATATCCTTGGGTTCAGGCTGAGGAGGTTGACTTAAGAATGTTCAGGGACACACAAAAAAGTGTTCACAGCTCCAGAAAAGAATCAAGATTATTTTTGCAACTTTCCCAAATAAGAAGCATTTTCCACTTACATTCCTTGGGCTTGCCTGTCATTTAATGGAGTGAGTTTATATTTACAAAAGCAGGTCAAAATGATAATTTGTGGTAGGAAAAATGTCACAAGGTCAATGCTTGGTCACTGCTTGGTCAAAATTAGGAAATGGGAATAAATTTGGAAGCCAGAACCACTCTCTGCTTTATTTGGTTTTCCTCCTCCCATATTGTTTTGCTCATCACATGGTGATGTCTCTTACTGTTTCAAAAACCTGAATTTACCAAGCTGGAGTGACAGAGCTAGAGAAGCTGGGGACACACTGCATGCTAGGTGACTGAAATCTGATGGAGTATTTCACAGCCAATTCGCTGCCAAACAAATTATTAGAGCTAAGATAGCTTTGATACGCTTCCAGGAAATCCTGTCATGGAAAGCAGAACTGTATTCAGGTGTGACAGTGCTGGGAAAGTAAAGCCAAAGGACGCGCAGGCTTTAGCAACAGCACACTAGACCTCAAGCTGAGCAAATGTGTTATATAGATGTATACAAAAAATTACCATGACATCCTTGTTACTGCACAGCCATTAGGGAGGCATCCTGCACAAATGTTCCACATTGCCTGAGAAGATCCCATCTAATTGCTCCAGATGTGTAATTTATGTCCTAAACTTTTCTCATGAAGTAATATAACATTGTTTTCACATAGTTTTTGTTATCTACCTTACAGGAAGAAGAATTTGTTGGGTAGCAAACAGCGAATCCTCAGCCTCCAAAAATCCCCAAATCCTCATGTGTTTCTTTGACCCAAACCAGTTCCCTCTTCTAAATTTCTTACAGGATCTGCAGCAGCAGAAGCCCTGCAGGCAGCATGCCTAAGCGCCATATAAGCTGTCCAGCAAACAAGCCCACACAGGGAAGTGTGCAGAAGAGATTCATGCCTGCATTTATCTTCCAGGCACACCCTATACAGGTGCCTGAAAGCTGCATGGCTTGCTTTGATGGAGAAAACTATCAGTTACTTTCAATTGGGAATATAACCATTGGCAGAACAGATAGTACTATATAGCAAGTCTTACTATGAGATGTCATGTCATCATGGTGAAACTTAACTGCATACTTTTACAGCAAAGCTTATAATTTTTGTCTTCTTAATTCAGTCACAGGGATGATTATCAGGATCAATTATACTTCAAAAATCTATTGCTTGTATAAATCGTAAAAAATAACAAAGAAATGTATTTAAATACGTTAGTTTTTGTTCAGAGGGTGCAAGAGGGCTAACTAAAATTCATATGACCCTTGTCTGAGCCTTGTGCTATCTTCTACAAAAGGGTGGTAGTAAATACCTTTCAGTCAATTTGTCTACACAGGCCCACATGGAATTTTGTGTTTCCCACTCCTGTTACTTGTGGCTGGTTTTGCAGCCAGTTGGAAGTACAAGTTTTACATCCCACAGTGTTTACTAACAATTAAAACATCATGACCACTATGTAAATTTGTGTACTTTACCACCAGGATGAATAGTATTGAAGCAGTTACGCTTTTGTGGATTTTTGGAACAGAAATACCAGCTTGTAATTGTTTCTGTGACAAGCTGAGGTGTGGGCTATGGCCTCCCTGTTTTTAGCATCTGCTGCTACACCCACCTGTAGTATGGAAACATCCTGTAAGTCTTGATATGGGTGATGCAAACTTAAATACAGAGAACTGTTTTATTCTTAAAGCTTTAGAAGTCTCATGGAAGAAGTAAGCAGAATTTCATGCCAGCAACCTGTTTTTCAGAGAGCTACAAAAAGGTATACTTTGAATATCCCAGATATTGCAAAGTCTTCACACTAAAATAGTCACAATTTAATAAAATTTTCAAAGTCTCCTAAATGTTGACTGACATCGTGATTAACTGAGTCAGAGTTATCCAGTAGGGAATATCTCTTTGAAAGTCACAGTCCAATAAAATGCTTTGAGAAATTTTACTATCTAAGTTGTACACATTTGTGCAATTATAATGACTTTAGGGTCAAAATCTGTCTCTTTGTAACCCACCCTCATGCTGATGAACCTGTACTTCAGGTCAGCTGGTGACCAAAGTGGCCCAGGTGGTAAAGGAATAAGGACTTAACAGAATGAGTAGTGTTTGCTTTTTTCTCTCTTCTATCCACTTTTCCTGTTTATTATACTTTTCTGATATTTATATTCAGCACATAGGAGTTTGCTGGGTGCATCCATGCACATGGAAAAGTTTGTTCCAAAAGATCCACCTAGTGCCAGGAAGCAGGAGTTACTGCTGTGTGAGTAACAGTCACACCACAAAGGGGAAACAACTACAAAACCATTTCCTATAAAAGGAGGAATTTGAATGGGTGTTTTGTATATGAAAGTCTCCATTATTTCCCTCCATAAGGGGTTGATAGAACGCGATCCCCTCTTTTATCTGTAATCAGAAGGCCCATCTAGTAACTAACTTATGCCTCATCTAACTTTCTACATTGCCGACACTGAAGCACAGGTCGATTCACAGTGCAGGTGATTCACAGTACCAGCTTTCTCCTGTGTCGCCTCCAATATGGCAGTAGGGGTTGGAGCCTTTAGGTGAATGCCCAGCAGTAGGTTTTTGCTCTGTCATATCAACTGGATAAGCAAAAGCTGTATGTTTGCACTTTGAGAGCCTTCCCTCTACCTTTGTGAAGCAGGAAAGCTGGATTGCCTTGACATGCTGGTGAAACTGCTGCACAGATCCCTGGTTGCTTCTGGCTATGAACAGCAGCTTTCAGCTCTGGCTCCACGGATCTATATGCATTAGATGGACGTTCGGAGTCTTTGAGCACTGCGCCTGGATCTCTTATTTGAACATCGAATAAGAACTGAAGGAAGAATGACTTGACATTACAAAAGTAACGCACATTGCCATCTTGTTGACACTGGAGCACAGCTCAGTCTGTGCAGTTGATTCCAAGCAACAGATTTCTGCACTGCAACCTCCACTGTGGGCGCAGGAGATGGAGCTTTAAATTGAATGCCCAACAGCAGCTTTCTGCTCGGGCTCCTCCACTGGAGAAGCAGAGCTCTATGTTTGTCCTTTGACCGACATGCTTCTACCGTTTAAGGCAGGAAACCTGGGGTGCCTAGACATGATGTGGACACTGCTGCAGAACTCCCTGTTTACTTCTGATGCCCAGCAGCAGCTTTCTGCTTGGTCTATTCAGATCTGCATGCATTAGGATGTTAGAAGTCTGGATTTGGCAAGGGATATCAAGTCTAACAGTAGGAAGATGGATTTTGTGGTGCTCGTTGCCGTGTTGCTGAAACTGGAGCAAAGCTCACTCTGGGCAGGTGATTCCCATCACAAAGTTTCTGTCCTGCCACTTCCAGTGTGGGAGCACGTGATGGAACCGTCCGTTAGTTGAATGCCCAGCAGTAGGTTTCTGCTCTGGCTCCTCCACTGGAGAAGCAGAGCTGTATATTCAAACTTTGAGAGCCTTGTTTCTAAACTTCTTGGAAGGAATCTGAGATGCATTGACATCGTGGTGACTGCTGCAGAGGTCCCTGGATGCTTCTGATGATCATTAGCAGGTTTCAGCAGTGGATCCTCGGCTCTATATGCATTAGCAGGACGTTTGGAGTCTGTAAGTTCTCCACTGGAGGAGGCAGAGCAGAAAACTGCTGATGGGCATTTGACTGAAGGAAGGCTCCATCTGCTGCTCCCAAAATTTAAGTGGAAGGCCAGAAAGCTGGTGGTGGAAAATACCTGCAGAGGGTGAGCTGTTCTCCAATTTCAGCAACATGGGAATGTGCAAGACATTTATAATATAAAGGCCATGTTCGTAGAGTCCTTCTTTCATGTTCCCTCACCAGACCCAGGGGCAGTGCTCACAGAATCAGAATGTCAAGACAAAGCATACATATCACAGCAGCTGGAGCAGAAAGCTGCTAGTGTTCATCAGAAGCAAGCGGTGTCAAACGAAAGCAAATGCTCCTCAGCTTCTTTCAAAAAATCATAGAAGTAAGACTCTCAATGTGCAAATAGCACTTGGTTCTCCAGTGCAGGAGGCAGAGCAGATAGCTGTTTCTGGCCATTCAACAAAAGGCTCCATCCCCTGCTCCCACAGTGGAGGTGGAAAAACAGGGAGTTGGTGCTGGGAATCACCGGCACAGAGTGAGCTGTACTCTGGTGTCAGCAGTATATAGCAATATGCAGAGTCCTTGTATTCTAAAGCCCATCTTCATTTAGAGACTCTTTGATGGTCCCTTGCAAGACACAGGCACAGTGCTCACAGGCTCAGAACCTCCTGCTAATGCATACAGATGCGAGGAGTCAGACAGAAAGATGCTGCTCATAGGGAGATCCTACAGGATCTCTGGAACAGGTCACAGGCAAGGCAGAAAGCTGGTGCTGGGAATCACCTGCGCAGAGTGACCTGTTCTCCGCTGTCAGCAAAAGGTCAATGCTCACAGCCTGTTTAATGTAAAGCCCATCTTCCTTTAGAGATTTTTGATGTTGCCTTGCAAGATACAGGCGCAGTGCTCACAGACTCCAAACGTTGAGCTAATGGAGAGATACGATGAGCCGGTGCAAAAAAAATGCTGTTTATAATAAGAAAAAAACATAAATGACAGCAGAAGTGTCACCGGTATGTGCAGGCACTGCAGGTTTCCTGCTCAAAACACTAGAGGGAAGGCTCTCAAAGGGCAAACATAGAGTTCTGCTTCAACAGTGGAGGAGGCAGAGGCTAGAGCTGCTTGTCGGCGTTAGAAGCAAACAGGCACCTCTGCAGCAGTGCCACCAGAATTTCAAAGCACCTCAACTTAGTGTCTAAACGGTAGAAGCAAGGCTGTCCAAGCGCCAACATACAGCTTCTGCTCCACTCTAAGCAACATGCAACGTGCAGTACCTTTTTAAAGTTCATTTTCTTAGAGTTCCTCTTTGAAGATCCATCGCCAGATCCACGCGCAGTGCTCACAGCCTCAGAACCTCCTGCTAATGCATACAGCTGTGAGGAGTCAGAGCAGAAAGATGCTGTTCATAGTGAGAAGCTACAGGCTCTCTGGAACAGTGTCACCGGCATGTCGAGAGACCTTAGGTTTCCTGCTCAAAATGCTAGAGGGTAAGATCTCAAAGTGCCAACATAGAGCTCTGCTTCAACAGTGGAGGAGCCAGAGCAGAAAGCTGCTCCTGGGCGTTAGAGGCAAACAGGCACCTCTGCAGCAGTGTCCCCAGAATTTCAATGCGCTGCTGCTTAGTGTCTAAAACGGTAGAAGCAAGGACATCCAAGGGCTGACATAGAGCTTCTGCTTCGCTTGTGGAGGAGCCAGAGGAGAAAGCCTCTGCTGGGCATTCAACTGAAGGCTCCATCCCCTGCTCCCACAGTGGAGGGAGGTGTCAGGGCAGAAAGCTGGTGCTGGGAATCACCTGCACAGAGTGAACTGTTCTCTCGTGTCACCAATAGAGCAATATGAACAACCTTTTGAATGGAGAGCCATCTTCCTTTCAAGATTCTTTGGTGTTTCCTTGCAAGATAAGGGAGAAGTGCTCACAGACTCCGAACGTCCATCTAATGTGTAGGGATCCGAGGAGTCAGAGCAGAAAGATGCTGTTCATAGTGAGTAGCAAGCAGGGATCTCTGGAGCAGTGTCAAAAGCATGTCGAATCACTCCAGGTTTCCTGCTCAAAATGCTAGAGAGAAGGCTCTCCAAGTGCCAACACAGAGCTCTGCTTCTCCACTGGGAGGAGGCAGAGCAGAAAGATGCTGTTCATAGTGAGAAGCAAGCAGGGATCTCTGGAGCAGTGTCACCAGCATGTGAAGGCACCCCAGGTTTCCTGCTCAAAACGCTGGAGGGAAGGCTCTCAAAGGGCCAACATAGAGCTCTGCTTCAACAGTGGTTGAGCAGGAGCGGAAAGCTGCTAGTCGGCGTTAGAAGCTCACAGGCACCTCTGAAGCAGGGTCACTTGAATTTGAATGCACCGCTGTTTCCAGTCTAGAACGGTAGAAGCAAGGATAGCCAAGCGCCAACATCCAGCTTCTGCTTCTCCTGTGGAGGAGCCAGAGGAGAAAGCTGCTACTGGGCATTCAACAGAAGGCAGGGCAGAAATCTAATGCTGGGAATGACCTGCACAGAGTGAGCTTTTCTCTGGTGTCAGCAATATAGCAAGGTGCACAGCCTTTTTGATATAAAGATTGATTCCTCTATCATATAAAGATGATTCCTCTATCATTTTTCCTTACAGAATCCAGGCGCAGTGATCATGGACTCAGAAAGTCCAGCTAACGCATATACAAGTGAGGAATCACTGCAGAAACCTGCTGCTTACCGTCAGAAGCAAACAGGAGCTTGGCCGCTCTCTCACCAGAATTCAAGTGCTCCTCAGCTTCTTTTGGAAAACAGCAGAAGCATAGCTCTCAAAGGGCGAAGAGAAAGCATCTGCTTGTCCAGTGCAGGAGCCAGAGCAGAGAGCGGTTTTTGTCCATTTAACAGAAGGCTCCATCCCCTGCTCCCACAGTGGAGGTGGCAAGGCAGAAAGTTGGTGCTGGGAATCACCTGCACACAGTGACCTGTTCTCCGCTGTCAGCAATAGGTCAATGCTCACAGCCTGTTTAATGTAAAGCCCATCATCCTTTAGAGATTTTTGATGTTGCCTTGCAAGATACAGGCGCAGTGCTCACAGACTCCGAACGTCGAGGTAATGTATCGAGATCCGATGAGCCGGTGCAAAAAAATGCTGTTTATAATAAGAAAAACCATAAATGACAGCAGCAGTGTCAACAGTATGTGAAGGCACCGCAGGTTTCCTGCTCAAAACGCTAGAGGGAAGGCTCTCAAAGGGCAAACATACAGCTCTGTTTCAACAGTGGAGGAGGCAGAGGCTAGAGCTGCTTGCTGACATTAGAAGCAAACAGGCACCTCTACAGCAGTGCCACCAGAATTTCAAAGCACCTCAACCTAGTGTCTAAAACGGTAGAAGCAAGGCTGTCCAAGCGCCAACATACAGCTTCTGCTTCTTCTGTGGAGGATGCAGAGCAGAAAGCTGCCGCTGGGGATTCAACTGAAGGCTCA
This sequence comes from Neopsephotus bourkii, assembly GCF_033783945.1. Taxonomy (NCBI): domain Eukaryota; kingdom Metazoa; phylum Chordata; class Aves; order Psittaciformes; family Psittacidae; genus Neopsephotus; species Neopsephotus bourkii. The sequence goes on from NW_026901267.1 coordinate 281,213, forward strand.
ATCCCCTGCTCCCACAGTGGATGTGGCAGGGCAGAAAGCTGGTGGTGGGAAACACCTGCATAGAGTGAGCTGTGCTCCACTCTAAGCAACATGCAACGTGCAGTACCTTTTTGAAGTTCATTTTCTTAAGAGTTCCTCTTTGAAGATCCATCGCCAGATCCAGGCGCAGTGCTCCAAGGCTCAAAACCTCCTGCTAATGCATACAGCTGCGAGGAGTCAGAGCAGAAAGACGCTGTTCATAGTGAGAAGCTACAGGCTCTCTGGAACATTGTCACCTGCATGTCGAGACACCTTAGGTTTCCTGCTCAAAACGCTAGAGGGTAAGATCTCAAAGTGTCAACATAGAGCTCTGCTTCAACAGTGGAGGAGCCAGAGCGGAAAGCTGCTCCTGGGCATTAGAGGGAAACAGGCACCTCTGCAGCAGTGTCCCCAGAATTTCAATGCGCTGCTGCTTAGTGTCTAAAACGGTAGAAGCAAGGACATCCAAGGGCCAACATAGAGCTTCTGCTTCGCTTGTGGAGGAGCCAGAGGAGAAAGCCTCTGCTGGGCATTCAACTGAAGGCTCCATCCCCTGCTCCCACAGTGGAGGGAGGTGTCAGGGCAGAAAGCTGGTGCTGGGAATCACCTGCACAGAGTGAACTGTTCTCTCGTGTCACCAATAGAGCAATATGAACAACCTTTTGAATGGAGAGCCATCTTCCTTTCAAGACTCTTTGATGTTTCCTTGCAAGATAAGGGAGAAGTGCTCACAGACTCCGAACGTCCATCTAATGTGTAGGGATCCGAGGAGTCAGAGCAGAAAGATGCTGTTCATAGTGAGTAGCAAGCAGGGATCTCTGGAGCAGTGTCAAAAGCATGTCGAATCACTCCAGGTTTCCTGCTCAAAATGCTAGAGAGAAGGCTCTCCAAGTGCCAACACAGAGCTCTGCTTCTCCACTGGGAGGAGGCAGAGCAGAAAGATGCTGTTCATAGTGAGAAGCAAGCAGGGATCTCTGGAGCAGTGTCACCAGCATGTGAAGGCACCCCAGGTTTCCTGCTCAAAACGCTGGAGGGAAGGCTCTCAAAGGGCCAACATAGAGCTCTGCTTCAACAGTGGTTGAGCAGGAGCGGAAAGCTGCTAGTCGGCGTTAGAAGCTCACAGGCACCTCTGAAGCAGGGTCACTTGAATTTGAATGCACCGCTGTTTCCAGTCTAGAACGGTAGAAGCAAGGATAGCCAAGCGCCAGCATCCAGCTTCTGCTTCTCCTGTGGAGGAGCCAGAGGAGAAAGCTGCTACTGGGCATTCAACAGAAGGCAGGGCAGAAATCTAATGCTGGGAATGACCTGCACAGAGTGAGCTTTTCTCTGGTGTCAGCAATATAGCAAGGTGCACAGCCTTTTTGATATAAAGATTGATTCCTCTATCATATAAAGATGATTCCTCTATCATTTTTCCTTACAGAATCCAGGCGCAGTGATCATGGACTCAGAAAGTCCAGCTAACGCATATACAAGTGAGGAATCACTGCAGAAACCTGCTGCTTACCGTCAGAAGCAAACAGGAGCTTGGCCGCTCTCTCACCAGAATTCAAGTGCTCCTCAGCTTCTTTTGGAAAACAGCAGAAGCATAGCTCTCAAAGGGCGAAGAGAAAGCATCTGCTTGTCCAGTGCAGGAGCCAGAGCAGAGAGCGGTTTTTGTCCATTTAACAGAAGGCTCCATCCCCTGCTCCCACAGTGGAGGTGGCAAGGCAGAAAGTTGGTGCTGGGAATCACCTGCACACAGTGACCTGTTCTCCGCTGTCAGCAATAGGTCAATGCTCACAGCCTGTTTAATGTAAAGCCCATCTTCCTTTAGAGATTTTTGATGTTGCCTTGCAAGATACAGGCGCAGTGCTCACAGACTCCGAATGTCGAGCTAATGCACAGAGATCTGACTAGCCGGTGCAAAAAAATGCTGTTTATAATAAGAAAAACCATAAATGACAGCAGCAGTGTCAACGGTATGGGCAGTCACTGCAGGTTTCCTGCTCAAAACGCTAGAGGGAAGGCTCTCAAAGGGCAAACATAGACCTCTGCTTCCACAGTGGTGGAGGCAGAGGCTAGAGCTGCTTGTCGGCATTAGAAGCAAACAGGCAACTCTGCAGCAGTGCCACCGGAATTTCAAAGCACCTCAACTTAGTGTCTAAAACCGTAGAAGCAAGGCTGTCCAAGCGCCAACATACAGCTTCTGCTTCTTCTGTGGAGGATGCAGAGCAGAAAGCTGCCGCTGGGGATTCAACTGAAGGCTCAATCCCCTGCTCCCACAGTGGATGTGGCAGGGCAGAAAGCTGGTGGTGGGAAACACCTGCATAGAGTGAGCTGTGCTCCACTCTAAGCAACATGCAACGTGCAGTAACTTTTTGAAGTTCATTTTCTTAGAGTTCCTCTTTGAAGATCTATCGCCAGATCCAGGCACAGTGCTCACAGACTCAGAACCTCCTGCTAATGCATACAGCTGTGAGGAGTCAGAGCAGAAAGACGCTGTTCATAGTGAGAAGCCACAGGCTCTCTGGAACAGTGTCACCAGCATGTCAACGCACTCCAGGTATCCTGCTGAAAATGCTGGAGGGAAGGCTGCCAACATAGAGCTCTGCTTCAACAGTGGAGGAGCCAGAGCAGAAAGATGCTCTTCATGGTGTGAAGCAACCCAGGCAGCTCTGCAGCAGCGTCACCAGCATGTCAAGGCACCCCAGGTTTCCTGCTGAAAATGCTGGAGGGAAGTCTCCCAAAGAGCCAACATAGAGCTCTGCTTCAAAAGTGTTTGAGCAGGAGCGGAAAGCTGCTAGTGGGCGTTAGAAGCTCACAGGCACTTCTGAAGCAGGGTCACTTGAATTTCAGTGCACCGCTGCTTACAGCTTTCTGGGCTGCCCAATAGCAGAGAGATTGAAGCACCAATGTTTGCACTCTGCTCCCGCAGTCGAAGAGCTAGGAGGGAAAGCTGGTGCTGGGCATATTCAGCAAAAAGTCAGCTTTGAAACATTAGCACTTGCATTGCAGTCTGTCCTCGATTTCATACCTAAAACCCCATTTGAATCTAAGCACTCCGGTGGTCACTGTTATCTGCCAGGCAGCACGGAGAGTTTAGCACGAACGTTTGGCCTCTGCTCCTATAGCCAAAGAGCCAGGAGGGAAGTGGCTGCTTGGAATCTTCAGCACACAGTGAGCTTTCCAGCGGTGTCACCATCTTCGCAGTTGCTCCTTACTTTCGTACGTAAAAGTCCATTTGAATGGTACCTCTCCGGAGCTTGCTCTCAGCTGCCCAGCAGCACTTTGAGTGAAGCACGAACTTTTGGCGTCGGTTCCCACAGCCGAAGAGGCAGGAGGAAAGCTGGTGCTGGGACTCTTCAGCACACAGTGAGCTTTTCAACATTTTTACCATCATTGCAGTTGCTCCTCACTTTTACACCTAAAAGTCCATTTGAATCCTACTTCTCCGGTTATCTCTCTGGATTGCCATACAGCAGAGTGAAGCACGAACATTTCGCACCTGCTCGCAGTGCCGAAGAACCAGGAGGGAAAGCTGGTGCTGGGCATACTCAGCACATACTCAGATTTGTAGAATTAGTAGTTACATTGCAGTCTGTCCTCACTTTCATACCTAAAAGTCCTTTTGAATCGTACCTCTCAGGGACTTGCTCTCTGCTGCCAAGCAGCAGATTAAGTGAAGCGGGAACGTTTTGTCTGTGCTCCCAGAGTCAAAAAGCTAGGGGGGAAAGCTATTGGTGGGCATAGCACACAGACAGTTTTGCAGCCATACCTCTTACATTGCTGTCTATTCTCTATTTCATAGCTAAAACACCATTTGAGCCCAACCTCTCTGGTGGTCACTGTGGGCTGCCTGGCAACAGAGTTAGTGTAGCACTGATTCAGAATCGCTGCAAGAGCAAGGCCAGCAATCCTTGGAGGCCTTGTGCGAGCAATTCAAATTGTAGGTCTCACATGACTTAAGCTGAAGGACACACTGCCCTTGAGCTCCGGGGAATATCGCTAGTGGCCAGTTTGCTATTAAGGTTCCTTGAAAACAGGAACATATCTGGGAGGAGAATGAAATGTAACCGTTTAAAACTAACCAATGCTGTTACGACTAGTAGGCATAATTAACACTGTGTGAATATAAGCAATGTGCAACAAGAATAAAGCAGAAGCTTGCTTATCACTCATATTGGGCTGTCATGTCTTGCTTCTCCTCGCTGTTGGCACAGCACGGAGGTTTGGCTTGTGCTCTCTCAGGCAAACACCCAGGAGGTGCTTGTGCTGGGAGTCTTCTGCACAGAGAGAGCTTTTCAAAGGTATCACCATCATTTCAGTTGCTCCTCACTTTCATATCTAAAAGTCCATTTGAATTCTACTCTCCAGAGGTTGCTCTCGGCTGCCCAACAGCAGAGTGAAGCACGAACTTTTGGCCTCTGCTCCCACAGCTGAAGAGCCAGGAGGGAAAGCTGGTGCTGGGCATACTCAGCAAACAGTCAGCTTTGCAGTGTTACCACGTACATTGCAGTCTGTCCTCGATTTCATACCTAAAACCCCATTTAAATCTCACCACTCCAGTGGTCACTCTGGTCTGCCAGGAAGCACAGTGAGTGCAGTACGAACGTTTGGCCTCTGTTACCTCAGCTGAATAGCCAGGAGTTAAAGCTGCTGCTGGGACTCTTCAGCACACAGTGAGTTTCGCAGCGGTGCCACCATCATTGCAGTTGCTCCTAACTTTCGTCCCTAAAAGTCTATTGCAATCGTATCTCTCCGGAACTTGCTTTCAGCTGTCCTACAGTACAATGCGTTGAGCACCAACGTTTAGCCTCTGCTTCCACAGCCGAAAAGCCAGGAATTAAAGCTGCTGCTGTGACTCTTCAGCACACAGTGAGCTTTCCAGCGGAGTCAAATTCATAGCTGTTGCTGCTCATATTCATACCTAAAAGTCCATTTGAATCCTACTTCTCCGGAGCTTGCTCTCGGCTGCCCAACAGCAGACTGAGAGAAGCAATAGTGTTTGCACTCTGCTCCCACAGCCGAAGAGCCAGGAGAAAAAGCTGGTGTTGGGAATCATCAGCACGCTTGAGCTTTCCAATGGTACCACCCTCATAACAGTTGCTCCTCACTTTCACACGTCCATTTGAATCCAACGTCTCCGGTGGTCTCTCTGCATTGCCAGGCAGCAGAGGGGAGCACGAACGTCTGGCATCTGCTCCCACTGCCGAAGAACCAGGAGGGGGAGCCGGTGCTGCAAATCTACACACAGTCAGCTTTCTATCTGTACCACTGGCATTGCTGTCTCTCCTCAATTTCATACCTAAACCCCTGTTTGATTCCAATCTCTCCGGTTGTCTTTCTGGGCTGCCTGGCAACACAGTGAGTGAAGCACAAACGTTTCGCATCTGCTCCCACTGCTGAGGAATCAGGTGGGGGAGCTGGTGCTGGAAATCTTCTTCACACAGTCAGCTTTGCAGCTTTGCCACTTACATTGCTGTCTCTCCTCTATTTCATACCTAAAACCCAGTTTGAATGCAACTTCTCTGGTTGTCTTTCTGGGCTGCCTGGCAACACAGTGGGTGAAGCACGAATGTTTGGCCTCTGCTCCCACAGCCAAAGAGCCAGGAGTGAAAGCTGCTGCTGAGACTCCAGCACACACTGAGTTTTGCAGCGGTGCCACCATCATTGCAGTTGCTCCTCACTTTCATGCCTAAAAGTCTCTTTGAATCATATCTCTCGGGTGCTTGCTCTCGGATGCCCTGCAATACAATGATTTGAGCACGAACGTTTGGCCTCGGCTCCCGAAGAGCCAGGAGGGAAAGGTGGTGCTGGGCATACTCAGCACACAGTCAGCTTTGTAGCATTAGCACTGACATTGCAGTCTGTGCTCGATTTCATACCTAAAACCCCATTTGAATCTAACCACTCCAGTGGTCACTATGGTATGGCAGGAAATACGGTGAGTGCGTCAAATTCATAGCTGTTGCTGCTCATATTCATACCTAAAAGTCCATTTGAATCGTACCTCTCCGGAGCTTGCTCTCAGTTGCCAAGCAGCAGACTTATTGAAGCACGAACGTTTGCAATCTGCTGCCACAGCTGAAGAGCCAAAAGGAAAGCTGTTTCTGTGACTCTTCAGCACACAGTGAGCTTTTCAACGGTATGACCATCATTGCAGTTGCTCCTCACATCACACCTAAGACCCCATTTGAATCCTACTTCTTTGGAGGTTGCTCTTGGCTGCCCAGCAGCAGACTGAGAGAAGCAATAGTGTTTGCACTCTGCTCCCATAGCCGAACAGCCAGGAGAAAAAGCTGGGGTTGGGAATCATCAGCACGCAGTGAGGTTTCAAACGGTACCACCCTCATAACAGTTGCTCCTCACTTTCACACCTTAAAGTCCATTTCAATCCTACTTTTCCGGAGGTTGCTCTCAGCTGCCCAACTGTAGCGTGAGTGAAGCCCAAACGTTTGGCATCTGCTCCCACGGCCGAAGATCCAGGATGGAAAGCTGGTACTGGGCATAATCAGCACACAGTCAGCTTTATAGCGTTAGCACTTACATTGGAGTCTGTCCTCGATTTCATTCCTAAAACCCCGTTTGAATCCAACCTCTCCAGTTGTCTTTCTAGGCTGCCTGGCAACACATTGAGTGAAGCACGAACGTTTCGCATCTGCTCCCACTGCTGAAGAACCAGGTACGGGAGCTGGGGCTTGAAATCTCCTTCACACAGTCAGCTTGCAGCTTTGCCACTTACGTTGCTTTCTCTCCTTGATTTCATACCTAAACCTCCATTTGAATCCAACCTCTCCGGTTGTCTTTCTGGGCTGCCTGGCAACACAGTGAGTGAAGCACGAATGTTTGGCCTCTGCTCCCACAGCCAAAGAGCTAGGAATTAAAGCTGCTGCTGGGAAACTTCAGCACACAGTGTGCTTTCTAACGGTGGCACCATCATAACAGTTACTTTTCACTTTCATACCTAAAAGTCCATTTGAATCCTACTTCTCCGGTGGTTGCTCTCGGCTGCCCAAGAGCAGAGTGAAGCACGAACGTTTGGCCTCTGCTGCCACAGCTGAAGAGGCAGTGGGGGAAAGCTGTGATGGGCATACTCAGCCCACAGTCCGGTTTTCAGCTGTGCCACTTACATTGTTAAAACAAGAAGGGGTAGCAAGGGGTTCAATACCCCCCAAGAGCGCACAGCAAATGCATTATATGTTTTGAACTTTTTGCATCGCTCGCAACACGACCAGCTGCCTGTGGAAATGCAGTTCGGCCGATCAGCCTTAGAAGCAGTTCATGGCCAAGCAGCAGGTATTGTAAAAAATTAGAATCTTGTAAATGGTAAGGGCCATATCCCTTAATAACTTGGTGGAAGGTTTATGCTTGTGTCTCCACAGGTACCCGACATCGCTGGATCCCTGCTCGATTTGTTCCGACCAGCACTCAGATCCTCTGAACCGTAAATTTGGTCGTGTACATGCCAATTCATCAGTGGTTTGGAACTGATTCCTGAGAACTCTATAAGATTGGCCAGTCGCTCCTCGGAGAACCAGCAACCGGGACTACCATCTACACCGGTGCCTACCGCGCTTGTGTAACACACCCATTAGCTATAGATTGGGAACGTCACGACCCAGCACTATTGCCATTAGAGAACAGAAGACTGCAAAGTATACCGTGTCTGGCTTGTCCAGGCAGTGGACACTGTGCTTGGGTTTTATGTGAGTGCCCCTGCCGCCGACGGTGGTATTGTGGTTTGCCCTTTTGGGAAGGGTGGTTCGCAATCTGCTGCTGCCATCAGCAGGCAGAGCTTGATGCCAATGTACTAGGCCTAGTGTGTGGGAGATCACACTTGGTTACAGAAATTTGGGAAGTCTGGGAGGCTGATAGGGAAAGAACCAAACACATCTGTCAAAAACTATTCCAGTGGAAGTTATCCAAGAGGCGAAAATGAGGTTTCTCGTAGCATGTGCCATTATATGCATCTTTGCAATTGCCTTATCATATCCTAGAGCCATTTGGGAATCAGTAGCCGAGCGGCAAAACATTTGGGTGACCATGGCGAATGCCACCAGGCAAGATACCATTTGTCTATCAGTGTCATCCGCAGGCAACCCCTTTCGAACCTGTTTAGTGGGTCTCCCCAACACTGATCGCATAGAATTGCTGTGCAAGATGACACTCCATGTACCCCAAGTATGCAGTAAATGGTATGACAATTGGCATGGATGGATACCATATTTACCCCTGCTCCATAGTGAGCCTCAAGAGATAGAATTGTTAGCATCTGTAAAAATGGATTATTGCTTGTTCTTTAACTATTCGGGAGCCAACATGTCACGAGGGGTGGTCACCGTTAATACCAGCATGCAAGTGTATCGCAATAACTCCGTCTGGTGCAATTATACCAGTCCCAACATATCTAAATCCCTAAATAAACCCATAGACCTCCCCGCTGATATATTTTTGATATGTGGGGATCGGGCCTGGCAAGGGGGACCATCCCTTATAAAGGGGGCCCCGTGTGCAGGAGGAACCCTAGGTATGTTCATCCCCAATAACACCATGATAATGAATAAACGAGAATTGTGTCCTCGAAGGTCAAAGCACGCTTTTCAACCGAGCTGCGATGACAAGGTAAATTTTTGGAACCCAGGTGAAATAATAGCCGCTTCATTCTTAGCTCCCGGAGTAGCTAGCGCCCAAGCCTTAGCAACATTAAATAAGTTAAGATGTTGGCTTGCTAAGCAAACTAATGCTACAGCGTCTGCTCTCTCTGCATTGCTCACTCATGTTGATTCTATAAGACATGCAGCTTTAAAAAAATAGAGCAGCAATCGATTTTCTCCTCTTAGCACATGGACATGGATGTGAAATTTTGGAAGGAATGTGTTGTATGAATTTGTCAGACCATTCAGAATCCATACATGACAGTATCCGTAAGCTAAAAGACAGCGTAATGAAGTTAAGGGAAGATGATAGAGATTGGTTACCATCGCTTTTCTCTAATTGGGGTATAACGGGGTGGCTAGTGACTTTGGTCAAGGGAGGATTGGTCTTTTAGCTTGCTCTCTTTGCCATTATATGTGTTGTACCTTGCTTATTACAATGTATGCAGCAAATGTTATCCCAAGCTTTTGAAAGACGTGTATACTGCATTGCAAAAACAAGAAGGGGGAACTGTGGGGCTTGGAATGTATCGGAACTAGCAGAGACCATGGGAAGGGGAATCTACGGTAGACAATTAAGAATGATCATGGACAGGAGGAACCACAGAAGGCAATTAAAGAGTGACCTGTCCCTGACTGGTACTTGGAAGACGTTGGAGCTGGCAAGGAATAGGGAAGTCAGAACTGGGAAGATGTCGATAAGAAAATCAGATAGACATTTCACCTGATGTAACCGCAAGGCAGACACAGATGTGCTTGGCTAATTGCTTGAAAATGTATAAATATCATGTAATCTTTGAAATAAACAATCCAGCTTGCACTCTGCCTCTGGGTCTGTACCTCCATCCTCACACCAAAAGTTCATGCTTCACTCTGCTGTTGGGCAGCCAAAAGCAACCTCTGGAGAAGTAGGATTCCAATGGACTTTTAGGAGCAGATGCCAAACGTTCGTGCTTCACTCTGCTGCCTGGCAATGCAGAGAGACCACCAGAGACGTTGGATTCAAATGGACTTTTAGGTGTGAAAGTGAGGAGCAACTGTTATAAGGGTGGTACCATTGGAAAGCTCAAGCGTGGTGATGATTCCCAACACCAGCTTTTTCTCCTGGCTCTTTGGCTGTGGGAGCAGAGTGCAAACACTATTGCTTCTCTCAGGCTGCTGTTGGTGATAGCGGAATAGACTCCACAACTTGGTTAAAGTTGTAAAGTAGGTATGCTTTATTCAGCTGAAGACGCACGGGGGATTGGTCCTCCAAAAGGCATGCGTGCCTCAGTGCCGTTTTCCTTCTACATTTATCCTGTAAAGTCATACATAGGTATTAGGTTGCACAATACGCCTATACATATTCATATTCTATCCCCGCTTCGCATTATAATGAGCTAAAAGGCTCTCCACACATGTGCAGTGCCTCCTGGTGGTCTTGGGCAGGGGTCTTCAGATGAAGTAAGTAGTCTTCCTCTTGTGGGTAGTGGTCTTCAAGATGAAGTAAACGAGTCTTCCTCAGGCTAGAACTTTTTACCTCTGGTCCTCACGCATGCTCTTTAGGAGCTGGATGGGTCTGGTCTATGTCTAGCTGGTTTAATGGGCTACTCCCTTCGCTAGGAAGCCTTATCTTAGTACTGCCGGATAAGGCAGCTGCTGAGCTTGTCAAGCCAGCTATGATTTAAGCAGTACTCCTTGTACAACCCCCCCATTCTCCTCACTAGGAGGTTCTGTTCTGGTATTTGTCTGATAAGACATCTGCTGAGCTCATTAAACCAGCTATGACTTAAGCAGTACCCCCCTGTACATTTTGTCTAACCCCCTTGTACAACCCCCCCTGTACATTTTGTCTAACCCCCTTGTACAACCCCCCTGTACACAATAGGCCACATCAGTTTCAGTTGGGCAGCCGAGAGAAACCTCCGGAGAAGCAGGATTCAAATGGACTTTTAGGTGTGATAGTGAGGAGCAACTGCCATGATGGTGATACCGTTGAAAAGCTCACTGTGTGCTGAAGAGTCCCAGTACCAGCTATCCCTCCTGGCTCTTCGGCAGTGGGAGCCGAGGCCAAACATTCGTGCTTCACTCACTGTGCTGCTGGGCATCTGAGAGGAAGGTCTGGAGAGGGACGAAATGGACTTCTAGGTATGAAAGTAAGGAGCAGCTGCGATGATGGTGACACCGTTGGGAAGCTCACTGTGCTAAAAATTCCAAGAAGCAGCTTTAACTCCTGGCTCTTTAGCTGAGGGAGCAGAGGCCAAACGTTCGTGCTGCACTCATCGTGTTTCCTGGCATACCAGAGTGACCACCGGAGTGGTTAGATTCAAATGGGGTTTTAGGTATGAAATCGAGGACAGACTGCAATATCAGTGCTAACGCTACAAAGCTGACTGTTTGCTGAGTATGCCCAGCACCAGCTTTCCCTCCTGGCTCTTCGGCTGTGGGAGCAGATGCCAAACATTCGTGCTTCACTCACTCTACTGTTGGGTATCCGAGAGGAAGCTCCGAAGAAGTAGGATTCAAATGGACTTTAAGGTGTGAAAGTGAGGAGCAACACTTACGATTGTGGTACTGTTTGAAAACTCACTGTGTGCTGATGATTCCCAGCACCAACTTTTTCTCCTGGCTCTTCGGCTGTGGGAGCATAGTGCAAACTTTCGTACTTCAATCACTCTGCTGTTGGGCAGCCGAGAGTAACCTCTGGAGAAGCAGGATTCTAATGGATTTTTAGGTGTGAAAGTGAGGAGCAACTACAGTGATGGTGGCACCGCTGCAAAATTCACTGTGCGCTGAAGAGTCCAGGCATCAGCTTTCACTCCTGGCTCTTCGGCTGTGGGAGCAGAGGCCAAACGTTCATTCTTCACTCACTGTGTTGCCAGGCAGCCCAGAAAGACAACCGGAGAGGTTGGATTCAAACGGAGTTTTAGGTATGAAATGGAGGAGAGACAGCAATGTAAGTGTGTAAGGGATACAATTATGATTCGTGTCAGCAGCTTAGAAACCCTTGTAACCATTGGACTTGGTATAAGAAGAAAGAAGAAATAATGTAATAATCATTTTTTTTACATTAGTTAAGTGCCATAAGAATTATATTGTAAAATTCTGAACACTTTGTAAACTTTAGAATATTGCCTAAAGGGAAACAGCTGTAACCGCCCAATATATGCTTATGCAAGATTGTAATCACAATATATAGGAACTAAGTCTTAAGCAAATAACAGATGTCCGGTAGTGCCAACAATGTTTATACAAATTGAGCTCTTTGCAAAGGGATGATTTGTCACTCAAAGGTCACGAGATAAGGAGGAAGAATGAAGAACTTAAGATTCAGCGATCTTCAAGAAAGCAGAATAAGCAAAGAAAACAGAACAAGGACCCTAACAACAGGATACCACAGACAGGATACGTATGCAGGATGTAAAGAGCACACATTCCAGATGTGATAATCTATAAAAGAGTAAAACCCAAAAGAGACAGTGTGCGTTGCTGGTGGAGTGAAGGCTCCCCTGCGCACCCAGCGCTGCTTGCTTGTTGCCTCTCAATAAATTGTAAATAAATTAAATTTGGACCAAAACCCTGTTTATGCTAAATTTTTATAACAATTTGGTGACCCCGACATGATCTCTGTGCGGTTGCTGGGGACTATAACCTCTACGAGGAGGCGCCCCACATTTTGTGGCTCCGGGGGGTTTTAGTCTTGAGCAGTTCTACGAGATCAAGGGACAGAGAGGCAATAACCAAGGAATTGAGCTCCCTGGAGAACTGCAGTTTAAAATTTTCCCATAATTCTTGTGCATGAAGATCCAGACTAGAACAACGGACTGTAAGTATCGTTCGGTTGGGAGGAGGGTCGGGGTATGTGTGTGAGTGTGAAACAGAGTGCCTGATGTGCCTGGTGAGACACGAACCAGATACCCTGAACCTGTGAGAATACAGGTTAGGTTATCAGGATTCGTGAAGTGAGTGTGGACCTCTTTTAGGCACGTTTCCACACTCCTGCGGGGGACTTGGCCGCTGAAGGAGGGAAGCGATAGTGATGGGGTGAAAGGGAATACACCCGACAGGGAACGGGTCAGAGTCTTGGCCATAACTCAACTGGGGTAGGGGGCCCAGGTAGAGGTCCCTGAAATAGCATAATGGGTAAGAAAAACAGTCATAATTCTAACCCAGGAAAGGATCCAAGGAGAGGTCCTAGGAATAAAACAGGGAGCAACTTCCGGACAGGAGGAAGAATGAAGAACTTACGATTCAGCGATCTTCAAGAAAGCAGAATAAGCAAGAAAACAGAACAAGGACCCTAACAACAGGATACCATAGACTCAGACAATACCCTAACAGGATACGTATGCAGGATGTAAAGAGCGCAACCAGCGCTGCTTGCTTATTGCCTCCCAATAAATTGTAAATAAATTAAATTTGGACCAAACCCTGTCTATGCTAAATTTTTATAATAAGTGGCACAGCTGCAAAGCTGACTGTGTGCTGAGTAAGCCCAGCACAGCTTTCCCCCATGCCTCTTCGCTTGTGGCAGCAGAGGCCAAAAGTTCGTGCTTCACTCTGCTGTTGGGCAGCCGAGTGCAGCAGAGGCCAAACGTACGTGCTTCACTCACTGTGTTGCCAGTCAGCCCAGAAAGATGACTGGAGAGGTTGGATTCAAACGGGTTTTTAGGTATGAAACGGAGGAGAGAAAACAATGTAAGTGGCACAGCTGCAAAGCTGACTGTGTGCTGAGTAAGCCCAGAACAGCTTTCCCCCCTGCCTCTTCAGCTATGGCAGCAGAGGTCAAAACTTCGTGCTTCACTCTGCTGTTGGGCAGCCGAGAGCAACCTCCGGAGAAGTAGGATTCCAATGGCTTTTAGGTATGAATGTGAGCAGGAACTGCTATGATGGTGCCACCTTTAGAAAGCACACTGTGTGCTGAAGTTTCCCAGCAGCAGCTTTAATTCCTAGCTCTTTGGCTGTGGGAGCAGAGGCCAAACATTCATGCTCAACTCATTGTATTGCAGGGCATCCAAGAGCAAGCACCGGAGAGATACGATTCAAAGACATTTTTAGGCATGAAAGTGAGGAGCAACTGCAATGATGGTGGCACCGCTGCAAAACTCACTGTGTGCTGGAATCTCAGCAGCAGCTTTCACTCCTGGCTCTTCGGCTGTGGGAGCAGAGGCCAAACATTCGTGCTTCACTCACTGTGTTGCCAGGCAGCCCAGAAAGACAACCGGAGAGGATGCATTCAAACGGGGTTTTAGGTATGAAATAGAGGAGAGACAGCAATGTAAGTGGCAAAGCTGCAAAGCTGACTGTGTGAAGAAGATTTCCAGCACCAGCTCTCCCACCTGGTTCTTCAGCAGTGGGAACAGATGCGAAATGTTCGTGCTTCACTCACTGTGTTGCCAGGCAGCCCAGAAAACAACCAGAGAGATTGGAGTCAAACGGGGTTTTAGGTATGAAATAGGGGAGAGATAGCAATGTCAGTGAAACAGACACAAAGATGACTGTGTGAAGATTTGCAGGACCAGCTCCCCCTCCTGGTTCTTCGGCAGTGGGAGGAGATGCCAAACGCTCATGCTTCACTCTGCTGCTTGGCAATGCAGAGAGACCACCGGAGACGTTGGATTCAAATGGACTTTTAGGTGTGAAAGTGAGGAGCAACTGCTATGAGGGTGGTACCGTTGGAAAGCTCAATGTGTGCTGATGATTCCCAGCACCAGCTTTTTCTCCTGGCTCTTTGGCTGTGGGAGCCAAGGCCAAACGTTCGTGCTTCACTCACTGTGCTGCTGGTCAGCCGAGAGCAAAGTCCGGAGAGGGACGATATGGACTTGTAGGTATGAAAGCAAGGAGCAACTGTGATGATGGTGACACTGTTGGGAAGCTCACTGTGCTGAAAATTCCAAGCAGCAGCTTTAACTCCTGGCTCTTTGCCTGAGGGAGCAGAGGCCAAACGTACGTGCTGCACTCATCGTGTTTCCTGGCATACCAGAGTGACCACCGGAGTGGTTAGATTCAAATGGGGTTTTAGGTATAAAATGGAGGACAGACTGCAATGTCAGTGCTAACGCTACAAAGCTGACTGTGCGCTGAGTATGCCCAGCACCACCTTTCCCTCCTGGCTCTTCGGCTGTGGCAGATGCCAAACTTTTGTGCTTCACTCACGTTACTTCAGTCAACCTCTGGAGAAGTAGGATTCAAATGGACTTTAAGGTGTGAAAGTGAGGAGCAACTGTTATAACTGTGGTACTGTTTGAAAATTCACTGTGTGCTGATGATTCCCAGCACCAACTTTTTCTCCTGGCTTTTCAGCTGTGGGAGGAAAGTGAAAACTTTCATGCTTCAATCACTGTGCTGTTGGGCAGCCGAGAGGAACCTCCTCAGAAGCAGGTTTGAAATGGACTTTTAGGTATAAATGTGATCAGGAACTGCTATGATGGTGCCACCGTTAGAAAGCACACTGTGTGGTGAAGATTCCCATTTGAATGTAACCACTCCCGTAGTCACTGTGGTCTGCCAGACAGCACTGTGACTGTAGCACGAATATTTCATATCTGTTTCCAGTGCCGAAGTGCCAGGAGCGGCAGCTGGCGCTGGAAATCTTCACACATTCAGCTTTGCAGCTGAGCCACTGACATTGCTGTCTCTCCTCGATTTCATACCTAAAACCCCGTTTGAATCCAACCTCTGGTGGTCTCTCTGGGCTGCCAGGAACAGAGTGACTGAAGCATGAACGTTTGTCCTCTGCTCCCGCAGCCAAAGAGCCAGGACGGAAAGCTGCTGCTGGGACTCTTCAGCACACAGTCGGCATTGCAGCATTAGCACTTACAATGCAGTGTCTCCTCGATTTCATACCTAAAACCCCATTTCAATCTAACCACTCCCGTGCTCACTCTGGTCTGCCAGGCAGCACTGTGACTGCAGCACGAACGTTTGGCCTTGGCTGCCACAGCCAAAGAGCCAGGAGTTAAAGCTGCTGCTGGGCATGCTCAGCACACAGTCAGCTTTCCATCGGTGTCACCATCATTGCAGTTGCTCCTCACTTTCATTCCTAATAGTCCATTTGAATCACAGCTCTCCGGAGCTTGCTCTTAGCTGCCAAGCAGCAGAGTGAGTGAAGCACGAACGTCTGAGCTCTGCTCCCACAGGGGAAGAGCCAGGAGGGAAAGCTGGTGCTGGGCATACTAAGCACATAGCAGTGCAGCTTTAGCACATACATTGCAATCTGTCCTCAATTTCATACCTGAAACCCCATTTGAATCCAACCACTCCGGTGGTCACTCAGGTCTGTCAGGCAGCTCAGTGAGGGCAGCACGAATGTTTGCCCTCTGTTCCCACAGCCAAAGAGCCAGGAGTTAAAGCTGCTGATGGGAATCTTCAGCACACACTGAGCTTTTCAACTGTGTCACCCTCATTGCAGTTGCTCCTCACTATCATACCTAAAAGTCTATTTGAGTCAAACCTCTCCAGAGCTTGTTCTCGCTGCCCTGCAGTACAACCATTTGAGCACAAACGTTTGGTCTCTGCTCCCACAGTCAAAAAGCCAGGAGGGAAAGCTATTGCTGGGCATACTCAGCACACAGTCAGCTTTGCAGCGATGCCTCTTACATTGCTGTCTATTCTCGATTTCATGCCCAAACCACCATTTGACTCCTATTTTCCCGTGGTCTTTCTGGGCTGCCTGGCACCAGACTTAGTGCAGCACGAATGTTTGGCCTCTGCTCCCACAGCCGAAGAGCCAGGAGGGAGAGCTAGGAATCTTCAGCACACAGACAGCTTTTCAGTGGTTTCGCCATCTGTCGTGGTTTAGCCCCAGCCAGACAACTTGTTCACTTACTCCCAGTGAGTCATGCCAGGCTGGAAGCTATTGAGGGCCACGTTAGTCCCCCCCACCCTTCCCCAGGGGCTGCCCCCCCTTCCCCGCTCCCAGAGGGATGGGAAGGAGAATCGAAAGAATGCAACTCCCACGGGCTGAGATAACAACAGTCTAGCAACTAATGTACAATACAAATCACCACCGCTACCACCAACAACAACAATGATAAGAGAAAATATCAAGGGAAAGGAGCACAATACCACGCGCTGAACCACGAGTCGGACCCGGCAGCACCCCCCATCCCCCGTCCTTCCGGCCACTCCCAGTTCCCCCCTGGGCATGACGTGCTGTGGTATGGAATACCTCCTTGGTCAGTTTGGGTCAGGTGTCCTGTCTCCACCCCCTCCCAGCTTCCCCTCCTCCCTGGCAAGAGCATGAGACTCACAAAGTCCCTGGCCTAAGCAAAACATCATTTTCATCAGCTTTGTTCCCAGCCCGAAAGCCAAAACACAGCACTGCACCAGCTACCAAGAAGGAGAAAAAATGACTGCCGCTGCTAAACCCAGGACATTATCTACCCCTTATTCCATACCATTCACGTCATGCTCAGATCCTACATTTTCAATATACCATCACTCTGATCTCAATGCACTTCTATCTTAGTGCATGGACTAGTCCCTATAAAGCTGCTGAGTCCATCTGATCCATGATGTCAGGCTCCATCTCTTGTAACAGTCTTTCAGAACAGGAGAGGCTGCGTGCAGTATTGGGTCGTTGCCTGCTGATGCTGATCATTCCCTTACTGTCGAACTTGTCTGGTTCTGTCAAAGTTCATTCTCTGTTGGGATGATGGTTGAAGGGAAGTCAGGGCTAGTCGCTTGTGGTCTGAAGACATCTGGTTGATGGGCTATTAAAGTATTACACAGCAGGCAACAACATACAATTAAGTTTATTGGCTGTTTTCCCCTAAAATTAGATCCCCTTGAGGTACACATCGGACTTCCCCATCATCCCGCCTTACCCACCAAGTGTATCCAGGTCCCTGAGCAAAAACAATCCCATGAGTGGGTTTGCCTTTACTTGAAGCAGGAATAACCCAGACTGTCTTTCCCAGCAAATTCTTCATATGCACCACAGGAACTTGGTTCCCCTCTACAATATGTAAAAGTTCTGTTTGGGCTGGGCCAGCCCTGTTGGCAGATCCTCTGGTGTTGACCAACCAGGTGGCCTTTGGTGAGTGTGTATCCCAATGCTTGAAAGTTCCCCCACCCATTGCTCTCAGTGTAGTTTTTAACAGCCCATTGTACCTTTTGATTTTCCCAGAGGCTGGTGCATGGTAGGGAATGTGATATACCCACTCAATGTCATGCTGTTTGGCCCAAGTGTCTATAAGGTTATTCCGAAAATGAGTCCCATTGTCTGACTCAATTCTCTCTGGGGTGCCGTGTCGCCACCAAATGTGTTTCTCAAGGCCCAGGATAGTGTTCCGGGCAGTGGCGTGGGGCACAGCGTACGTTTCCAGCCATCCGCTTACCTTGGCGGGTTGGTGGCAGTGTGATATAGTCAATCTGCCAGGCCTCCCCATATTTATACTTCAGCCATCGTCCTCCATACCAAAGAGGTTTTAATCGTTTGGCTTGTTTAATTACAGCATATGTTTCACATTCATGAATAACCTGGGCAATAGTGTCCATTGTTAAGTCCACCCCTCGATCACGGGCCCATCTGTATGTTGCATCTCTGCCCTGATGGCCTGAAGTGTCATGGGCCCACCGGGCCAAAAATAATTCACTTTTATGTTGCCAATCTAAGTCCATCTGAGCCACTTCAATCTTAGCAGCTTTATCCACTCGTTGGTTGTTCTGGTGTTCCTCAGTGGCCCGACTCTTGGGTACATGGGCATCTACATGACGTACCTTCACCACCAGGCTCTGCACCCGGGCAGCAATATCTTTCCACAGTGCAGCAGCCCAGATAGGTTTACCTCTACATTGCCAGTTGCTCTGCTTCCATTGCTGCAACCACCCCCACAGGGCATTTGCCACCATCCCAGAGTCAGTATAAAGTACTGGCCACTTTTCTCGTTCAGCAATGTCCAGGGCCAGCTGGATGGCTTTCACCTCAGCAAACTGACTCGATTCACCCTCTCCTTCAGCAGTTTCTGCAACTTGTCGTTGAGGATTCCATACAGCTGCCTTCCATCTCCGATGTTTTCCCACAATACGGCAGGACCCATCAGTAAACAAGGCATACTGCTTTTCACTTTCTGACAGCTGATTATATGGTGGGGCCTCTTCAGCAGGCGTCACCTCCTCCTCTGATGACATTCTGAAATCTTTGCTCTCTGGCCAGTCCATGATGACTTCTAGAATGTCTGGACAACTGGGATTTCCTATTCGAGCTTGTTGTGTAATTAGTGCAGCCCATTTACTCCATGTAGCATCAGTTGCATGATGCGTAGAGGAGACCCTGCCTTTGAACATCCAGCCCAGCACGGGCAACCAGGGTGCCAGGAGGAGCTGTGCTTCGGTGCCAATCACTTCCAAAGCAGCTCAAACCCCTTCATAGGCTGCCAGTATCTCTTTCTCAGTTGGGGTATAGCTTGCCTCAGATCATTTGTATCCCCGACTCCAAAAACCAAGGGGTCAACCTCTAGTCTCTCCTGGAGCTTTCTGCCAGAGGCTCCAGCTAGGGCCATTCTCCCCAGCTGCGGTGTACAATATATTTTTTACATCTGGCCCAGTCCAAACTGGTCCAAGGGCCACTGCATGAACTATCTCGCGTTTAATTTGCTCAAAGGCTTGTTGTTGCTCAGGTCCCCATTTAAAATCATTCTTCTTACGGGTCACATAATAGAGAGGGCTTACAATCAAACTGTAATTTGGGATGTGAAGTCTCCAGAACCCCACTGCACCCAAGAAAGCTTGTGTTTCTTTCTTATTAGTTGCTGGAGACATTGCTGTTATCTTGTTGATTACATCTGTGGGGATCTGTCTACGTCCATCTTGCCATTTTATTCCCAGAAATTGAATCTCCTGTGCAGGTCCCTTGACCTTACTTCGTTTTATGGCAAAACCAGCTTTCAGCAGGATTTGGATTATTTTCCTCCCTTTCTCAAAGACTTCTTTTGCTGTATCGCCCCACACAATAATGTCATCAATGTATTGCAGGTGTTCTGGCGCTTGCCCCTGTTCCAGTGCAGTCTGGATCAGTCCATGGCAAATGGTAGGGCTATGTTTCCAGCCCTGGGGCAGTCGGTTCCAGGTGAACTGGACACCACTCCAAGTAAAAGCAAACTGTGGCCTGCACTCTGTTGCCAAGGGAATTGAGAAAAATGCATTGGCAATATCAGTCGTGGCATACCACTTGGATGCCTTTGACTCCAGTTCATACTGAAGTTCTAGCATGTCCGGTACGGCAGCACTCAATGGTGGTGTGACTTCATTCAGGCCACGATAGTCTATTGTTAGTCTCCACTGTCCGTTAGACTTTCGCACTGGCCATATTTGGCTATTAAAGGGCGAGCGGGTCCTGCTGACCACTCCCTGACTCTCCAGTCTACGGATCAGTTGATGGATAGGAATCAGGGAGTCTCGGTTGGTGCGATATTGCCGCCGGTGCACTGTTGTGGTCGCAATTGGCACTTGTTGTTCTTCGACTTGCAGCAGCCCCACAACAGAAGGATCCTCTGAGAGACCAGGCAAGGTGGACAGCTGCTCAATTTCCTCAGTCTCCAAAGCAGCAATACCAAAAGCCCATCGGTACCCTTTTGGGTCTTTGAAGTACCCTCTCTTGAGGTAGCCTATGCCAAGGATGCATGGAGCCTCTGGACCAGTCACAACAGGGTGCTTTTGCCATTCTCTCCCAGTCAGGCTGATTTCAGCCTCCAGTACAGTCAACTCTTGGGATCCTCCTGTCACTCCAGAAATATAGATGGGTTCCACCCCTTGACAGCTCCATGGCATCAGGGTACACTGTGCACCGGTATCTGCTAGAGCCTTATACTTCTGTGGGACTGATGTGCCAGGTCATCTGATCCACACAGTCCAGTAAATCCGATTGTCCCCTACCTCCACCTGGCTGGAGGAAGGGCCCCTCTAATAGTCATCACAGGATTGGACGCTTAAGTCATATGGAAAGGGATTATTTTTAGTCATCACAGGAGCTGGAGTAAAATCAGCTCTTCCACTCCACCTGGAAAACTGCTCACCAGAGACTCAAGCCGTAGCTCTCATGGGACGATCAGTCTTGGCCTTTGCTCCTCTTTTCAATTCACTCGCCCGTTCCTCCAAAACTGAAGTAGGTTTTCCATCCCACTTTGTCATGTCTTCTCCATGATCCCGCAGGTAAAACCATAGGGTAGACCGTGGCATATACCTCTTGTATCTCCTCTCTCAAACAGTGGGACGCCTTTTGTTAACAGCTGAAACGTGTGTTGGTACATGCGAGGAGTTGGATAAGTCAGATATATCGTCCCTCAATTGTTTGAGATCCTGGGACAGTTTTTCCACAGCTGAGATGATGGAAGGGGTGAGATTGTCTTTGAACTCACGGAGTTTATGAACCATTTCATCCACTGTTAGTGGTACTATGTCATTCCAGGTTACTGTTGCCAATGAATGGGCATATGATGATGGTGCATTCTGTGTAAATTTTCACCACATGGGTCGTGTACATTCTAATTCATCTGGATCTATGGGTATATCCCTGTTATTCGGCTTGATGTGATAGATCATCTCTACGATGGCTGATTCTCTCAGAGACTGGATGCCTTTGTCTATAGTAGTCCACTTGGCCGAACGACTCATAACATCATCCTTTATGGAAACCTTTCTTTGACAGCTGCCAAGAGCCACCTCCAAAGACTGAGGGACTTTTTTCTCTCTTTCAATTGCTTTGTCAATTCCTCCTACTCTAGCAAGTGATCCCAGCTGCTTGGCTTCTGTACCTTCTAGTTCGTGACCATCGGCCCCATTGTCCCAGCATCGGAGCAACCAGGTGATGATGTGCTCCCCTTGTTGATGGGCAAAATCTTTTCACATATTCCGTAGCTTGGTTGAGGTCCGAAGTCGAGAAGTCACCTCTCCTTCTTCTTCTTTATCATGTGATGATGACTCCTGATCAGGTTCTGGATCGAGTAGTGGATGTTGTTTCTTCATCTTGCTGTAACCTTCCTGCCTCCTTTTTGCTTTTTCTCTTGCGTACAGGAGCAACCGATATTGGTACGAATTGGTCCTCTGGTTTAGTTGCAGTGATTATCACTGTGGTTTGAGTAGCAACTGTACTTGTTGCTGGGGGTGGTGTGGCTGCTGTACTTGGAGCTGGGATAGCTGCGCTGTCTGTTGCAGTCGAAGTTTGAGTAACTGCTGTACTTGCCACTGGGAGCTGTGCTATCTGCTGCAGCCACAGTTTGAGTAGCGTCTGTACTTGTTGCTGGGGGTGGTGTAGCTGCTGTACTTGGAGCTGGAGTAACTGTACTGACTGTTGCTTTTCCCTCAGATCCAGCGACATTTTTTTCCTTTTGAAGGTGCTGGAAAACATTGAACATGGCCCTGTAAGCATAGGCCAAGCCCCACCATGTTGCCATGATTTGTCCATCTCTGGTATGGCCAGAATGACTACACACCTCATTTAAGTGTTTTACTAATTCTTCTGGATTTTGCAGTTGTTCGGTGGTGAAATTCCAAAGTACTGGAGGGGCCCACTGACCTAGACACTTGCCCACACTGTCCCACACACCCTGCCACTCATGGCTGTCCAGCCTCAGAGAAAATCTCTTGGTCCTCCTACTTCATCGTTTAACCCCAGACAAGACCCAAACCTGACTCTGCTTAACTTTTTAAAACAGATGAAATAGTTGTGGGCAAAATACACTCTGTATACGTGCCAACACGGTGATCCCCATCACAATCAGCAAATGTCTCAACAGCATTAAGAGGCCATTCAAAACTCTCAAATGATGCTGTAAATGCTCTGGGGGGAGGACTGGGAGGGTAAAAGAATGCCTCCTTCACAGCTTGATCACCCGAGAAGGAGAAAGAATATGTGTAATTGCTAAGCACTTCTATTATATACCTCCCAAAGTATAAAAGTGGTGACCATACTGGGAACATAAGCCAGATAAGTTTCATGATCAATAACTATATTGTGTTACAAGTCATTGTCGGAGTGGGAGTCGGGCCCGGAGTAACGACGCAACCTCAATATGAGTATGATCGTTCTCGTTTATTGTCTGCATACACAGTGCTTATATAGGATTTAAAGTAAGCTGCGCGCCTAAAGCAAAGTTATCATTGGTCCCCAACAACTATCACACGCTGCAGTCTCTCTTCTGATTGGTGATCGCCCGCTGTCACACACCACGGTCTCTCTTCTGACTGGTGATCGCCCGCTGTCACGTGCCATGGTCTCTCTTCTGATTGGTGATGGCAAGCTGCCCACAGGATTGCTTACGTTGCTCAAGCAAGATGCACTTCTGGAAAGTCCCCAGGGCACTTCCTCAAGAGTTGTTTACTGTCCTCAGCCAAAGACGTTCAAGAAAGGTCAAGAGCGAGGGCTAGGCCCTGGCCTTTTCCCTTACACCCTAAAGACTGGTTGCTCACTCCAAGGAGTTCATGTCTTCCTCTGTCATGCAACCATCCTTCCACAGTCATTACCATAAAGTACAATGAGACAAGAACTTTAGCCCAAGCCCCACACTTGAAAAACACTAATACAGCAAGTACCAGATCTAAGTAAGTTACAACATTCTGAAGCTGTGAGATCAAGAGCAACAACCTTGAGAACCAATAAATCAGCACTGTGACGAGTGACTATTAATCCGGTCAGATCTGTTGTTATCTCAACCCCTTCGTGCCCCACGTTGGGCGCCAAAAAGAACTGTCGTGGTTTAGCCCCAGCCAGACAACTTGTGCACTTACTCCCAGTGAGTCGTGCCAGGCTGGAAGCAATTGAGGCCATATTAGTCCCCCCCACCCTTCCCCAGGGGCTGCACCCCCTTCCCCACTCCCAGAGGGATGGGGAGGAGAATCGAAAGAATGCAACTCCCACGGGCTGAGATAAGAGCAGTCTAGCAAATAATGTTCAATAAAAATCACCACCGCTACCACCAATGAAGACAATGATACGAGAAAATATCAAGGGAAAGGAGCACAATACCACGCACCGAACCACGAGTCGGACCCGGCAGCACCCCCCATCCCCTGTCCTTCCGGCCACTCCCAGTTCCCCCTTGGGCATGACGTGCTGTGGTATGGAATACCTCCTTGGTCAGTTTGGGTCAGGTGTCCTGTCTCCGCCTCCTCCCGGCTTCCCCTCCTCCCTGGCAAAGCATGAGACCCACAAAGTCCTTGGCCAAACCAAAACATCATTTTCATCACCTTTGTTCCCAGCCCGAAAGCCAAAACACATCACTGCACCAGCTACCAAGAAGGAGAAAAAAAGACTGCCGCTGCTAAACCCAGGACACCATCATTGCAGTTGCTCCTCACTTTCATACCTAAAAGTCCATTTGAATCGCACCTCTCAGGAGCTTGCTCTCTGCTGACAAGCAGCAGAGTGAGTGAAGCACAAAAGTCTCAGCTCTGCTCCCAAAGCTGAAGAGCCAGGAGGGAAAAATGGCGCTGAGAATACTAAGCACATAGCATTGCAGCATTAGCACATACATTACAATCTGTCCTCGATTTCATACCTAAAACCCCGTTAGAATCCAACCACTCCGGTGGTCACTCTCGTCTGTCAGGCAGCACAGTGAGGGCAGCACGAATGTTTGCCCTCTGTTCCCGCAGCTGAAGAGCCAGGAGTTAAAGCTGCTGCTGGGAATCTTCAGCACACAGTGAACTTTTCAAAGGTGTCACCCGCAATGCAGTTCCTCCTCAATTTCATACCTAAAAGTCTATTTGAGTCAAACCTCTGCGGAGCTTGTTCTCGCTGCCCTGCAGTGCAACGATTTGAGAACGAAGTTTTGATCTCTGCTCCCACAGTCGAAAAGCCAGGAGGGAAAGCTATTGCTGGGCATACTCAGCACACAGTCAGCTTTGCAGCGATGCCTCTTACATTGCTGTCTATTCTCGATTTCATGCCCAAACCACCATTTGACTCCTATTTTCCCGTGGTCTTTCTGGGCTGCCTGGCACCAGACTTAGTGCAGCAATGATGTTTGGCCTCTGCTCCCACAGCCGAAGAGCCAGGAGGGAGAGCTAGGAATCTTCAGCACACAGTGAGCTTTTCAACGGTGTCACCATCTTTGCAGTTACTCCTCACTTTCATACCTGAAAGTCCATTTGAATCACACCTCTTCGGAACTTGCTCTCTGCTGCCAAGCGGCAGAGGGAGTGAAGCACGAACGTCTCAGCTGTGCTCCCACAGCAGAAGTGCCAGGAGGGAAAGGTGGTGCTGGACATACAAAGCACATAGCATTGCAGCGTTAGCACATACACTGCAATCTGTCCTCGATTTCATACCTAAAACCCCATTTGAATCCAACCGCTCCGGTGGTCACTCTGGTCTGTCAGGCAGCACAGTGAGGGCAGCATGAACGTTTGCCCTCTGTTCCCACAGCCAAAGAGCCAGGAGTGAAAGCTGCTAATGGGAATCTTCAGCACACAGTGAGTTTTTCAACGGTGTCACCATCATTGCAGTTGCACCTCACTTTCATACCTAAAAGTCCATTTAAATCGCACCCCTCCGGAGCTCGGTCTCTGCTGCCAAGCAGCAGAGGGAGTGAAGCACGAACATCTCAGCTCTGCTCCCACAGCAGAAGAGCCAGGAGGGAAAGCTGGTGCTGGACATACAAAGCACATAACATTGCAGCGTTAGCACATACACTGCAATCTGTCCTTGATTTCATACCTAAAACCCCATTTGAATCCAACCGCTCCGGTGGTCACTCTGGTCTGTCAGGGAGCACAGTGAAGCACGATCGAACGTTTCGCATCTGCTTCCACTGCCGAAGTGCCAGGAGGGGGAGCAGGCGCTGGAAATCGCACCTCTCCAGAGCTTGCTCTCTGCTGCCAAGCAACAGAGTGAGTGAAGCACAAACGTTTAAGCTTTCCTCCCACAACTGAAGGGCCAGGACGGAAAAATGGTGCTGGGCATACTAAGCACATAGCATTGCAGCGTTAGCACATGCATTGCAATCTGTCCTCGATTTCATACCTAAACCCCCATTTGAATCCAACCACTCCAGTGGTCACTCTGTTCTGTCAGGCAGCACAGTGAGGGCAGCACGAACATTTTCCTTCTGTTCCCACAGCCAAAGAGCTAGGAGTCAAAGCTGTTGCTGGGAATCTTCAGCACACACTGAGCTTTTCAGCGGTGTCACCCTCATTGCAGTTGCTCCTCACTTTCATACCTAAAATTATATTTGAGTCAAACCTCTGCGGAGCTTGTTCTTACTGCCCTGCAATACAATAATTTGAGCACGAACGTTTGGTCTCTGCTCCCACAGTCGAAAATCCAGGAGGGAAAGCTATTGCTGGGCATACTCAGCACACAGTCAGCTTTGCAGCGATGCCTATTACATTGCTGTCTATTCTCGATTTCATGCCCAAACCACCATTTGACTCCTATTTTCCCGTGGTCTTTCTGGGCTGCCTGGCACCAGACTTAGTGCAGCACAAACGTCTGGCCTCTGCTCCCACAGCTGAAGAGCCAGGAGGGAGAGCTAGGAATCTTCAGCACACAGCCAGCTTCTCAATGGTGTCACCATCATTGCAGTTGCTCCTCACTTTCATACCTAAAAGTCTATTTAAGTCAAACCTCTCCGGAGCTTGTTCTCGATGCCCTGCAGTGCAATGATTTGAGCACAAACGTTTGGTCTCTGCTCCCACAGTCGAAAAGCCAGGAGGGAAAGCTATTGCTGGGCATACTCAGCACACAGTCAGCTTTGCAGCGATGCCTCTTACATTGCTGTCTATTCTCGATTTCATGCCCAAACCACCATTTGACTCCTATTTTCCCGTGGTCTTTCTGGGCTGCCTGGCACCAGACTTAGTGCAGCAAAAACGTCTGACCTCTGATCCCACAGCCGAAGAGCCAGGAGGGAGAGCTAGGAATCTTCAGCACACAGCCAGCTTTTCAACGGTGTCACCATCTTTGCAGTTACTCCTCACTTTCATACCTGAAAGTCCATTTGAATCACACCTCTTCGGAACTTGCTCTCTGCTGCCAAGCGGCAGAGGGAGTGAAGCACAAACGTCTCAGCTGTGCTCCCACAGCAGAAGAGCCAGGAGGGAAAGGTGGTGCTGGACATACAAAGCACATAGCATGGCAGCGTTAGCACATACACTGCAATCTGTCCTCGATTTCATACCTAAAACCCCATTTGAATCCAACCGCTCCGGTGGTCACTCTGGTCTGTCAGGCACCACAGTGAAGCACGAACGAACGTTTCGCATCTGCTTCCACTGCCGGAGTGCCAGGAGGGGGAGCAGGCGCTGAAAATCGCACCTCTCCAGAGCTTGCTCTCTCCTGCCAAGCAGCAGAGTGAGTGAAGCACAAACGTTTGAGATTTCCTCCCACAACCGAAGGGCCAGGACGGAAAAATGGTGCTGGGCATACTAAGCACATAGCATTGCAGCGTTAGCACATGCATTGCTATCTGTCCTCAATTTCATACCTAAAACCCCGTTTGAATCCAACCACTCCAGTGGTCACTCTGTTCTGTAAGGCAGCACAGTGAGGGCAGCACGAACATTTGCCTTCTGTTCCCACAGCCAAAGAGCTGAATCCAACCACTCTGGTAGTCACTCTGGTCTGTCAGGCAACACAGTGAAGCACGAACGTTTCGCATCTGCTTCCACTGCCGAAGAGCCAGGAGCGGGAGCTGACGCTGGATATCTTCACACATTCAGCTTTGCACCTGTGCCACTGACATTGCTGTCTCTCCTCGATTTCACACCTAAAACCTCGTTTGAATCCAGCCTCTCCGGTGGTGTCTCTGGGATGCCTCGAACCGTGTTACTGAAGCACGAACGTTTGTCCTTTGCTCCCGCAGCCGAAGAGCCAGGGGGGAAAGCTGCTGCTGGGACTCCTCAGTACACAGTCAGCTTTGCAGCATTAGCACTTACGTGGCAGTCTCTCTTCGATTTCATACCTAAAAACCCATTTGAATCTAACCACTGCCTTGGTCACTCTGGTTTGCCAGGCAGTACTGTGAGTGCAGCACGAATGTTTGGCCTTGGCTGCCACAGCCAGAGAGCCAGGAGTGAAAGCTGCTGCTGGGCATACTCAGCACACAGTCAGCTTTGCAGCATTAGCACTTACATTGCAGTGTCTCCTCCATTTGATACCCGAAACCCCATTTGAATCTAACCACTGCCGTGGTCACTCTGGCCTGCCAGGCAGCACTGTGACTGCAGCAACAATATTTGCCCTCTGTTCCCACAGCCAAAGAGCCAGGAATTAAAGCTGCTGCTGGGAATCTTCAGCACACAGTGAGCTTTTCAACGGTGTCACCCTCATTGCAGTTGCTCCTCATTTTCATACCTAAAAGTCTATTTGAGTCAAACCTCTGCAGAGCTTGTTCTCGCTGCCCTGCAGTACAATGATTTGAGCACGAATGTTTGGTCTATACTCCTACAGTCGAAAAGCCAGGAGGGAAAGCGATTGCTGGGCATACTCAGCACACAGTCAGCTTTGCAGCTTTAGCACTTACATTGCTGTCTATTCTCGATTTCATACCTAAAACAGCATTTGACTCCTATTCTCCCGTGGACTTTCTGGGCTGCCTGGCAATAGACTTAGTAGGGAGACCTACGAATCTTCAGAACACAGCCAGCTTTTCAACGGTGTCACCATCATTGCAGTTGCCCCTCACTTTCATACCTAAAAGTCCACTGGAATCGTACCTCTCTGGATCTTTCTCTCAACTACCAAGCAGCAGAGTGAGTGAAGCACAACTGTTTGGCATCTGCTCTCACAGCCAAAGAGGCAGAAGGGAAAGCTGGTGCTGGGCATACTCGGCACACAGTAAGCTTTGCAGCTTTAGCACTTACATTGCAGTCTGTCTTCGATTTCACACCTAAAAGTCCATTTGAATCTAACCACTCCGGTTGTCACTCTGCTCTGCCAGGAGCACATTGAGTGCAGCACGAACATTTCGCCTCTTCTCCCTCAGATAAACAACCAGGAGTTAAAGCTGCTGCTGGGAATCTTCATCACACAGTGAGCATTCCAAAAGTTGCACCATCATCGCAGTTGCTCCTCACTTTCATACCTAAAAGTCCATTTGAATCGTACCTCTCTGGATCTTTCTCCCACCTGCCAAGCAGCAGAGTGAGTGAAGCACGAATGTTTGGCATCTGCCCTCAAAGGCAAAGAGGCAAGAGGGAAAGCTGGTGCTGGGCCTACTCAGCACACAGTAGGCTTTGCAGCTTTATCACTTACATTGCAGTCTGTCCTGTGTTCAGCGGTAGCAGTCATTTTTCTCTTTCTTGGTAGTTGGTGCAGTGCTGTGTTTTGACTTTTGGACTTGGAACACAGCTGATAAAAATGATGTTTTGGTTTGGCCAAGGACTTTGTGAGCCTCATGCTCTGGCAGGGAGGAGGGAAAGGCGGGATGAAGCAGAGACAGGACACCTGACCCAAACTGACCAAGGAGGTATTCCATACCACAGAACGTCATGCCGAGGGATGGAACTGGGAGTTACCCGGAAGGGCTAGGTGGACTGCAGGGAGGAGGTATTGGTCGGTGCTTGGTTGGGCTGCGGGGAGCAAGTTATCAGTCGCCTGGTGATGAGGTGTTGTATTCTCTTCCCTTGTTATTGCCTTTATCATTACTATTATTGGTGGTAGCAGTAGTGGTTTGTGTTATAGCTTAGTTACTAAACTGTTCTTATCTCAACCCATGGGAGTTGCATTCTTTTTTAGATTCTCCTCTCCGTCCCTCCGAGAATAAGGGAGGGCAAGAAGGAGGGGGGGAGGGGAGGGTGTGAGTGGACAACCCGGCTGCCATTGGTTAAACCAAGACACCGTCTGTCTAAAAATTCACACCTAAAAGTCCATTTGAATCCAACCACTCCGATTGTCACTCTGTTCTCCCAGGAGCACATTGAGTGCAGCACAAACGTTTGGCCTCTTCTCCCTCAGCTAAATAACCAGGAGTTAAAGCTGCTGATGGGAATCATCAGCACACAGTGAGCATTCCAAAAGTTGCACCATCATCGCAGTTGCTCCTCGCTTTCATACCTAAAAGTCCATTTGAATCGTACCTCTCTGGATCTTTCTCTCACCTGCCAAGCAGCAGAGTGAGTGAAGCACGAATGTTTGGCATCTGCTCTCACAGACAAAGAGGCAGGAGGGAAAGACTGTGCTGGGCCTACTCAGCACACAGTAAGCTTTGCAGCGTTACCACTTACATTGCAGTCTTTCTTCGAATTCATACCTAAATGTCCATTTGAATCTAACCACTCCGGATATCACTCTGCTCTGCCAGGAGCACATTGAGTGCAGCATGAACGTTTGGCCTCTTCTCCCTCAGCTAAATAACCAGGAGTTAAAGCTGCTGCTGGGAAACTTCAGCACACTTTGAGCTCTCCAAACGTGCCACCATCATCTCAGTTGCTCCTCACTTTCATAGCTAAAAGTCCATATGAATCGTACCTCCCTGGATCATTCTCTCACCTGCCAAGCAGCAGAGTGAGTGAAGCACAAATATTTGGCATCTGCTCTCACAGCCCAAGAGGCAGGAGGGAAAGCTGGTGCTGGGCATACTCGGCAGACAGTCAGCTTTGCAGCTTTAGCATTTACAATGCAGTCTCTCTTCAATTTCACACCTAAAAGTCCATTTGAATCTAACCACTCCGGTTGTCACTCTGCTCTGCCAGGAGCACATTGAGTGCAGCAGCGTTTGGCCTCTTCTCCCTCAGCTAAATAACCAGGAGTTAAAGCTGCTGCTGGGAATCTTCAGCACACAGTGAGCTTTCCTAAGGTGGCACCATCATCTCAGTTGCTCCTCAGTTTCATACCTAAAACTCCATTTGAATCGTACCTCTCTGGATCTTTCTCTCACCTGCCAAGCAGCAGAGTGAGTGAAGCACGCATCTTTGCCATCTGCTCTCACAGCCCAAGAGGCAGGAAGGAAAGCTGGTGCTTAGGCATACTAAGCAGATAGAATTGCAGCGTTAGCGCATACATTGCAATCTGTCATCGATTTCATACCTAAAACCCCATTTGAATCCAACCACTCCAGTAGTCACTCTGGTCTGTCAGGCAGCACAGTGAGGGCAGCACAAACGTTTGGCCTCTTCTCCCTCAGCTAAATAACCAGGAGTTAAAGCTGCTGCTGGGAATCTTCAGCACACAGTGAGCTTTCCAAAGGTGGCACCATTACCGCAGTTGCTCCTCACTTTCATACCTAAAAGACCATTTGAATCGTACCTCTCTGGATCTTTCTCTCACCTGCCAAGCAGCAGAGTGAGTGAAGCACGAATGTTTGGTATCTGCTCCCACAGCCGAAGAGACAGGAGTTAAAGCTGGTGCTGGGCATACTCAGCACACAGTAAGCTTTGCAGCTTTAGCAGTTACATTGCAGTCTGTCTTCAAATTCACACCTAAATGTCCATTTGAATCTAACCACTCCGGATGTCCCTCTGCTCTGCCAGGAGCACATTGAGCGCAGCACGAACGTTTGACCTCTTCTCCCTCAGCTAAATAACCAGGAGTTAAAGCTGCTGCTGGGAAACTTCAGCACACAGTGAGCTCTCCAAATGTGGCACCATCATCGCAGTTGCTCCTCACTTTCATACCTAACTGTCAATTTGAATCGTAGCTCTCTGGATCATTCTCCCACCTGCCAAGCAGCAGAGTAAGGGAAGCACGAATGTTTTGGCATCTGCTCTCACAGCCAAAGAGGCAGGAGGAAAAGCTGGTGCTGGGCATACTCAGCACACAGTAAGATTTGCAGCGTTAGCACTTACATTGCAGTCTGTCTTTGAATTCACACCTAAAAGTCCATTTGGTTCTAACTAGTCCGGTTGTCACTCTGCTCTGCCAGGAGCACATGGAGTGCAGCACGAACTTTTGGCCTCTTCTCCCTCAGCTAAATAACCAGGAGTTAAAGCTCCTGCTGGGAATCTTCAGCACACCGTGAGCTTTCCAAAGCTGTCACCATCATCGCAGTTGCTCCACTTTCATACCTAAAAGTCCATATGAATCGTACCTCTCTGGACCTTTCTCCCACCTGCCAAGCAGCAGAGTGAGTGAAGCACGAATGTTTGTCATCTGCTCTCACAGGCAAAAAGACAGGAGGTAAAGCTGGTGCTGGGCATACTAAGCAGATAGAATTGCAGCGTTAGCATATACATTGCAATCTGTCTTCGATTTCATACCTAAAAGCCCATTTGAATCAAACGTCTCCGGTAGTCACTCTGTTCTGTCAGGCAGCACAGTGAGGGCAGCACAAACGTTTGGCCTCTTCTCCCTCACCTAAATAACCAGGAGTTAAAGCTGCTGCTTGGAATCCTCATTACACAGTGATCTTTCCAAAGGTGGCACCATCATCGCAGTTGCTCCTCACTTTCATTTCTAAAAGTCCATATGAATCATACCTCTCTGGCTCTTTCTCTCACCTCCCACGCAGCAGAGTGAGTGAAGCAGGAACGTCTGAGCTCTGCTCCCACAGCCGAAGAGACAGGAGGGAAAGCTTGTGCTGGGCATACTCGGCACACTGTAAGCTTTGCAGCGTGAGCACTTACATTGCAGTCTGTCTTCAATTTCAAACCTAAAAGTCCATGTGAATCTAACCACTCCGGTTGTCACTCTGTTCTGCCAGGAGCACATTGAGTGCAGCACGAACGTTTGGCCTTTTCTCCCTCAGCTAAATAACCAGGAGTGAAAGCTGCTGCTGGGAATCTTCAGCACACAGTGATCTTTCCGAAGGTGGCACCATCATCTCAGTTGCTCCTCACTTTCCTACCTAAAAGTCCATTTGAATCGTACCTCTCTGGATCTTTCTCTCTGCTGCCACGCAGCAGAGTGAGTGAAGCACGAACGTGTGAGCTCTGCTCCCACAGCCGAAGAGACAGGAGGGAAAGCTGGTGCTGGGCATACTCAGCACACAGTAAGCTTTGCAGATTTAGCACTTACATTACAGTATCACAGAATCCCAAGGCTTGGAAGGGACCTCAAGAGATCATCTGGTCCAACCCCCCTGCAAGAGCAGGGTAACCTAGAGTATATCACACAGGAACTTGTCCAGGCGGGCCTTGAATATCTCCAATGTGGGAGACTCCGCAACCCCCCTGGGCAACCTGTTCCAGTGCTCTGTCACCCTCACAGTAAAGAAGTTGTTCCTGATGTTAACGTGGAAACTTCTATGCTCCAGTTTACACCCATTGCGCCTTGTCCTTTCACTGGATATCACTGAAAAAAGTCTAGCTCCATCATCCTGACACCTACCCGTTACATATTTGTAAACACTGGTGAGGTCACCCCTCAGTCTCCTCTTCTCCAAGCTGAAGAGACCCAGCTCCTTCAGCCTCTCCTCATAAGGGAGGTGTTCCACTCCCTTAATCCTCTTTGTGGCTCTGTGCTGGACTCTTTCAAGCAGTTCCCTGTCCTTCTTGAACTGAGGGGCCCAGAACTGGACACAATATTCCAGATGCAGCCTAACCAAGGCAGAATAGAGGGGGAGGAGAACCTCTCTTGACCTACTAACCACACCCTTTCTAATGCACCCAGGATGCCATTTGCCTTCTTGGCCACAAGGGCACATTGCTGGCTCATGTTCATCCTCCTATCCACCAGGAACCCCAGGTCCCTTTCCCCTTTGCTACTTTCCAGCAGGTCAGTCCCCAACCTGTACTGGTACCTGGGGTTGTTCTTCCCCAGATGCAAGACTCTACACTTGCCCTTGTTGAATTTCATCAAATTTCTCCCCACCCAACTCTCCAGCCTGTCCAGGTCTCGCTGAATGGCCACACAGCCTTCTGGTGTGTCAGCCACTCCTCCCAGTTTAGTGTCATCAGCGAACTTGCTGAGAGTACACTCGGTTCCCTCATCCAGGTCGTTGATGAAAATATTAAACAGCACTGGTCCCAGCACCGACCACTGAGGGACTCCACTAGTCACAGACCTCCAGCTAGACTCTGCACCATTGACCACAACTCTCTGCCTTCTTCCTTCCAACCAGTTCTTGATCCACCTCACTACCTGATCGTCAAGCTCACGCTTCCTTAGCTTATCTATGAGAATGCTGTGGGAGACAGTATCAAATGCCTTACTGAAATCAAGAAAAAACACGTCTACTGCTCTACCATCATCCCTCCACCTAGTCACTTCCTCATAGAAGGCTATAAGGTTGGTCAAACATGACTTCCCCCTCATAAAACCATGTTGGCTGTTCTTAATAACCCCCTCATCCTTGATATGCCTAGAAATGGAGTCAAGAATAAGTTGTTCCATCACCTTTCCAGGGACAGAGGTAAGGCTGACCGGTCTATAATTACCTGGGTCCTCCTTGTTGCCCTTCTTATAGACTGGTATGACATTTGCCATCCTCCAATCCTCAGGCACCTCTCCCGTTTCCCACGACTTACCAAAGATGATGGAGAGTGGCCTAGCAATGGCCTCCGCCAGCTCCCTCAGCACCCGTGGGTGCATTCCATCCGGACCCATCGATTTATAGATGTCCAGATTGCATAGCTGATCCCTAACCCAATCCTCATCTACCAAAGCAAACTCCTCCTTTGTCCTGACTCCTTCTGGGGCAATAGGAATCTGGGGCCCCCGGGGAGAGTCTGCAGGAGTAAAGACAGAGGCAAAGAAGGCATTCAGCACCTTTGCCTTCTTTATATCCTCTGTCTCCAGGGCACCCACCTCGTTCAGCAGTGTGCCTATATTGCCTCTTGTGTTAGTTTTATTTGCTATGTATTTGAAGAAGCCCTTTTTATTGTCCTTAACCTGACTAGTAAGATTAAGTTCCAAGGAGGCCTTAGCTGTCCTAATTGCCTCCCTACATCTTCTAACAACTGTCCTATATTCGTCCCAAGTGGCCAGCCCCTCTTTCCATAATCCATAGATTCTCCTTTTCCACTTGAGTTTGCCCAGCAGCTCCTTGTTTAACCACAGTGGTCTCCTAGCTCCCTTACTTGATTTTCTGACCATTGGGATACTCAGATCCTGAGCTTGGAAGAAGCGGTCCTTGAATGCTGACCAACTATCTTGAACCCCTTTACCGCCTAGTACCCTTTACCATGAGACTTCTCTTAGCAGTTGATTGAACAGGCCAAAGTTGGCCCTTCGGAAATCTAGAACTGTGGCCTTGCTAGGTATTCTATTCCTCCCACACAGGATCCTAAACTCCACCATCTCATGGTCACTGCAGCCAACGCTGCCATTGATCACCACCCCTTCAACCAAACCCTCCTTGCTGGTGAGTACTAAATCTAGCAGTGCTCCTCTCCTAGTTGGTTTGTCCACCATTTGCATTAAGAAGTTATCATCAATGCACTGGAGGAACCTCCTACACTGTGAATGATTGGCTGTGTGAGTCTTCCAGCAAATATCGGGATAGGTAAAATCCCCCGTGAGGATTAAGGCATGTAGTCGCGAGGCTACTACCAGTTGCCTGCAGAAAGCCTCATCAACTACTTCATCCTGATCAGGAGATCTATAATAGACCCCCAAAATTTTATCACCCGTACCAGTCTGTCCCTTAATTTGTACCCACTTACATTACAGTCTGTCATCAATTTCACACCTAAAAGTCCATTTGAATCTAACCACTCCAGTAGTCACTCTGTTCTGCCAGGAGCACATTGAGTGCAGCACCAACGTTTGGCCTGTTCTCCCTCACCTAAATAATCAGGAGTTAAAGCTCCTGCTTGGAATCCTCATCACACAGTGAGCTTTCCAAAGGTGGCACCATCAATCTCGGTTCCTCCTCACTTTCCTACCTAAAAGTCCATTTGAATCGTACCTCTCTGGATCTTTCTCTCACCTGCCAAGCAGCAGAGTGAGTGAAGCACGAACGTGTGAGCTCTGCTGCCATAGCCGAAGAGACAGGATGGAAAGCTGGTGCTGGGAATACTAAGCACATAGCATTGCACTGCTAGCGCATACATTGCAATCTGTCCTCGATTTCATACCTAAAACCCCATTTGAATCCAACCACTCCTGTGGTCACTCTGTTCTGTGAGGCAGTACAGTGAGGGCACAGCACGAACGTCTGAGCTCTTCTCCCACAGCCAAAGAGCCAGGATTAAAAGCTGCTGCTGGGAATCTTCAGCACACAGTGACCTTTTCAACGGTGTCACCATCATTGCAGTTGCTCCTCACTTTCATACCTAAAAGTCTATTTGAGTCAAACCTCTCCGGAGCTTCTTCTCGTTGCCCTGCAGTACAATGATTTGAGCACGAACGTTTGGTCTCTGCTCCCACAGTCGAAAAGCCAGGAGGGAGAGCTATTGCTGGGCATAGTCAGCACACAGTCAGCTTTGCAGCGATGCCTCTTACATTGCTGTCTATTGAGTTCATACCTAAAACACCATTTGAGACCTATTCTCCGGTGGTCTTTCTGGGCTGCCTGGCACCAGACTTAGTGCAGCATGAATGTTTGGCCCCTGCTCCCACAGCCGAAGAGCCAGGAGGGAGAGCTAGGAATCTTCAGCAAACAGCTAGCTTTTCAACGAAGTCACCATCATTGCAGTTGCTCCTCACTTTCATACCTAAAAGTCCATTTGAATCCAACCTCTCCGGTGGTCTCTCTGGGCTGCCAGGCAGCACAGCGAAGCACGAAGTTTTCACGTCTGCTTTCACAGCCGAAGAGCCAGGAGGGGGAGCTGGCGCTGGAAATCTTCACACATTCAGCTTTGCAGCAGTGCCACTGACATTGCTGTCTCTCCTCGATTTCATACCTAAAACGCCGTTTGAATCCAATCTCTCTGATGGTCTCTCTGGTCTGCCTGGAACAGAGGGACTGAAGCACGAACGTTAGTTCTCTGCTCCCGCAGTCGAAGAGCCAGGAGGGAAAGCTGCTGCTGGGAATCTTCAGCACACAGTCAGCTTTGCAGCATTAGCACTTACTTGGCACTGTCTTCTCGATTTCATACCTAAAACCCCATTTGAATCTACCCACTGCCGTGGTCACTCTGGCCTGCCAGGCATCACTGTGACTGCATCACGAATGTTTACCCTGTGTTCCCACAGCCAAAGAGCCAGGAGTGAAAGCTGCTGCTGGGCATACTCAGCACACAGTCAGCTTTCCAACGGTGTCACCATCAGTGCAGTTGCTCCTCACTTTCATTCCTAAAAGTCCACTTGAATCGTACCTCTCAGGAGCTTGCTCTCAGCTGCCAAGCAGCAGAGTGAGTGAAGCACGAATGTCTGAGCTCTGCCCCCTCAGCCTAAGAGCCAGGAGGGAAAGCTGGTGCTGGGCATGCTAAGCACATAGCATTGCAGCGTTAGCACATACATTGCAATCTGTCCTCGATTTCATACCTAGAACCCCATTTGAATCCAACCACTCCCGTGGTCACTCTGGTCTGTCAGGCAGTACAGTGAGGGCACAGAACGAACGTCTGAGCTCTGCTCCCACAGCCAAAGAGCCAGGAGTTAAAGCTGCTGCTGGGAATCTTCAGCACACACTGAGCTTTTCAACGGTGTCGTCATTATCATTACACTTGCTCCTCACTTTCATACCTAAAAGTCCATTTGAATCCAACCTCTCCGGTGGTCTCTCTGGGCTGCCTGGAACAGAGTGACTGAAGCACGAACATTTGTGCTCTGCTCCGCAGCTGAAGAGCCAGGAGGGAAAGCTGCTGCTGGGACTCTTCAGCACACAGTCAGCTTTGCAACATTATCAATTACATTGCAGTGTCTCCTCGATTTCATATCTGAAACCCCATTTGAATCTAACCACTGCTGTGGACACTCTGGTCTGCCAAGCAGCACTGTGACTGCAGCACCAACGTTTGCCCTGTGTTCCCACAGCCAAAGGGCCAGGAGTGAAAGCTGCTGCTTGCTGGGCATACTCAGCACACAGTCAGCTTTCCAGCAGTGTCACCATCGTGATAAGACAAGGGGTAATGTCTTTAACTGAAAAAGGGTAGGTTTCGATTAGATATAAGGAAGAAATTCTTTACTGTGAGGGTGGTGAGACACTGGCACAGGTTGCCCAGAGAAGCTGTGGCTGCCCCATTGCTGGCACTGTTCACGGCCAGGTTGGACAGCGCTTGGAGCGACCTGCTCTAGTGGAAGGTGTCTCTGCCCATGGCAGGGGCTGGAATTGGATGAGCTTTAAGGTCCATTCCGACCCAAACCAGTCATGATTCTTTGGTAACTCTTCCTGAACAATGTTATTTCAGGCCCCGGTGATTTATTCTTCAGCCACTTTTGTCATTTTCTAACTGTAACTTTCGCTTGCAACGGTTTCCAGGATATATGCACCAGCAGACCCTCAATTGACAGGTGTTGGAGGAAGAGAGGCAAGCTCTTCTGCTAATCCAAGTGACCTAATTGGCAGGGCTATGGGAACGGAACAGATACCCTTTGACTATGCCAGCACTTTCCTAGGCCTTAGCAACATGCTGAGTACAAAGCTTGGGATTTTACCTGATTTAAAAAAATCTGGTGGACAAGTGAAAAGAAAATGTGATTTTTCTGCAAATGCAGTTCATGAAGTTGGTTAGTGAAAAAGAAGAAGATGCTTGTTTAGTGATGTGGATTGCTCTGCCAGCATGACTCCATTTCAGTTAAGTGCATTGTCAGAGGGGTTGTGGCGGCTGGCTGTGAATTAAGGGTGCAAGCTCTTGGCTTCTTTCCCATCCCTGCCTGTCACAGATACTTTGGCACTCTGCAAGCACAACAGCACCGATGCTTTTCTGCTTCTTGCTCTCTTCCACTGCTTGCTCCTGTAGGTTGCTCAGTTTACTTTGTGAGTGTGTTCTAATAAAGGCAACACAATATCCTTTTGTGCATTTCTTAAGTTTCAAATATCTGCTGAACCAGTCCTTAGCTTGAAAGGTCTTATTTTTCAAGACCAGGTTGGATGGAGCCTTGGGTGGCATGGTTTAGTGTGAGGTGTCCCTGCCCATGGCGGGGGGGTTGGAACTGGATGAGCTTAAGGTCCTTTCCAACCCTAACTGTTCCGTGATTCTATGATCTGCTTAGTGAGAGATAGAAATCAGCTGTCTGGGTATAATGGGGATTCAGCAGAAGGGACAGAAGTAGCAGTCCTTTCCACTCTGTAGCCTGGTGGAGTTCAGTGGTGGTTCCCCATAGGACTTTAATCCTGTCTCTGTGGTCTAGCTTGCTTCTGTGCAGTTTTCTCCTTGGGGAGGAACAGGTAAAGCTGATGTATACTCAAAGATTTCCCCTGCAAGCTGGCAAAACTCTCTAGCTTCATTTCAGTAGAGGGTCAGCTGTGCCTTTCTGGCTGATGCGTGGCAAGTGATGTTTCAGTTTATGCAGCAAGAGAGAGGCAGTGGCAATAGATAGAGGTGAAGACAAAGCCTTTATTGAGCTCTTTGGAGTGCTCACTGAATCATATTTTCCCTGAGCATGGTGCATCCCTGAAGCTTCTCTTTCCTGCTTGGTGATCCTGGTCCAAGGGTGGCAGTTAAGACTGACCAGCTGTCTGTGGCATGTATGGTCACCAAAAGGGAGAGTCAAAGTGCCTTCCTTCAAATGCCCATGTAGCCTCTTGGTTGTGAGGGCCAACAGATCTGCCCTGGGCTCCCCATCTTTGTAAGCAGCTGCTTGAGATCTGTTAAAAATCAAAAGGACAAAATTGCTCTGCTTTGGTTAATAAATAATGAATACAACAGCAAAAGCATTTTTCTCTTCCTGGGGTGCTATTGTCTTAGGAGGTAAGTAACATCTGGGAAGAAGAGTAGCCTTATTTTGTGAGATTTTGAACTCCAAATTGGAGAAACTCTGTACAACTTGGTCTGACTTCAATGTTGATGGTGTTTTGAGAGGGAAGTTGGACTAGAAACAGTATGAGGTCCTATGAATACTATGCATCAGACTTACTGACTGCTATGATTAATTTGTGCAGCTGTGCCAAGGAGTTGGCACTTCATGGAGAATAAAAGGAAAAAGTTAACCAAATTCCTTTACTTTGCATGGAAAAGACACAATTTTTTCTTCTACCTATGCTGCCCACTTTGCCATGGAACAGCACTTCCTTCAAGATGTATCAGCCTCTTAGAGCAAATGATTTCCTTAAAATTGACATTTGCTTTTTGATGGGCTTTCTACCTCACTAAGAAGCCATTCAAATACAGCAGATCTGACTTCATGAAGGTGCAGTTAGTAAGAAACACGAATAAGACAACATGGCAGAATTTGGGCTGAATTTATCTGCTCATGTTACATGAGGTAGTCTATAGTATGTAGGTAGTCCTCTGTAAGTATATGCAGGCAACTATAATTAACCTGTATAAGTAAATACAGGTATGCATCAAGTGCTTAGTCATGTTAATGCTCTTTCAAAAGGATTCTTCTGTGTTACTGAGTTTTTACAAAAGTAGATGAGCTCTCAGTCACTTCAGTCTGCTTTGTGGCATGTCGTTTGCCAGCAGTGCTAGTGGATGGCTGTTCTTTCAGGTAGGAGAGACACTGGCAACAGTCCTTTAAAGGACTCATGGCAACATCTCTTGTAAAATCCAGCCCTATTGATAAGGTCTGGGTTGAGTGGATTTGAAGGTTATATTTTGGTGTAATGTCAGCAGGTAAAGGGGAAAGAATTCCCACATTTGTGTTCTTCAGGAAGTTCCCATGCAGTTGGACATTTGCTGTGTCAGTA
Organism: Neopsephotus bourkii; assembly: GCF_033783945.1. Classification (NCBI taxonomy): domain Eukaryota; kingdom Metazoa; phylum Chordata; class Aves; order Psittaciformes; family Psittacidae; genus Neopsephotus; species Neopsephotus bourkii. The sequence continues at coordinate 321,402 of NW_026901267.1, forward strand.
TGTTGGCTGTGCCAAATTTTGAGACCTCATTCTTTGAAATGAGGCAGCAAGAGAGTTTCTCAGTGAAAAGCTTCTATGCTTCAAATGGTTTTATTTAACAAGGATAGGTCTCAAATGTGTTCTTGTAAAAGACTGGTTCTGGATGATGTTTACAAAAAGGTGGGGAGGAGGAATGAGCCAGAGGAAGACACTGGAACTAAGAATTGAAAGTGTAGCTGTTTGGGTATGAGCAAGTTACAGGTGATCAAGAACAGCATTGTTACAGCAAGGAGGAGAAGTTGGCCTCAACTCTTTAAAAGAGCTGTCCTATAACTGTGCTGTCCCAAATACGCAGACCTACCAGAGAATGGTGTGGCATTTCATATGAGGTATCATTTCTATTGGTGGTGTAGGGTGAAGAAGGGCCCCCCGGCTTTCCTGGACTGAAAGGGGATAAAGGAGAAAAGGTAAGTCCAACTCTTTATTCTCATTATACTATGAAAAGCTTGAGTTTATAAAGCTACTGTGAAAGGCTTATGGAAACAGGCCCTTTTCTAAGTCTTTTGGTTTACCTCTGTGTTTTCTTGTTTTGTGTTAACAAGGTCAGGAACCTTGTCTAAACCTTGTAAAATTCTAAAACAGAAGAGTGGAACAGAACAGAAGCTCAGTGCTAATGCCTCCACATACAGAAACGTTAGTGTTTCTTCAGTAACATAAATAACTTTTGAATTGAGATGGCCTTAGCTGATACTGTGTCATCATCTTATTTGGGGTGGGGGAGAAGGAAAAATAAGTTTTCCTGCACCGAGCTTGCTCTGTCAAATAGCGTGTTAATGTCAGCAACAGCCCCTACAGAGACTATAAATAAATGTTTGCATCGAAATGATTCTCCTCATTCCTTATTAATGTCTTGATACGTTACTTACGTCCTTGCACTTGCAATGGGTGTTAATATTGTGCTGATGGTGATTGTTGTTATTACAGGGATTCCTGGGCTCACCTGGCCTCCCTGGGAAGGATGGAGCAAAAGGAGAAGCCGTAAGCCTTTTTGTTCCTCCCCATGTAATCCCTGCCTTTCAGTGCGAGGCAGGCAGTGGAAATCAATCTGTATTGAGTGAAACATGTCTTGGGGATTTGTATGGTAATTTTAGGAGCAGCAGAAACAAATGGCAGGAGGTTAATAGCCCCAGCATTCTCCCTCACACGCTTGCAGGAGTCTTATGGATTAGCCATCTTGATTTGCTCCCAGAGCAGCTCTGTTACCATTCATTAAGATGGAAAAGGGAGCAGCTGTGGCAGCCTGTGGCTTGGGGCCCGCTGCTGCTGTGCTGGTTAATAGCTCCAACTCCAGAGCCTGGCCATTTGTTTTAAGTCTGGCAAAGGGTCATTGGCTGATGGAGATGGCAGGGCTGCAGGCACCATCTTGTACTTCCACAGTGGACAGGGGTAAGAAAAATAGGTGTCTTGGTCACAGAAGCAAGCACCAGAACTCTTTTTGTGCACTGCTAAAAGCTGATAGCAAAGGAAGAGGTGCAGTGTTAGCTTAAAGAAGGAGGCAATGTACCAAATACCGCCTTTAAGAGAACTACAGATGAAATGTAAAAACACACACACATTTTCCAGTATTTAAATACCATATTCCAACATTTAAATCACATATTCCAGTATGTCAAGCAGATACAAGTGTGCTTTAGAGCATTCCCTCCTTTTCCTGCTTGATCACCATCCCTTTGAATTCTCTTCATCCCAGTGGTGGACTTTTATCATTTCATTCACTGTCCATTTGTGGCAATCGTTTGGTGGTAACTGGAGGAACTTGAGGAATTGAGCCTTTGGAAGGACAGGCGTACACTAAAACAGTGATAAACAGCAGAAAAGCTCTTTTCTTTTTGTTGCCTTGCATCCTGTTACTGCTTTTTGCCACATTTGTGGATAAAATGTGGTTGTTTTCCATTATAGGTTTCAGAACCTACACAGCTTCACCACATCACATGTGGCATGGTCTGGGCTTGGACAATAGCATGCCTGGACTTGCAGAGTTTCTCATAAGATGCATTTTTTTACACTGTAAAGTCACCATTCCAAACCAAATGAATGACGTTATCTCCAAGGAATATATGTTTGTAGACTGTAGTTGGTGCAAGCTGTTCACAGCTTAGGGAAGTAATTTCTTGCTACTTAGGTGATTGTGTTTGAAGAGCAGACGAATAGCTCATTCAGTTTTCAGTTTGCCTCTTTCTGCTTTGCTATGTGTGAAGAAAGCACACTGCAGACTTTCAGATCTCTGGATAATGATGCTCAGGACTGTAGTTATTAGATAAAGCTTTCATTTCTGAGGCTGTATGTAATGATTATTTTGAGCCATCCTAGCTTTTATATATAAAAGGTTAGCATTTACCACCAGTATTGCTGTTTGTTATTTGCAGGGTGAACCAGGACAGCCAGGAGCATTTGGACTGCCAGGGCCAGCAGGTCCAAAAGTAAGCTTTCCATTTCTTCTTTATATGGGCAGGCATTGGGTTTTTTTCACTGACTCTTTATATGTGTGGATTGGTTTTTGTTAATGACTTTCTCCATTCACCAGTGTGAATATCAAAAGTCAAACTGCTCAGCTTCTTCAGGGGTCTGCTAAGGTTGAGCAATTAGGCAAGGTATGTAAAAAGAAGAAATACCTTTTGTTCAATCAACAGCCCAGCTGCAGAAGGTAAAGAAGATGTGTTTTAGGCACATGAGCCTTGCTTCATGTCTTAAGTAAGCACTCCCAGCTCTCACAAAGATGTGGGTGAGAATTATCCCTACTCTGTGACTGGGGGAAAACAAATTATCACAGTGAGATCTTAGCCTGGGTGTTTCTGCCTATTTTGGGGGCTTCAGTTTTGTGCCAGTAGATAGTAGGACTTGTGTCAATGCTCAGTATCACCAGGTTTGCTTCAAATATGTTGCTTCTGAATGGAAATCTGGTGAGACTTCGATGGGTGCCAGAAATGTGCCTAAATTTGAAGCCCTTCTCATGATTAATTCTTTAATCTCCTTTCAAAGCCTTAGCTCTCCTTTCCTTGTTCCTTGGTTACTGAGGGGTAACTACCCCTCATTTAGTTTCGGTCTTGTTATAGCACAAAAAGAAGATGGTACACTAGATTAACAAGTGTTTTCAGGGGCATCGTGCACAGCAAGGTCAGGTCAGCCGATGACTCAATCTGACAACAGATTGATTGCCCAAGTTTATTTCACCCATTTTTCTCCTGTACAAATACTGACCTTTAAGAAATGCATCTTTCTGGAGAAGCCATATCTGGTCATTCAAACCTTCCACTGAGTTTGCCTTTGTCCTTACATAGGAGTTAAGTACCTGAACACCTTTCCAGATACAGTCCTGATAGTCAATTTCCTCTGTTTAAGAGTACTCAATGAAGAAGTTCATTTATACAGGTCCTTCTAGGTTCCTCAGCTGTGGAGAGGCTTTTGAGTGTATCAGAACTGTGTGTCTGTGGATTAGTGACAATACTTGGTAGCCATCCCACAGCTCTCTGCGAGACCCATATTGCCTTCATCAACATGAAGGGGTTGATTGTGGAAGCTGCATTGCAGCATGTTCAGCAGCAGGTAAATGAGAGCTGTGAAGCAGGGATAAGCTGAGCTGAGTGGAGACACTGTGGATACTGTTTTGCCCATCAGTGGGATTTGGGACTGGATGAAATGAATGGAATTCATCACCCACAGTGCCTGTCACCTGCATCTCTCCTGTCATGTAAATAAGTACATATTTTCTCTCTTTCCTGCATGTTTCCTATAGTGGAATTACAAACCTGTAAGCTATAAGATGCTCCTTGAGGTATGGAGTTCCTCACCCTTGCTTTGCAAAACTTTCACAAGCCAAGCTGAACTGAGACATCTATATCTACCTCCAAAAGGGCTTGATCCTGCACAATGCTCTGTATTTGCACCAGGATCATCAGGCGCATAGAATCCAGCCAAGTAGCAAGGTGATACTGAATAGGTCAGCACTATGGGTTGGGCAGGATAGGTGCTGGCAGGGCTGGACCTGTAGACATCTGACTAGACAGTGCCAAGTGCTCCCAGTGAGGAGGTGAGCTTGGCCAACCGCAGCCTCTCAACTGCAAAATGATTTTGTGCTTTCACTGTGCCTTTTATTTCCCTCAGTGGGTGCACTACCTATATGCAGTGTCCTTGAGTTGGATTCTGGCCTGAGCTATTTTAAGAAGCTATCCTGACTTTGTTGATGGGGCTTTAAAATATAAAATACAAATCCACACACCTTTACTCTTCAGTGTAAACCTCAAATACCTTGGTGGTGTGGAGATGGGCAATTGTTGTGATGATTGGGGTTTTTTTGCTAGATGACTTTTTTTATCATCAGCGTCAATACAATGTCTCTGGATTGTACCCCAGGCTCCATGCAGCTCTACCTTGCAGTTTCTCTGGTTGGTTGGGATTTGGTCCTTCCTGGCTCAGTCCACCTTTATGTGCATTGAGCCAGGAAACCACAGTGCACATTCAGCAGTTGTATGTACACCTCATAAAACTCAGCCCCCTGCTCATCTGCTTGACTCAGGGATTTCCAGTCTTCTCCTCAATGGGAATTGCCAGCACTTTCTTTTAAGGAGGTGCCTTACAGCTTGTACAGATCTCATTGATTGTGTGAAGCTTCCAGTAGGACAAGTAAGGGTAGAGCAGGCTTCTGGTAATAGGACTTCAATCCACAGGGGTACCCTAAGGGATGATGAGCCCATTAGGGTACATGTTGAGGCCCTCTGTCACACGGTTTAGTGGTGGTAATGGTTGGACTTGATGATTTTAAAGGTCTTTTCCAACCTAGTTGGTGCTATGATTCTACGTGTGGGTTACAAGAGTGAAATGGCCTTGGTATGTCATCTCTGGTTCTACCACTTGTGCTGCTGAGTGAAGTCAGCAGGGGAGATTGTTCCTAGTTCAGTGTTTTCATCATAAAAATAATTGTTATTTTTTGTGTGTTTGTTGTTTTGCTTTCTTTTCCATTTGGTGGGTAAACTTCATTGCTTACCAAGAAGAATGTATGATCTTGCTGCCTACGACGGTGGAAGTAAAGAGCTCTCAATAGCCTTGTGCTAATTAGTGTGGGAGCTTCTGCTTCTAGATTACACTGCGCACTGAGATAGCAAGAAATATCCACTGGCCAGTGAAGAATGCTCCCACATAAATATGCGTGACCTGGCAGGTTAGTTTAATTGGAGTCAGTGGATCCAGATTAAAAAGGCCATAGCTCAGGTCCCTCATCATATTATAGTAGTGAAACAAAGCTTAGATTTTTGAGACTAAACCCTTTAGCCTGTGAAATCCTACAGCAAATATTCAGCCTTTCCCTTCTTTTTTCCTCCTATATTTTTAGTAAACAGTTAATGAGATTTTTCTGTGGCTGTCAATGCTATGGCACTGACAGAGCTGTAACATCCCCATCTGAACTGACAGTTACCTGCACTTGCTAGCAAAAACAGAAGCAGAGGGGAAAAAAACATCAAGGCTTTGAATTCTAAAGTATTAGGTAAGAGTTTCATTTTGACAAACTCTCTTCTTGTTTGCTTCAGCTGTTGAATGTCTCACACCTCTCTGGTTTACCAGACATGATCTCAGCAAAGGCCTTGGATGGGATCAGCAAGTCCTCTCCAGACAAACCCAGTTTCTCTGTAACTTTTGCTGAGTGTTATAGCCATGATTTATGTAATGGTACTGAGTTGGATTTTGATCATTTGGACAGCTTGAAGAAGGCCTTTATTTCTCTATAGGTTTTACCTTCTTTGACAGCAGTATTTTTCTGCAGGCTAAAGGGAGAGCATGCCTGTTGCCATTAGAGGTCTTGCACCACTTCCTGACCTTGCAGGTCCTCATGTGCCTCATGTTGTAAAGATCCCCAGAACAGTTTTGCCTGTGCTTAAACCCAGCTCTTGTTAACTGGTTTGTGAATCGTGAATCCCCCTTAACCTCTAAGTTTACCATGTGGTTTGCTTAACAAAGGTTCAGCCACTTCACAGCTGAGCGGATGAACTATTCACAGGCTTCAGGGCACAGGTTCACCTGCTTTAACAAGTCAAGTCCTCCCTGGCCAAGGGAGGGGGACTGTTTTGGCAATGGGCAATGTATTCCTTAAAGCAGTGGTGGAACACTTGCCAAGCACAGACCAGCCAAGGTCTGTTCTGAACAACTGCTCCAAATGAGATTATCATTTGGGCTAAGGTGAGTGTAAACAGGGATGTGACATGACCAGTGTCCTGGGCACTTGCATTAGGAAAAAAAGCCTCAGTTCTGCTAATAATTCATTGCAAACATACCTTGGGGGTTCTTTTTGTTTGATTGTGAGTTGTTTGGGTTTGGGTTTTTTTGTCTGCTTTTTTGTCCTTTTTTTTTTTAAAGAAGAATGGATCTATTAATATGAAATGCAGAAGTGATTTAAAAATAAAGTCTTGATCTGTTTTGAATCTTTATCTAGTACAAACACCCAGTACAGAAGCTAACCACATGGGAAGGGAAGTGAGATAAGTATGAAAAGAAATCAGTCATACAGGTGATAGGTGATGCCAAACCTGTTCTTGTTGGCAGACTCTGTTCTGTCAGGTCCAGTCTGTCTCTATAGGATGATTTTGAAGGCTGAGCCTGTTCAGCTGAGGATCCAGACCATTTTCAGGAATTGTAAGACACATAAAAGCACACAATGAGAGTGCTCTCCATCTCTCCAGGAAAAGTCAGTGTGCAGCCAGCTGAAGGGCTACTGAAATGTACCTGATTCTCTTTCATTTCTCCCACTTATGCTGAAAATAAACATCAGAGAATACAGTTCAGATCTGGTTTTCATTTATTCTTCAAAATAAACAATATCTTGAAGTCTGCGATTCATTTATGCTAGGATATGGCCTTTGCTGCAGTGTTTGCTGCAATGCATGCCTGTGCTTTGTTCCACCATCAGTGTTCATGAGCCAGAACAGAGCTCAATCACGCCACATGCAATGGACAGGCAATGACTGATGTGGCCAAAGCCTTTGAAATTACCTGTAGAGGAGCTTGCATAGGGCGGTTTGCCTTTTGCAGAAGGATAAAACTTGCTAATGTCTGAGCACTGGGGACAGAAGAAAACATTGGGGTATCACTTTGGGTAAGTAGCTGGAAAGTCAGACCCTGCTCTCTGTGTTAGTGCTGAGACAATGGAGAATCCTCAACAGCCCCTTGTGAGCCCAGAAATGCAACTTCCATTTCTGAATAACTGGTTTTATTCTTACATGAGACAATTTCTGGTGTTTTACTGTGCCTCAGTTTCTTGCCAGGGATCCGAGGGAAAGCAGGGTCCTCCAGGAATTAAAGGCTATGTGGGTGCACCGGTAAGTCATGGCTTTTGGTACATTTTTAATACTTTGCAAACTTTCTCTGCTTTTTCAATGTGTTCTTCCCAGCTGTGTTTTTCTTTTCTTTATCATTATTAAGCAATATAGTTGATGTCTGATCACTTATCTGTACCCTGTCCAATAGGGACATTTTCTTGACTTCATTTTCTTCTGATTTCTTTAAATAACAGACCTGTAGACAGCACAGAGATGTCAGTAGAAATGATTTGGTTACTGGCATAACAGCTAGTGGTTTTGTGATGCTTCCACTGTGTTGATGCACCATTTATATGGTGCTTGAAAATGTCATCAAAATACTAAAAAAAAGCCAAACCCAAACCCTATCTCGCAGCAAGTTTCCAATCATATTTCAAAACTGTCAGGGAAGAGCCTTTCGGCTCAGAAACAAACCTGCCTTGAATGAGCAGTCCGCAAGACCCAAATAAATCATGTTCTATCAAGTTAACATCTCTGTCTTGTGGTCTCAGCTTGGCAATTATGGAGGCAGCCTTTAAGCTGGTGCTGTAGGGGCTGATTGGATTTTCTGAGATTTAAGGACCTGACTGGG